>NW_012101943.1:3151240-3323482 GCF_000951045.1 Mandrillus leucophaeus
AAAATATATATATATATATATATATGTATGTATGTATGTGTGTGTGTGTATATATATATATTTATCTTAATTTCTGAATATTTGGAGATTTTGTCTGTTATATCTTTGCTGCTGACTAGAATTTCAATGTGGTCAGAGAACATACTCTGAATGATTTCAGTCTTTCAAAATTGCTGCAGCTTGATTTACGGTGCAGCATGGTCAGTTTCAGTAAATGTTCTGTACGCTCGTGAAAGCAATGTTGGCGTAGTGCTTACCGGATCAATGCTAATCAGATCAAGTTTGTTAATTGTGTTGTTGACATCTGTTATTATTGATTGTCTGATTAGTCTGTCATTTGTTGAGAGAAATGTATTAAATACTTCTATGTTTATGGATTTATCTTTTAAAGTTTTGGATAGATACCATATCGCCCTCCAAAAAAATTGAGCCAATTTGTACATTTACTAGCAATATAAAAATATCTAGTTTCTCATACTTTGACCATCGCTGGATATTGCCTTTACATTTATTTTGCCTGTACAATATAGTAAAAGCTATCCTTTTGCTGTATACGTTTAAATTTCTTAAATTACAAATGCAATTGTTTTTCATAGATTTAATGGCAGTTTTATTTGTTTCCTCTGGACTTGTCTATCCATGTGTTTGACTATCTTTTTTTTGATGTGTACATTTGTCCTTAATGGATGCATTTCACTTGATCCAGTCTCTCAAGATACTCTAGACTAGGAGCTCAATTTGGTTCAGTTAAATTCATTTGACAGGCGTTAAGCTACAGTGAAGTGCTCCATAAGTACTTCAGGGGGATGCATCGATGAGGGACATCCCTCAGTGTGGGGCAACATGCCTGGGAGAGTGTAAGGAATGACCCAAGTCATACCTTAGGAAGCAAAAGTGCAGCCCCCATGGCAGATGCTGTTATTCAAGGATTTGCCCAGTATTCATTTCACTAGGAGTAAACTATGACTGTCATAGGATGCTTTTTAGGTCTTATTTTGACTGGAAATTTTGGCCCAATGCTGGTAACTTATGCTTTTATAAACATTAAGTCTTACTTTGCCTTCTTTAGATTGAGAAGCTTGCCCAGACTCTTCCTTGCAATTACAATCAGCCTTCCCTGGATGATGTGAGTGTGGTTGATTCTTCTCCTACCTCAAGTCCTCCAGCTAAGAAATGCTCCAAAGTACAAGCAAGATGGCAGATGTCTGCAAAAAAGGCCCTTCTTTTGTGGGCTCAGGAACAATGTGCCACGTAAGTAGTTTGCTATGATCCTAAGAGACACACAGGGCAACTGTATCAACCAACACCACCTCACCACCCAAACACCTCCCTCACTTAAAATGAAAATTCTCACTATCCCCCTTCCTCTCAGTGCTTCTTCCATATGTGGAAGCCCGAGAGCTCAGCCACGTTTCGTTTCAAAGGCTGGAAGGTGGTATCACCTGGGTAAACTCGCTCACTCCCACCTGCTGTGTTTAGGTGGCATATTATTACATGGAAATAAAGTGGTATTTAAGTGCCAGGCACGATGGCTCACTCCTATAATCCCAGCACTTTGGGAGGCTGAGGCGGGCAGATCACTTGAGGTCAGGAGTTTGAGATCAGCCTGGCTAACATGGCGAAACCCCGTCTCTATGAAAAATTAGCCTGGTATGGTGGCACGTGCCTGTAATCCCAGCTACTTGGGAGGCTGAGGCAGGAGAATTGCTTGAACCCGGGAGGTGGAGGTTGTGGTGAGCCGAAATCATGCTATTTCACTGCAGCCTGGGCAACAAGAGCGAAACACTGTCTCTCTCACACACACACACACACACACACACACACACACACACACAAAACTTATCTCTTGAAGATGTATGTGAGTATATTAAGAGACCTCAGAGTTTAGAAATACAGCTCAATTAGCAAGCACAGAGACCAGACAGTATGCGTTTTGAGACAGTCTCACTTTGTCACCCAGGCTGGACTGCAGTGGTGCGATGATGGCTCACTACAGCCTTGACCTCCCAGGCTCAGTTGATCCTTCCACCTTAGCCTCCTGAGTAGCTAGGACTGCAGGTACACACCACCATGTCTGGCTAATTTTTGTATGTTTTGTAGAGATGGGGTTTTGCCATGTTGCCCAGGCTGGTTTCAAACTCGTGAACACAAGCAATTCACCTGCCTCCATCTCTGAAAGTGCTGGGATTACAGGTGTGAGCTACCACACCAGGCTGGAGTATGCATTTTTAAAAATTGGGGATAATGAAGGAAAGTTAGTGCTCATATCTTGTTTTTCTTTTAAAGAAAGAAAAATGTTTTCTGCTCTTGGGAGACAATTTACTTTCCCATTTTAACCAATGTCTGAGCTGGAGCTTAGGAAAAATAAGGACTGTAGATGCAGGAGATCTCTCTACTAGAACTGTAAAGTTCACAAGGCATTTCTTGTCACATCATAGCATTGTTAGGTAAATAGGGTCATAACTATGTTGCTAAGCCCTTTCAAATGCAGGACTTCAGAGTAAGTCCTTCCTGTTGAAAGGCCAAGATAGAGCTGAATTTCTGCCTTCAGCCTTACTTTTCTTTTTTTTGAGAGGGAGTTTTGCTCTTGTCGCCCAGGCGGGAGTGCAGTGGCAGGATCTCAGCTCACTGCAACCTCCACCTCCTGAGTTCAAGCAATTCTCCTGCCTCAGCCTCCCGAGTAGTTGGCATTACAGGTGTGCACCACCATGCCCAGCTGATTTTGTATTTTTAGTAGAGATGAGGTTTCATCAGGTTGGCCCAGGCTGGTTTCAAACTCCGGACCTCAGGTGATCTGCCCACCTCTGCCTCCCAAAGTGCTGGGATTACAGGAGTGAACCACTGCTCCCGGCCCAGCCTTACTTTTCTTTAGTTGTCATTCATTCTCTATATTTTATGAGAGCCGTAAACATACATAACCTTATATAGAGGTTTAAAGTATATTAAATGAATTGTTTCTTGAATCTCCTAGAGATAATTGTACTCCAGTTTTCTAAATTTTAAAAATCCCGAACAGTATTTGTGAAAAGCATTATTGTGTCTACTCAGATTTATTTCATTTATGCATAAATAACCTTAAAGTCCTTTCAAAGCCCCAAATATTTTACCACAGTTTATCTTTTCTTCACATCTCCCCATCTTTCTTAGTTTTCAGCTATAGAGCTTATGCTAAGCTTATTAAAATGTAGCACCTCTTCTTAAGTAATTCATCATGGGTTTATCCTAGTTTTGGCCATCGTTGGTGGTATTATATAACTTTTATTTCAATATCCTGTGTTTTATTATTTCAATATTTGTGTTTTATTTCAATAAGACTCTTTTGTAAGTAATATGTTGTATTTTCTCATTTGTGAAACAGATGAATCAGGCCCCATTCTCCACATCTAAATGAGTGTAGGTTCTGCCAACCAGGAGCCTAATTCCGCCCTCTCTAAGGTCTGGCAGCAACATCTTTATGATATTGGCTTTGGCTCATCAGTGCAGAGCTGACCTACACAGTATTGAGTACAGTGCCTGCCAGTCAGTGCAGTGCTGGTTCAGTACTCAAGGTGCTGAGGTCTGGCCCTGCCTTCAGCTGCAGCCACCATCCCTTTAGTTATTATTAGGTTGGTGCAAAAGTGATTGCGGTTTTTGCCATTACTTTTAATTACTTAAAAGTAATTGCATTACTTTTGCCATAGCATTACAATTTGCCATTACTTTTAATGGTAAAAACTGCGATTACTTTTGCACCCACCTAATAGTTTAGCTTAGTCTTGCACATTCTAAAGTCAGAGTACCTGGATTTGAAGTGCTGGTGCCCTGTACTTTCTAACTGGTGACTTTGAACACCTAATCTCTTTGTGTTCCAATTCTTCAGTCATAAAATGTGAACAACAATAATATGTCATAGGTTGTTATCTGCATGATAAGAATTAATTTTTTTAAAGCATTTAGAACAGTTTCTGGGTAGAGTAGATACCACAGACGTGTTTGTTAGACAACACAAAAATCACTGACTGCTATGTAGTTTATTACAGTCATAGTTTTAAACTTTTTTCCCCTAAGTAAACAGGAAAACCCAGGTCATCTGGAGCAGACCTGTTTCCTGAGTAGCTTTTATCATTTGCTTCATACCTTAAAATAGTCTATTGAATTTTTTCGTGCTTTTTATGGGATATGAAAGGACACGATAGTTGTTCTAGAATATATCCCAAATGTTGCAGCCAACTATACCCTTTTGCAGAACTTTCACTGATCCCTTGTGAAGCACAGAATAGTGATGGAGTGATTTTTAAAAAAATATGTGTCTTAAGCCCTGATTATATGCCAGGCATTGTTTGGGGAATGAGTCTACAGTGGTGAACAAGAAAGGCAAAGCCCTTGCTCTCAAAGGCTTGCATCCTAATGGGGAAAGCAGGAATCATCATGAAGAAATGTGATAATTACAGTTGGCAAGCAGATTGTGAAGGACTTTTGATATGGTCAAGAAGGTTGAGGGCAGGGAGAGTGTCTCCTTTACTGCAGGTGGTAAGACAGGGCTTTGCTGCAGAGAGGCTTTGAACTGACTCCTCAAGTGGAGGCTTTATGAAGAAGTATGAGAAGGAGCATCCAAGGACAGTGACTAGGAGGGTGGCTTTGAGAAACGAGAACGAGGCTGGTGACTGTAACTCTGTAAGAGAGGGGAGATACAAAGATGAGAAAAGCAGGCAGGGGCCAAATCACATAGGGTCTGTAGACCAGGGTGAGAGATGTCATTCTAAATACAATGGCTAGCTAATGATGTTGATAGATAGATAGATAGATGGATGGATGGATAGATAGATAGATTGATTGATTGATTGATTGATTGATTTTATTGTGATAAAATATACATAACCTAAAATCCACCACTTTGACTCTTTTTAAGTGTGCAGTTCAGTGGCACTAACTACATTCATATTGTTGTCTAGCCATCACCACTCTCTGTCACCAGAACTTTTTTCATTTTGTGAAACTGTACCTGTTAAACTAGAACTCCCCATCACCTGCAACCTCTGGCCTCTGGCAACCACCATTCTACTTCCCTATGAATCTGACTACTCTACATACCTCATATGAGTGGAATCATATGGTATTTGTCCTTTTGTGACTGGCTTATTTCACTTAGCATGGTTTTTAAGGTTCCTTCGTGTTGTAGCATGTGACAGAACTTCCCTCCTTTTTTTTTTTTTTGAGACAGTCTCATTCTGTCAGCCAGGCTGGAGTGCAGTGGTGCAATTGTAGCTCACTGCAGCTTCAATCTCTCAGTGTCAAGTGATCCTCCCGCCTCAGCCTCCCAAAGTGCTGGGATTGCAGGCGTGAGCCAACACCCCCAGCCAGAATTTCCCTTCTTTTTAAGGATGAATAATATTCATTGCATGTATATACCACATTTTGTTTATCCATTCATCCGTCATGATGGGTTTTAAGCAGAGGAGTGACAAGGTCTATCTATCTAGTGAGCTACAGGCCATTAATTGCACACAATGTATCATTTAATTTGTCCCACTGAAAAAGAAAGTGATTTCCTCTAGTTAGGGACCTTCCCTGTATGTAGAAGTTTAAAGGCAGGCTTAAGCCAACAGATTTGGTAATGAAGGGCATCCATCTTGGGTGAATATCATTATCTCCTGGAGGGCTTTTTTAAAGGCACAGATTTCAGGCCCACCTTCAGAGTTTGATTCAGTAGGTGTGGGATTTGGCCTGAGAATTTGCATTTCTAACACCTGCACCCTGGGTGATACTGTTGTTGCTGGCTCAGGAACCAAATTTTGAGAATCAGTGTTCTGTGGTATTTTGAGTTTCATCAAGCTTGGCATTTTCCTTTAATTTGATCACAAGATTAAAAATTTTATCTAGCATGATGTATCTAATTTACTTGATTTGACAAGTTTTAATTACTATTGAATGTAGTGGAGGGGTATGTTACATTATTTTTAATGGTATTTATCATGTTTTTGTCCTTTTATGATAGCTATGAGTCTGTCAATGTGACAGATTTTAAGTCAAGTTGGAGAAATGGGATGGCTTTTTTGGCCATCATTCATGCCTTGCGACCAGACCTAATTGACATGAAGAGTGTGAAGCATAGATCCAACAAAGACAATCTGAGAGAGGCCTTCAGAATTGCAGAACGAGAATTAAAAATCCCCAGATTGCTGGAACCGGAAGGTAAAAAAGCTACTTTGTTTTTAAAACAATCTTTAAGGCTTAGCATGAAGTTGATTTCAAAATAGTATCTATACATGAATAAACATAATAGCATTCTATTGTAGTCCTGGAGGGCTTAACTTAAACTGTTTATCGAATTTTATATGATTAAACAATTCCTACCAACTGGTTAACTTCAGTAATTACAGGGGAAGCCACACCTGAAAGCAAACAATGCTGTTATTGGGAATAATTTGAGCCTCTGTCTTGATTTTCTTCTATTATGTTCTGTGTTTTTTTCTTCTTGATTCTATTATTCTATTCTAAATCTCTTTTGTAAGATGTTTCTCTGAGTCTTGAATTAAAGTTGGTCATATGTCTCTCCTCACTCCCTCTGAGTTAAAGCTGAAACCTATCTGAGAATAGAAACTGCTGCTTTCCCGTCTGTCCTTATATGGTTGGCCATTGATTCTGCTCAATCGTGTTGGATTGTTAATGACAACATCCTGAGTACTGGTTAGTTTTACAGAGATCATCATCAAATTATAATTTAACTTTATAAAATTAAGATTTAAAAATTTTACTTCTTTCTCAAAAGCACTTTACTTTGGATTGTAATGTTTCATAATATAACCAAAGCTATTAAAAAAAACATTAAGGTCGTAAGAGAGGTATACAGGATTGGTGGAAATTATGATGAATGCGTAGGTCAAGCATGTATGAATTCTAGTCTCAGCTCTATCACTGGGGTGTGTATACAAATGTTTAGTGACTGGCCTCCCAAACAATGGGAAACATACACACATTTACACTATGATAGATTTGACTGATATTAAGGAATGTGTATTATTTTATGAATAATTATAACATTTATGATATGCTTTCTTATAGATTTCATATAGCCCCAAAATGCTTTTGTTGATTTTTGCCAAACTCTGTATCCTTCTGTAATCGACTTAGGGTTGTATTTGCTGAAGAAATGTAGTTCTGACATGAATGTTAGTTTAGAATTTCCTTTATGTTAATAAGTGGAATAAGAGGTATATCAGAACTTCATTTGTTCTTCAGTGACATGAATGGCTTCTTTGCTGAATTGAATACTAGAAGAATATTTTCTCAACTTTTGATGCTATTCACAACGCAACTAACAGCTTTAGACAGAACATATTTTTAAGATTTACCTGCATTATTAACATTTTATTCATCTTTTTTTTAGCAGTTAACAGAACAACAGTCAAGCCCTCATTTGCAGACTTCTGTGTTATAAATGCTACCATTATGACTGTTTTCAAGTTACCAATGTGCAATCACTAAACGCAGAATTAGAAAAAGATGTTCAGTACCACACCATGATATGTTGTTTCTGTCACACAGATACAATAGACAGATAGCCTCAGGAGCATATAGATAATAGTAAAATATAATACAATAATTGGGAAGTGATAAGTTTTGAGTATTTATTACCTATGCTTTTAATATAATTTGTGCATTTATATGATTTAATTTTTATTGATGATTTTTTCACAACCAGCTTACAAAAACTTCTGAACATTTAGCAATCAACTCTCTTAAGCTGATGTGAGTCAGCTAGTTCCAGCACACTCACTGCCCAGGTGACTGTGGATTTGTCACTTAATCTTTTTCGTTTTAAGCCGCTTTATTAAGAGATAATTCACATACCATATAATGTATCCATTTAAGTATACAAATTAGTGGTTTCTAGTATACAGCCTGCCCTCCGTGTCTATGGGTTCCATATCCATGGAGTCAGCCAACAATGGATTGAAAATGTTTGGGGAAAAAGAAAAGCATCTGTCCTGAGCATGTACAGACTTTTTTCTTGTCATTATTCCCTAAACAATACATGTTACACAAATGTATAACAGCTATTTACATAGCATTTACATTGTATTGGATATTAAAAGCAATCTAGAGATGAGTCCTGGAAGCAGTTCCTGTGGATACCAAGGAGAACTGTATTCACAAAATTGTTCAGTCATCATCACCGTTCATTTTAGAACATGTTTGTCATCCCCAAAGGAACTCCTGTGACCATCAGCAATTACTCTCCATTTGCCTCCAACCCCCCTCATGCCCCAGTACTTTCTAATTACATTTCACATATACGGAATTATACAATACACAGTCTTTGTGACTGGCTTCTTTAACTTAGCAAAATATCTCCAAGGTTATCTATGTTGTGGCATGTATCAATACTTCATTCCTTTTTTTTTTTTTGGAATGAGTCTTGCTCTGTTGCCCAGCAATATTGGCTCACTGCAACCTCCACCTCCTGGGTTACAGCGATTCTTGTGCCTTAGCCTCTTGAGTAGCTGGGACTACAGGTGTGCGCCACCATGCCTGGCTAATTTTTTGTATTTTTATTTTTTTTGAGACAGAGTCTCACTCAGTCTCCCAAGCTGGAGTGCAGTGGTGTGATCTTGCCTCACCACAGCCTCCATCTCCTTGGTTCAAGTGATTCTTGTGCCTCAACCTCTTGAGTAGCTGGGACTACAGGTGTGCGCCACCACGCCCGGCTAATTTGTTTGTATTTTTATTTTTTTTTGAGACTCCCAAGCTGGAGTACAGTGGTGTGATCTTGCCTCACCATAGCCTCCATCTCCTTGGTTCAAGTGATTCTCCTACCTCAGCCTTCTGAGTAGCTGGGTCTACTGGTGTGTGCCACTGTGCCTGGCGAATTTTTGTGTTTTTAGTAGAGATGGGGTTTTACTATGTTGTCCAGGCTGGTCTTGAACTCCTGGCTTCAAGCATTGGGCCACCTCAGCCTCCCAAAGTGCCGGGATTACAGACGTGAGCCACCACGCCTGGCCTCTTTTTGTATTTTTAAATAAACTTTCAGCAGGGCGCTGTGTCTCATGCCTGTAATCCCAGCACTTTGGGAGACCGAGGTGGGCAGACACGAGGTAAGGAGTTCAAGACCTAGCCTGGCCAGCATGGTGAAACCCCGTCTCTACTAAAAATACAAAATTAGCTGGGCGTGGTGGTGCGCCTATAATCCCAGTTACTGCCTCATCTGGCCGAGCTAGTGCTGATCAGAGTTCTCATGGTGAAGTTACTCTTTTCTCCCACTTCTTTCCATACTGTGCTCTTTGGAGGGAAATCACTGCATAGCCCACACTTGGGAGAGTTACACTCACTCTCCTTGATGGCAGATTATCTATGTAAATTATTTGAAGTTCTTCTGCCCAGAAATTTGTCTATTCTCCCCCATTTACTTATTTATTCAGTCATTTATTTATATCAGTATGGGCTTATTGTACTACTATGTTTATTTTAAGGGTCAATTTTTTTAAAAGTCTCTTTACACTCAAAGTTTTGGCCAGTAGGAGCTCTTTAGTTGGCTCCTGTGCTCCTTTGATATGTCCCCATCAGTATGGGGTTTGCTTGTTTGTTTTTGAGCATTTTCTTACTTTCTGGCCTGACAAGATGCTGCAGGCTCATCTTGTGTATTTCCTGCCCCAGTCTTAGGATCGTCATTTCTCCAAGGAGCCCTGGCTCTTTTTATTGGAGAATGGTATTAGAAACCAAGATCTGGCTGCTACCTGTGCTCTTTGCTACCGGTATTTAGCCTCTGTGGACTTCAGGTTTTGGTAAGAGTTGAATTTAGGTGATATTTATAAGCTCACAGCCTAATTTGAACTTAGAACTTGTATGTGAGCTTACAGCCTTATTTATTTATTTATTTATTTATTTATTTAGAGATTGGAGTATCTTGCTCTGTCTCCCAGGCTGGAGTGCAGTGGCTCAATCTTGGCTCACTGCAACCTTCGCCTCCTGGGTTCAAGCAATTCTTCTGCCTCAGGCTCCCAAGTAGCTGGGATTATAGACATGTGCCACCATGCCTGGCTAATTTTCGCATTTTTAGTAGAGAGAGGGTTTTGCCCTGTTGGCCAGGATGGTCTAGTACTCCTGACCTCAGGTGATTTGCCGCCTCGGCCTCACAAAGTGCTAGGATTACAGGCTTAAGCCACCATGCTTGGTCTGCCTACAGCTGTATTTCTATAGTTTGGACATTGGTCTGCCTTCATGTTGGTTGTTACTAATTCTTGTTAACTTTTTACCCCTATCTTTTTTCCCCCCTTCCTTTTTTACCTTCTTTTCTCCCTTTCCTTGTCTTTTGTCTTTTCTTTTTGGCTTTTCATTGTCTTTTGTTTTTCCTTTATTTTTTCTTATGCTTTTGTCCTGTTTCTGATGACTGTCTGTTTTAAATACTTTTCTTATATTGTGATTCTCCAAATCTTTATTATTAGTATAAAATATTTTCTCCATTTTTGTATATGTGAATAACCAGGCAACTAACGAAATAGACACTATAGTAAAAACAAATTTCCTCTGCATAATTGCTCATAATTCATTATAAATGGCTTAAATAATAGCTCAAAAATATGAAATGCATCATGATTATTTATCCAAACCAAATACCTTAGTCATATTTGAATAAGGGAACTATTTTGACATAATATTGTTAACACATTTAATCTTCACGCGTGGCTTCATATATAATGAGAAGTTTTTGTAAAGCGATATCTAAATAAGCCAGTATCATTATTTTATGTATCTCTTGATGTTTATATCTTTTTCAGTTAAAGATAGAATAACTTAATTCTTAAAAATTCTTCCTATATTGAAACCCTACCCTCAGCTTTTTATTGCTAATTTTATATGCTTACTGCCTTGAATTACATTGTTTGCAAATGGATTGATTTATTTTCTACTTCAGGTGACTTAGAGCACTCATTGAACCTAGTAAATATGTTCACTAAAGCATGCATGGTGTGTTGTATTTGTTTGTTACTTGTTTTTCTCCTAACCTTAAACTCCTTGAGGGACAGATAATGTTTTAAGGCATCTAGCATCTACTAGTTGAATGAATAGAGGGTTGAAGCATAAGATCTCCAAAGGCAGGGACCATGCCTTACATATCCTTGTAGCCCCTGCCTGTGACCCACAGTTATTGGCTCTCTGTAAATATTTGTTGCTTTAAGTTTAACTTAATAAATAAACTGAAGTTTTTTTTTTTTAAATAATCTTTATTGCTTGTTTAGGTCAAGGAGCACCTCCAAATTAGGTGTTCATTTTGTCTGTGACATATTGCATCCCGCTTTTTGTAATTTTATGATCTCTTTCACTTATTAGATGCCTGGAGAAGTTCTGTACTTTACAGAATTTATATGCCTGGCACAGTGTCTTATGCTAGCTACTTGTGAGGCTGAGGTCGGAAGACTGCTTGAGGCCAGGAGTTTGAGACCAGCCTGGACAACATAGAGAGACCGTGTCTAAAATAAATAAAAAATAAGATAAATAGGAGTTTGTAGTCTTTAAAATTTTGTTTAATTCAGCATTTTACAGACTTATTTCACGATGGACTCTTAATGCAACACAAAGCCTGGCCCGTAGAAGGCTCTCAGTAGATTTACTTGTTCTATGAATGAATGAACAAACTCTGTGAATGTCTTAGATAAGCTTTCCATACAATATATGCTTTTGGAGATGCTTTACTGCACACATGCCAAGACCAAGGTGTCAGGAATGCATTCTAATTGCTGTATGTTCCTGCATTCCTGGAGGAATTTCTGCACCATGTGTCTAGAAAGAGGAATGCTTTATTTTCTCCTCTTCATCCTCTCTGACTACTTATGCCCTCAGACATACCCCCATAGTGAGACTTTATTATTAGAAAACTGAGACTGTGCACATACTAGTGTCAGGATTTAACCCCCCAGCTATCTCTGTGTATAGATCTAAGCTCTTAGCCACTGCACAGTCTTGCAGCAAGGCTGAGTAAACAGAGATTGGATGGCTGGGTGACTACTTTGGTGCATTTCCAGAGCCTGTGAACTAAATGGCAGAGGCTATGGCATAGCCCATTCTTGAATATTCATTATAGCAAATGTATAACAGCTAATCGATAGTGTGGTGTATCTTGCAGATGTGGACGTTGTTGATCCTGATGAAAAGTCCATCATGACCTATGTGGCACAGTTTCTGCAGTATTCCAAAGATGCACCTGGGACTGGAGAGGAGGCTCGGGTATGTTTTCATATGCATAAGTCAAGCTCATTTTAGTTGTATCCTGCTAATGGTTTAATTTTTAAAAGCAAAATATAATTTGCATACAGAACTTAAATGTACAGTTGAATGAGCATACACCCCTGTAAATCATACTTCAATCATGATATAAAACATATCTGGTACCCAGAATATTCCATTGGGCACCTTTTCTGTCTCTACTTCCTACCCCAGGCAACCAGCATTCTAATTTCTGTTACTGTAGGTTAGTGTTGAATGTTCTTTTTTTTTTTTTTTTTTTTTTAGGTTCAAAGAGATAATTTATTAAACTTTACTGAATTATCTGAAACAACTTTCCGATAGGCACTATATAAGACAAATGAAGTTAAACTTTTAAAAATCTAAAGATATAAAATTTTTGTTTATTATAATATTCTATTTTTTTATTTTTTATTTATTTATTTTTTTTGAGACAGAGTCTCACTCTGTCGCCCAGGTTGGAGTGCAGTGGCATGATCTTGGCTTACAGTAACATCTGTCTTCCCATTCAAGTGATTATCATACCTCAGCCTCCCAAGTAGCTGAAATTATAGGCACGTGCCACCATACTCAGCTGATTTTTGTATATTTGGTAGAGACGGGTTTCACCATGTTGACCAGGCTGGTCTTGAACTCCTAACTTCAAGTGATCCACCCATCTTGGCCTCCCAGAGTGCTGGGATTATAGGAGTGAGCCACTGTGCCTGGCCTATCAAATTTTTATGTATTATAATATTTATTACCTTTATTGAGATATAATTTATATACCATAAAATTCATCTATTTAATACGTTTGTTTCAATGGTTGTTGGTGTATTTACATGATTGGGCAACCTTCACCATCATCTAATTTTAGCACATTTCCAGTTTGTCTATTCTTTAGCTTCATATAAATGAAATTGTGTGATTCATATAAATGGAAGTGTTGTATTCTATTGTTAATCCCTATTTGTTGATATACTCCTGAATTACTATTGTTTGTTTGTTTGTTTGTTTGTTTAGATAGAGTCTCACTCTGTTATCCAGGCTAGAGTACAGTGGCGTGATCTTGGCTCACTGCAACCTCTGCCTGCCAGGCTCAAATGATTCTCGTGCCTCAGACTCCCGATAGCTGGGATTACAGGCGTGGACCATCCTGCCTGGCTAATTTTTGTATTTTTAATGGAGACAGGATTTCACCATGTTGGCCAGGCTGGTCTCAAACTCTTGGCCTAAAGTGATCTACCTGCCTTGGCCTCCCAAAGTGCTTGGGATTGTAGGTGTGAGCCACTGCGCCCAGCCTTGCATAACTATTAGATTGCCATTTGATTATTCAGTTTTTCTCCTTTACTTTCAGTGAGTACACAAAATAGTGTGGGTGGAAACTTCATAAAAATTGCTGAGCTGAAAAGAAACGCTTATTCTGCTTCTAAGATGATAAATGAGTGCTGTGAATTTAGTAAAATGTTTGAGAATATTACTTAAAAAAGTATTTTAAACCACATGTTTGCATGCATTTTCAGACATGTTTACATGCATTTTATTTGACAAATTGGGCCTATGTTTTTCCAGCTGTTAAGTTTGAGGCAATAAGCCAGATTGCTGCTGACTCTGGAAGAGAGTCTCAAGCTGAGATGCAGGCTTATAATTCAGTTCACTTATTTCTGGCCTGCTGAGGAGCTATTCTTTTCTAATTAATTTTCATATTAAAAAAATAAAATGCAAGATTCAACTGTCCATGAAATTGAGTGCAAAAATATTAGAAAACTTTTGCTTAATAGGAAAACACAAAGTAAATGAAGGTTAAAGAAGGGTGGAAATAAGATATAACTTCTTTGTCCTATAGCGGTAAAATTGGCTTCCAAATGTAAGCAAGTTTACCACCTAAGCAAGAATCTACGGAAAAAGTAATTGTTGTTCATATCTTGATGATACCATAGCTAAAAACCTTTGGTACTGTTATTTTTAGGCTCTCGAAAGTGTTTGAGTTATTTTTGATGTCAGTGTTTCTGCAGGGTGTGAACATCTCTTGAATTACCCCATATTTCGATTTATTGGAAGGCAGTCTTCTGAAATGCCTGCTATAAAGAAATGATTTAGAATAATGTTCTCCAAGCCAAAATGGGGGAGGGGGTGCATTGCTTGCCCATTTCTTTAGCACATTGTCATGTTCAGATGCTAGTTCCAATCTGGTTTAAAATTTAAGGTGTTATGTGAACAAGTGATATTACTCTTTGGCATAATGAATCATTGGTGTGTAATGATGGCATTATTTCACTGCTGTTTCAAGTTGTTAATTTTTTTTGTTAAAAAACCAAGTCTGTTTAAAATATAGTTTAATTGTGTGTGTGTAAAATACAGGGAAAGGTGAAAGATGCTCTGGTCTGGTTAACTCTGCAAAAGGAAAAACTACAGAAGTTGCTAAAGGATCCAGAAAATGATACCTACTTTAAAAAGTATAATGTAAGTATGATTTTAAACAGCTGTTTGTAATTTACTTTTTAAGGGATGAGCAGTAAGTGTGTTTTTAGAAAACTCTTTCAGGGTTAAGTATTTTAAATATTAAATTCACTGAAGGTTTTAAGGCTGAATTGTAGCACTGTACTTCAGAAACTAAGGTGCATGTGATTCACTGGGGTAGTCCTGTTAAAATGCACATTCTGGTTCAGTAATTCCGGGGGCAGGGCCTGAGTTTTTGCATTTCTAACAAGGTCTCAGATGATGTTGATTCTGCTCGTTTTTGGAGTACTTTGAGCAGCATGGTTCTGGAGCAGGGGTTGGCCCATTTTGTAAATAAAATGTTGTTGGAACAGAGCTACACCATTTAAGCATTGCCAGTCACTACTTTCACACTATAACCCCAGAGTTGAGTAGTCGTGATAGAGACCATATGGCTCTTAAAGCCTGAGATATTTACTGTCTTGCCCCTTACAGTAAAAGTTTTCCAGTCCCTGGTTTAAAGCAGAACATGCTTTTTATTTTATTTTTATTTTTATTTTTATTTTTTGAGACAGAGTTTCGCTCTTGTTGCCGAGGCTGGAATGCAGTGGCGTGATCTCGGCTCACCACAACCTCTGCCTCCTGGGTTCAAGCAATTCTCCTGCTTCAGTCTCCCAAGTAGCTGGGGTTACAGGCATGCACCACCACGCCCAGCTAATTTTGTATTTTTAGTAGAGACGGGGTTTCTCCATGTTGGTCAGGCTAGTCTTGAACTCCTGACCTCAGGTGATCCACCTGCCTTGGTGTCCCAAAGTGCTGGGATTATAGGCGTGAGCCACAGCACCCAGCCCCAGAACATGCTTTTTAGAATGAATAGAGAGCCTGAACTGAGAGTCCTTTGAGAAATAATGACAGCTGTGATTATTACCACATATTGAGCATTTCCTTTTTTTTTTTTTTTTGAGGCAGAATCTTGCGCTGTGGCCCAGGCTCAAGTACAGTGGCGCGATCTTGGCTCACTACAATCTCTGCCTCCTGGGTTCAAGCGATTCTCATGCTTCAGTCTCTGGAGTAGCTGGAATTACAGGCACCTGCCACCAGGCCCAGCTAATTTTTGTATTTTTAGTAGAGACGGGTTTTCACCATGTTGGCCAGGCTGGTCTCGAACTCCTGACCTCAAGTGATCCACCTGCCTCAGCCTCCTAAAGTGCTGGCATTACAGGCGTGAGGCACCACACCTGGCCATGTTGAACATTTTCTACGTAGCAGATACCTTGCTGATTTGCATTTCACATGTTAAAATATCTTGCTGAGCTTGGTATTATTCCAGTTTTACAGATGAAGATAATAAGTGGCTTATTTAAGATTACATGGCTACTAAAAGGGTAGAGATGGGACTTGAATGGAAGTCTAGCTTTAAAGTCCTAGCTGTTTTTGCATTGTGATGCTTCTCTGGGGTAAGTAGTTATTCACTGTACAGCCTTGAAAGAGACTTAACAGGAAACAAAGCAAAGGTTCCTCAGTCCTGTTTCTTAGAGCCCATTGTCTATGCAGTGCTGTGCTTCTCCCCAGTGCTCTGTCCTGAACAAGCTGCAGATACTGTCAGGTACCTACATAGCACTTAGCACCTCTAGGCCTCCATGTCTGTTAAGTCAAAGAGTTGGATAAGTCCAGCCTTTCAACTGTAACATTCAGTGGGTTGTGCAACTTGCTGGCCATACTTTCCTTTTTGCTTTGGAAGCATCAGGGAAGGAAGGGATCAAACATCTTTTTCTTCCTTTGGTCTGAACTGCACAGGCTTCTTGACCTTCTTCCCTTAGCTCTGGTCTAAGATTTTTTTCTCGACAAAGTGCTCATCTTTTACTGAAAGTGCATTGTTCTCACATATGTCTTTGATTTAATAATGTATCACAGATTCAGGTTTCCTAAATAGAAGGTTTTATGAAGTCATTAATTATCAGAATTCAAGTAAATTATCCTTTGACTTTTTCATAACATTTCATTTAAAATGCTGTCAATAATTCTGGATAATGTTTTAAATGACATTTGAAACATTAATGCTGATCCTTGGAACAGCATTTGAACAGTATGGTTCTAGAGCAGAGGTTGGCCCATTTTGTGAATAAAATGTTACTGGAACAGAGCCACACCTATTTATATATTGTCAGTAGCTACTTTCACACTACAACCCCGGAGCTGAGTAGTTAACTATGGCCAGTTGCAGTGGCTCATGTCTGTCATCTCAGCACTTTGGGAGGTGAGGCAGGTGGATCACTTGAGCCCCGGAGTTCAAAACCAGCCTGGACAACATAGTGAAACCCTGTCTCTACAAAAAATACCAGAAAAAAAAAAAATTAGCCGGACGTGGTGGTGCACCCCTGTAGTGCCAGCTGCTCGGGAGACTGAGGTGGGAGGATCACTTGAGCCCAGGAGGCAGAGGTTGCCGTGAGCCAACATCATGCCACTGAACGTCAACCTGGGCAATAGAGCCAGATCCTGTCTCCAAAAAAAGAAAAAAAAAAAACCCATGTAATTGATAACTCTTTTTTTTTTTTTTTTTTCCTGAGACAGGATATCTGTCTGTCTCCCAGGCTGTGATGCAGTGGCCCAATCACTGCAACCTCTGCCTCCTGGGCTGAAGCCATCCTCCCACTTCAGCCTCTTGAGTAGCTGGGACTATAGGTGTGTGCCACCATGCCTAGCTAATTTTTTGTATTTTTGGTCGATACGGAGTTTTGCCATGTTGCCCAGGCTAGTTTTGAACTCCTGGGCTCAAATGGTGCACCTGCCTCAGCCTCCCAAATTGCTAGGATTACAGTCGTGAGCCACAGTGCCTGGCCAATTGATAACTCTTTTTTTTTTTTTTTTTTTTGAGACAGTGGAGTGCAGTGGTGCGATCTCGGCTCACTGCAACCTCTGCCTCCTGGGCTGAAGCCATCCTCCCACTTCAGCCTCTTGAGTAGCTGGGACTATAGGTGTGCGCCACCACGCCCAGCTAATTTTTGTATTTTTAGTAGAGATGGTTTTTCACTATGTTGGCCAGGATGGTCTCAATCTCTTGACCTTGTGATCCACCCACCTCGGCCTCCCAAAGTGCTGGGATTACAGGCGTGAGCCACCGCACCTGGCCTGGTAACTCTTAAATACTCGTATTTCACACAAATGTGAACCAAGAAAAAGCTTTACTTATTAAATATTTGAAGGCAAAGTGTTTTTCAAAGTTTATATAAAATGAATTGAGAAGAAGAAGCTGAAGCCCAGTTATTCATGAACACTTTGAAAATTGCTTATAATATGACTACTGCTATCATATAATTTTCACATTCATTCATTCTTATTTTGTTGTGAGCGCATACTTGGGGAGAACAAACAAACTCATATTTTCCATGTGGCATCATGATCTGTCCTGTAACCCAGTGACCTTGCTGCTCCATTCCAGTAGAAATCCAACAATACCGACACAAAGCACAGAGTGAGGTGTATGACATTATGCTGGTGTCCAGTTATCACAGTGCACTGAAGAAGGAAATCAGAGCAGAGAGGGGATACTGGATTCAGGGGATTTTACCTTTAAGTAAAAACTTAAATATATCCTATACCTATAGACCTCAAAATAACAGATTATATGATATAAATGGAATTAAACATTTTCAGTCTTTAAAATACTCTTCTAATTGTAGAGCCTGCTGTCCTTTATGGAGTCATTCAATGAAGAAAAAAAGTCCTTTTTGGATGTCCTGTCAATAAAATGGGATCCGGATGAGCTGGACAAGGATCATTTACAGTTGAGAGAAGCCTGGGAGGGCCTCGATCACCAGGTGACTGTTTATGTTGATTAGAAGAACATTTTCAGGCCAGAATCAGTGGCTAACACCTGTAATCCCAGAACTTTGGGAGACCGAGGGTGGGTGGATCACTTGCAGTCAGGAGTTTGATACCAGCCTGGCCAACGTGGCAAAACCCTGCCTCTACTAAAATTACAGAAATTAGCAGGGTGTGTTGGTGGGCACCTGTAATCCAGATACTTGGGAGGCTGAGGCATAAAATCGCTTGAACCCGGGAGGTGGAGGTTGCAGTGAACTGGGATCGCACCACTGCACTCCAGTCTGGGTGACAGAATGAGACTCTGTCTCAAAAAAAAAAAAAAAAAAAGCATTTTCAAAGGGCAGCTTTGTTTTTTTGGATGAAAAAAAAAAAAAAAAAAAAGCATTTTCAAAGGGCAGCTTTGTTTTTTTGGATGAGGGTTTTACTTTAAACTTCCGTGAGAAATTCTGTAAAAGACAGTGTAGATGCTTCATCAGAAAATGGGATAGTGTTTTTATATTTTCTCCATGGCATCGTTTGGGTAGTGATCATCTTTTAAGTAGGGATTTTTTGTGTTCTGCTTAGAGAAAATGCAAGCTTATCCAAGCTTGATATATTTGCTATCAATTCTTGGTTTGCTACAGTAGATTATCTATATTTTGATTGACGTGTGGCTTCTTCTCTACTATCATGTATCAATATCAGTAGATGCTTGAAAGAAGTAGGAACAAATCCACAGAGAGTGTGTAAGGATGAATTTGTGCATGTGTGTCTGAATATATCTGTATAATTTCAATCCATTTCAATTTATTGAGACGTAGTTTATGGCCCAGCATATGGTACATAACTTTGTGCACTTGAAAAGAACACATATTCTGCAGTCATTGGGTATAATATTCTATAAATGTTAAATTTTTTAAAAATTCAATTTAATTTTTAATTTTTACTGGTACATAGTAGGTGCATATATTTTTGGGGTACATGAGATATTTTGATACAGGCATGCGATGTGAAATAAGCACATCTTGGAGAATGGGATCTTCATTCCCTCAAGCATTTATCCTTTGAGGTACAAACAATCCAGTTACACTCTTCAAGTTATTTTAAAATGTACAATTAAGTTATTATTGTCTATAGTCACCCTGTTGCGCTGTCAAATAGTAGGTCTTATTTGTTCTTTCTATTTTTTTGTACCCATTAACCATCTCCATTTCCCTCTACTCCCTAGCCACCCTTCCCAGCCTCTGGTAATCATCTTTCTACTCTCTATCTCCATGAGTTAAACTGTGTTGATTTTTAGATCCCACAAATAAGTAAGAACATGTGATATTTGTCTTTCTGTGCCTAGCTTATTTCACTTAACATAATGACTTCCATTTCCATCCACATTGTTGCAAATGACAGAATCTCATTCTTTTTTTTTTTTTTTGAGATGGAGTCTTGCTCTGTCACCCAGGCTAGAGTGCAATGGTGTGATCTCGGCTTACTGCAAACTCTGCCTCCCGAGTTCAAGAGATTCTCCTGCCTCAGCCCCAGAGTAGCTGGGATTACAGGTGCATGCTGCCATGCCCGGCTAATTTTTTTGTTTGTTTGTTTTTGAGACAGAGTCTCGCTGTGTCGCCATGCTGGAGTGCAGGGGCACAATCTCGGCTCACTGCAAGTCTCGCCTCCCAGATTCAAGTGATTCTCTGCCTCAGCCTCCTGAGTAGCTGGGACTACAGGCACCTGCCACCACTCCCGGCTAATTTTTTGTATTTTTAGTAGAGACAGAGTTTCACTGTGTTAACCGTGATGGTCTCAATCTCCTGACCTCGTGATCCGCCCTCCTTTGCCTCCCAAAGTGCTGAGATTACAGGCGTGAGCCACTGCGCCCGGCCCTCATTTTTTTTGGCTGAATAGTACTCCATTGTGTATATGTACCACATTTTCTTTATCCATTCATCTGTTGATGGGCACTTATGTTGCTTCCAAATTACAAATATTAATTAATATAAGGTGGTTGATAATTTTGTTCAGATTATCTGTGTCTTGACGGATGTTTTGTCCAATTCTATTATATACTGCTGAGAGAGGAGTTATTAAAATCTGTGGGAATCTGTCTTCAGTGCTGTCCAATTTTGCTTCATGTATTTTAAAACATTGTCATTGTGTGTACATGCTTATGATTACTTTGTCTTCCTGAGGACTTCTACCATTATGAAATATTCCTGCTTATCTTTAATAATACTGTTTTTCTTCACATCTATTAATATTATACTTAATCTTATACCAGTATAGTCATTCCAGTCTTCTGTGCTGACTGTATAGTACATCTTTTTCCTTCATTTACTTTTCATCTATTTGGAGTCTTTATATTCAAAGTGTATCTCTTATAAATGACACACAGTTGTATCTTGCTTTCTTACCTACTGTGCTAGTCCCTGTCTTTTTTTTTGAGATCGAGTCTCACTCTGTTGTCCAGGCTAGAATGCACCAGCACAATCATGGCTTACTGCAGCCTCAGCCTCCAACGCTCAAGCCATCTGCCTGCCTCAGTCTCACAAGTAGCTGGGACTACTGGTGTGTGCCATCATGCCTGGCAAAATTTTAAATTTTTTGTAGAGATGGAGTTTTGCCATGTTGCCCATACTGGTCATGAACTCCTGACCTCAAGCAATGCTCCTGAATTAGAACTTTTGGCCTCCCAAAGTGTTGGGATTACAGGCATGAACCACCGTGCCTAGCCTATCCCTTCTCTTTTAATTGTAGTGCTTAGTCCACTTAATATAATTGTTGATATAGTTCAGTTTAGGTATATCATTTAACTCTTTGTTTTGTTTATTCTCTCTGTTTTTTCTATCTCTGTTTCTTCCTTTCTTTTTTTTGTTTTTTTTTTTTTTTTTTTGAGACAGAGTCTCTCCGTGTCTCCCGGGCTGGAGTGTGGGAGAGGTTAGTGAGCATGATCGTGGCTCACTAACCTCTGCCTCTGGGTTCAAGCGATTCTCCTGCCTCGGCCTCCTGAGTAGCTGGGATTATAGATGCCCACCACCATGACTGGCTAGTTTTTGTGTTTTTAGTAGAGATGGGGTTTCACCATGTTGGCCAGTCTGGTCTCGAACTCCTGACCTCAAGTGATCTGCCTGCCTTGACCTCCCAAAGTGCTGGGATTACAGATGTGAGCCACTGTGCCCGGCCTCCGTTTCTTCCTTTGTTGCCTGGTTTTGGATCATGCGTTTTTTAAGAATTCCATTTTAATTTGTCTGTTGACTTGACTCTGCTTCTTCCTATCATGTTTTTAGTGGTTGCTCTAGGGATTATAATATGCATTACAAAATTTTTACAGTCTACTTAGAGTTTTGCAATTTTTTGTTGTTGTTGTTGTTGTTTTGAGACAGAGTCTTGCTTTGTTGCCCAGGCTGGAGTGCAGTGGCTTGATCACAGGTAACTGCAACCTCTGCTTCCCAGGCTCAGTCAATCCTCCCACCTCAGCTTTCTGAGTAGCTAGGACTACAGGCATGCATCACCATGCATGCTTAATTTCTTTTGTATTTTTCTGCAGAGAAGGAGTTTCACTATGTTGCCCAGACTGGTCTTGAACTCCTGGGCTCAAGGGATCCACTTACCTTGGCCTACCAAAGTGCTGGGATTATAGGTGTGAACCACCACACCCAGCCTTAGAGTTGTACAATATCTAGGTTATTTTACAACTTTTTGTAACATGTAGAAATCCTGCAGTCAAATTGATTCATCTCCCATTATTTATGCTATAGTTGTTTTATATATAAATATACGTGACACATATAACATATGTCTTAAAATCCCCAGGGCCATGTTATAATTTTTTTTTCCTCTAAACAACCATATATTTTAAGGAAATTAAATGAAAAAATTAATCTTTTATGTTTATCTAGGTATTTCCCATGTTCTTAATTTCTTTCTAGAGATTTGAGTTTCCATTGAGCTCAGTTCCCTTCAGCCTGAAAACTTCCTTTCACATATTTTACAATACAGGGCTGTGAGTGACAAATTCACCTAGTTTTCTTTGATCTCTAAATATGTCTTTGTTTTGCCTTCATTAAAAAAATAACTTTATTGAGGTATAATTTATGTAACATCTCATTTATAAATGGATAACGAAATGATTTTTAATACATTTACAGAGTTATGACAGGAACTGTGTGGTCCACAAAGTCAAAGATACTCTGGCTCTTCACAGGGAAAGTTTGCTGACCCTTTGCTTGGCTGTCAGGAGTGGCAGCCTGTTTTCAGAATACATTTTCCACACCGTTTACTAAGTATTAAATAGCAGTCTAGTGGCTTAAAAGAGCCACTCTTTTAGACAACCTAATTTTGAAGAACTTGCAGCTCCTACAATCTTCTCATCAGTGGTGGTGCTTATTGCATTGTCAGTTTCTATTCTCATCACTGCTTTGAAATGGACTTTTGTGAAGGATAAGACCTGTCCGTGACAAGTCCTCAACAAAGTGGAAGGCAATGAAGAAGATACTGTCTGTACAGTTCAGGCTGTTCCAGGCTACAGACACCTGGCCTGATTTTGTTAAATATGGAAACATTGCCCAAATAATGAGAAAAAACATAAAAAGAACTATTTTGCAGGATTAAGTGCTGTAAATTGGTAATAGCTTGAAAATCCATTCCTCAGTCAGGTAAACTGCAGCTCAGTTTGTTGGTGTGGCAAAATGAGACATTGCTAAAATTAAAGCCATTGAGGACATAAAAGTTGAAACCATGTATGCAGTTTCTGGTTCAATAGTTTCAGAACAGATTTCTCAGAGCATCATAGTAAATGGTTTCATATTGAGCCTACTGTAGAAAATAGCAACATTATGTTATTTTGACCTGTTAAGATCTTATGTAAATTTTCAGCCAAATTGAAAAGTAATTACTGCAGAAAGGAAGTGTTAAGTGAGAAAGGAGAGGAACGAAAGGTAAACATTGCCTTCTGTTCTTCCTCTTCTGCCTGCTGTATAAATATTGAGTGTAGCCCTGAGTCGAAAAAAACAGGTTTGGTTTAATTCAAAATATATGCAGCTGTCTTTTGGTTGCAAAGAATAATAGTTGAACTAGAGGTATTGCTCTTAGCTTCTCTTTAACTCAATTATATTTCAAATTTCTGGGTTTTTTTGGCAGATGTACAAGTAGTTAGACACACTAAAAGTATATGCTAACTTGTTTATTTGAAATGACTGGGCGCGGTGGCTCACACCTGTAATCCCAGCACTTTGGGAGGCTGAGGCGGGCAGATCACTTGATGTCAGAAGTTCAGGACCAGCCCTGGCCAACATGGCAAAACCCTGTCTCTACTAAAAATACAAAAATTAGCCAGGCATGGTGGCACATATCTGTAATCCCAGCTACTCAGGAGGCTGAGGCAGGAGAATTGCTTGAACCTGGGAGGCAGAGGTTTCAGTGAGCCGAGATGTATATCCAGCCTGGGAGACAGAGTGAGACTCCGTCTCAAAACAAAAAGAAAAAAAAATTACAATAATGAAATAACTTTTTTTCATTTTTCTTTCATCTAGAGACATAATGGCAAAGAGTTAATGATTTAAGATTGTAGAATTGGCCAAGTGCAGTGGCTTACGCCTATAATCCCAGCACTTTGGAAGGCCGAGGTGGGCAGATCACCTGAGGTCAGGAGTTTGAGACCAGGCTGGTCAACGTGGTGAAACCTCGTCTCTACTAAAAACACAAAAATTAGCCAGGTGTGGTGGTGTGTGCCTGTAATCCTAGCTACTTGAGAGACTGAGGCAGGAGAATTGCTTGAACCTGGGAGGTGGAGGTTGCAGTGAGCCAAGATTGCACCACTGCACTCCAGTCTGGGTAACAGACTGAGACTCCATCTCAAAAAAAAAAAAAGTTATAGAATTATCTTTGCCGTATATCTTTTGAGAAAATTAAACTTGCAAGACAAAAAAAAAAGCAAAACAAAATGGAAAAGCTGTAATATCTAATGCTTTCATTTTATGAACAGTTTCATTTGACTGCCTTAAAGGAACCTAGCTTTTTCCTCATTTTGTATACCTGGGTACTTGGTTAAATATCTTTTAGATGTTTGCTTTTGCATGTGATGGGTACCCCATAAATGTTTTTGAATGAATTAATGTTGAAGTGATCTATCTGATATACAAATTTTTGCCTGTTTAAAAAACAGTATAACTCAACTAGGCTTGGTGGGTCATGCCTGCAATCCCAGCAGTTTGGGAGGCCAAGGCAGGAGGATTGTTTGAGGCCAGGAGTTCAAGACCAGCCTGGGGAACATAGTGAGACCTTGTCTCTACAATAAAATAATAATAATAAAAACCCTAAAAGAATAAAAACAGTGCATTTAGTAGAATTAGACTGGGTAACAGAAAGATAAAATACAGACTTAAGACCAGTACTTTTTATTAGAGAAAGCTGAGTGAAACAAATTTTAATTTGTGATTGATCTTCGTAGGAGTATCAAATAAATTAAAAGAGGCTTATTTGGCTCACGTTTCTGCTTCTGTACAAGAAGCGTGGCACCAGCATCTGCTTCTGGTGAGGGCCTCAGGCTACTTCCATTCATAGTGGAAGGCAAAGGGGAGCTTGTGTATAGAAATCACATGGCAAGAGATGAAGCGAGAGCGAGAGAGGCAGAGAGAGAGAGGAGGTGCCAGACTCTTTTCAACAACCAGCACTCGTGGGAACTCAGCTCCTGTTAGGCCCAGCCCCAATATTGGGTATCAAACTTAAACATGAGATTCAGAGGAGATAAACATTCAAACTGTATAGCAGTAAGTTTGTGTAAAAAGTCAACATTCTTTTTTTTGAGATGGAGTCTCGCTCTGTTGCCCAGGCTTGAGTGCACTGGTGTGATCTCGGCTCACTGCAGCCTCTACCTCCTGGGTTCAAGCGATTCTCCTACTTCAGCCTCCCAGGTGGCTAGGACTACAGACATGATCCACCATGTCTATATATATATATATATATATATATTTATTTGTCTCTTGAGACAGAGTCTCACTCTGTCGCCTAGGCTGGAGTGCAGTGGTGCTATCTTGGCTCACTGCAACCTTCGCCTGCCTGGCTCTGTGACATCACTTATCACACTTTCCTGTAACCATGTTCTTGGCTGCTTCTTTGGATAGGTAGTTCAGGCAAGAGCTGTGGCTTTCATTTATCTGGTTTACACTCTGACATAGGGGGTTGTATTAAATTGCTCTTCCATTCATACATGACACATGGAGCTAGGCAGGGCCCTACTCTTGTTTTTGTTCATTTGCTTAATTGTGTGTTGATTTCCTTTTATACTCATACCTTCTTTCCATTCTCCTTTCTCCTTGAGCCACAATTTTGATATCTTTAATGTGTTTTATGTTTTTGCATAATATAGATTGAATTTATGTATATTTTTGTTTTGTTTTGTTTTTGAGACAGGGTCTTACTCTGTCATCCAGGCTGGAGTGCAGTGGCATGATCATGGCTCACTGTAGCCTTGACATCCTCGGCTCCAGTGATCCTCCCACCTCAATCTCTTGAGTAGCTGAGACTATAGGTCACACTACAGGTGTGCACCACCACTCCTGGCTAATTTTTGTATTTTTAGTAGAGATGGGGTTTTTACCATGTTGCCCAAGCTGGTCTTGAACTCCTGTGCTCAACCGATCCTCCTGCCTTGGCCTCTTGAAGTGCTGGGTTTATCGGTGTGAGCTACTGCACCCGACCTGTACATGTATTTTTAAGTTGTGCACCCTTGACGTTATATGTTGTTTCTTTTTATTTTTGAACATAGTGTATTTTAAGGTGCTTCCATGTTGGCATTTGTGCATCTAATTTTCTCCTAACTGCTGCATAGCATTAAATGATGGGTAACCATCACATGGTCCTTTGTCCACGCCAGAAGCTTTCTGTATCTTTATCTCCAGCTCTTAGCACAATAGCTTGTTCATAAATGTTTGGCCAGTGAGTGAATGAACGACTGTGCGAGTGAGTTTTGACAGTGCTTGCCGAGGGGACATCCCGGTAGCAGGGGCAGCGAGAGCGAAGACACAGCAAGTATTTGGAGAAGCAAGCAGTCAGAGTGTGTGTTTCTCACCTGCTTGTGCATGCAGGGAGTGGTGGGAGGCTGAGGAAGGAGGAGATGTACCTGGATTTGGGGATGGGTGGTGCTTTTCGTGAAGGACAGATATTCGGGAGATATGGTAGAGATATGTCACGTGGATATACAGTTATGGCTAGATTGGGGAGAAGTTATAAATCTGTATCAAAGGTGTAGTTGTAGTGTCAGAGCACACAAGGACACACAGCATTTCAAATGATGGTCATTCAGTAGGATAGTCTACCCTTGCTTAGAGGTGTGCTTTTAATCTTTTGAATTTCCCGCATATCTTATTGTGGATTTATCAAAACGTTTGTTTTTTCTTATGCCTTCTTTTCCTACAACTTTTGAACAAATTATATTCCTGGTCAGCAAATAGCTAAGTGATATTTAAAACTAAGAAATTTACCCATTGATGAAGATTTCCATGATAATGGATCTCATTTATCAGTCTTGGCTTCCAGAGAAACTTCAAAGAGTCAAACATACTGTATGTGAAGAAATAAACTAGAAAAGTTCTACTGAAGAATATCTTCTTCTTCTTCTTTTTTTTTTTTTTTTTCAGATTAATGCATGGAAAATAAAGCTGAATTATGCCTTGCCCCCACCCCTCCATCAAACTGAAGCTTGGCTCCAGGAGGTAGAAGAGCTTATGGATGAAGATTTGTCAGCCTCCCAGGATCACTCTCAAGCCGTGACTCTGATACAAGAGAAAATGACTTTATTCAAGGTTGGAAAAGAAAAAAAAGAGATGTAGAAAAATATATATTTTGTTAGGGATTGTTCTTGAGTAAGACTTTGTCCTAAAAAGAAGAGAAGGAGAGTAGTGGTTATTTGAGGATGGTTTACAATTATCCCTCTGGGGATTTTTGGGACCTAGAACATAACTTTACATTCATGACCATTGTACTAGTTTAAGGTTGAAACAATAAGGATAGAATCTAAATAAGGATAGAGTTCTAAAGCAACTCTAAATAAAGTCTGACCAAAAAAAAGGTCAAGGGGTGGGAGGGTGAAGAAGGGGGAGCCTGATTTAAAATTTGAGAGACTTGGGTTCTTACTAAAATGGCATGAAAAAAGTTATGTGAGATTTATGGTATTTGAGCCTACAAAGGAATGGAATATACACCAATAAATAAAAGATTGTAATAATGGTTTTACTAAAGAAACTATGGTCTGCCTGTCTGTAAAATGTTCAGAGTTAAAACATTTATGATGAAAATGTTTGTTCACAAAATCTTAGTTAAAGGGGGTAGTTTCAGCGTAGGCAATATAGCAAGACCCCACCTCTATAGAAAATTTTTTAAAAAACGAAACTAGCTGGGTATTGTACTGTGTGCCTGTAGACCCAGCTACTTGAGAAGCTGAGGTGAGAGGATCCCTTGAATCCAGGAATTCCAGGCTGCGGTGAGCTATGATCACGCCACTGCACTCCAGCCTGGGTGACAGAGCAAGACCCTGTGTCTTAAAACAATAAAAAAAAGTGGGTTGTGGGGAGGGCTTTATGAATTTTTTTTTGAAAAAAGATGTAATGCAAGTGAGATTGACAAACCCTTAATTATACAGTGTTTGACAATAAATATGGTTTATGTCATGCTGAATTTCTTTTCAGAGCCTGATGGATAGATTTGCGCATCATTCGAACATTCTCCTTACCTTTGAAAATAGAGATGAAAATCATTTGCCATTGGTACCACCTAAGAAATTGGAGGAAATGAAAAGACGGTGTGTAACACTACCATTTCACAACTGCTAGTACTATTCACGTTTGAATAACAACTGGTACTACAGAGACCACAGAATACAGATTTTTAGATAATTTTTACCAAGTATTCTCCTTTAAATCTTGATAACAGTATCTTCACATTTTATATAGTGGTAACGTTACAGATATTATGGCAACATACCTACTTTTTTATTGAATGTTAGAATATGGTGATGGAAAACATTCAGAAACTGAGCTCTGTATCTTGGTTTTGGATAAGTCACTCTCTTTGTGAGCATGTTTCCACCTTCATAAATTTAGATTAATGATAATTGCCCTGTTCAGGTCTCACCGGGAAACTGGATCAAATGGGAGGAGGGATATGAAAGCACTTTATAAATTGTAAAATACTATAAATACTGAGATTATTTAATTGATTATCTTTTCTCATTACTCAAAAGCAACTTATTAGAATAGTGAGAGGGTATTAGCCTTTATAATGAAAACTTTTAATGTATAAACTTAGATTATAGTTTCATTAAGTTATATGAAAGTTTTCAGATTTAGTAAAATATTTCATAGATCAACATTTTATTATAGGATTTGTCAGTCGGGGAATAGTTTATTCAGAAAATGTTGTGTTTGATGTTTTTACCTTAGAAATAGTTGTTTTATATCTAGTCACAGTATTTGTTTTACAATGTTTAAAAAAGAAAAAGACAATGATACATCTGAGTTCGGGAGGCCGAGACGGGCGGATCACGAGGTCAGGAGATCGAGACCATCCTGGCTGACACGGTGAAACCCCGTCTCTACTAAAAAATACAAAAAAAAACTTAGCCGGGCGAGGTGGCGGGCGCCTGTAGTCCCAGCTACTCGGGAGGCTGAGGCAGGAGAATGGCGTAAACCCGGGAGGCGGAGCTTGCAGTGAGCTGAGATCCGGCCACTGCACTCCAGCCTGGGCAACAGAGCGAGACTCCGTCCCAAAAAAAAAAAAAAAAAGAAAGAGTTAAAGCCTCAGTATTTTTAAAAATGCTGAACAGATTTCTCACATTTGGTCAATAATATTAAGTTAAATTCCAAAACCTGCACTGTTTTCCAGAATCAACAACATTTTGGAGAAAAAATTTATTCTACTTCTAGAATTTCATTACTACACGTGCTTAGTTCTTGGTTTGGTAGATGAAGTGAAATCAAAATTGGATATTTGGAACATTAAATATGGGAGCAGAGAATCTGTGGAATTATTGCTGGAAGACTGGCATGTAAGCTTTTAAATTTTGTGTCTTAGGCAACTCTTCTCCGTCTCTGGGTGCTGTGTTTGCATTTTTCCTTGGCACGATTTCCCATTAACTCTTTGGGTTTTGAGATGGGTTTTCTTGGTAGATTTCATTAGCTTAAATATTGCCTGGAGAGGAGAATTACAGGGAGTCAAACAGCAGCATAGGAAAGAGTAAAAAAATAGAAAATATCACTACTTACTACCCAAGGGGAGATTAAGAGTTAACCAGGTCTATTAACATAATATGAAAGGTTTCCATGCTTTTTTTTCATTAAAAATTCCTTCTTTCACTTACTTGAAATGTTAATTTTGGGTTCCTTTTCAGATTCATAGTTTCATGCAGTAATTACATTTTTCTTATAACATTTTGATCTTAACTTACTAAATTTTACTAGCTAGGATAAACAGTACATTTTTTCTTTTGTCTTGAGGCTTTCTTTTTGTCTTTAGCTCTTCTAATTTATAGGAAAAATGTTTGAAGTGACTTAAATATAAGTGTGTTCACATCTAAGTTAAAACTACAGCATCAAAGAAATGTCAATTCTACATTTAGGCCTTGTCCTTCTTTTTGTTTCCCTCCTTTTAGAGATGAGGTGGGGCTGGGCGCGGTAGCGCACACCTGTAATCCCAACACATTGAGAGGCCAAGGCAGGCGGATCACCTGAGGTCAGGAGTTCGAGACCAGCCTGGCCAATATGGCGAAACCTCCCTCTACTAAAAATACAAAAATTAGCCAGGTGTGGTTGTAGGCACCTGTAATACCAGCTGCTTGGGAGGCTGAGGCAGGAGAATCACTTGAACCCTGGGAGGTAGAGGTTGCAGTGAGCTGAGATTGTTCCACTGCACTGCCCTCCAGCCTGGGCGACAGAGCGAGACTTTGTCTCAAAAAGAAAAAAAAAAAAAAAAAAAGAGGGGAAAGGAAAATCCACGATTGTAAATTTTGTTGTAAAAATTTAAAAAATGATAGAGAAATTTACTTCCAATTTATGACTTAAACACTCTAAGTTTCCAAACAGAAAGCATCATTCTAAACTAGGCTAGATTTTGAGTATTTCTATTTCTTTTTCCTTGGTTGAATTTTCGTTTTTCTATTTAAATATTCATACTATTGGCACACATAAGTATAAAGTAAATATGAATTTTGAATTAGCTTAGTATTTTTCTGTAACAGAATTTGGTTAATGGTAGTTTCTGAAATGTTTCTGTGTGATGGATATCTTTTTGTAACATCCTCTAATATATCTAAAAAAAGTACTCAATATTAATAAAGCATGTGAAATAAGAGCAAATGACACAATTATGTAATATTAATAAAATGTGCAAAGTAGGAGATCCTGAAATTACTATAAATACTTAACTTGCCTTTTTCCACAAGAGGAATACCATTGTAACACCATGTCACCACATTAAGATCAATTTTATCAGATGTCAGACCTATTTAATGTTCACACCCAGCTTATGTCTCCTAGATTTTCACCATCCTTCTTCGTCTTTTCCTACCAAATATGTAGTATTAAAGCCCTAAAGAAATTTTGGTAACTATGTCCTTCATTGAATGGCTGTATCTCTCTATCTGGATTTCTTGGCACGATTTTAAAAGTAAAAACTGTCTTTTTGTTTTCTTCCCAGAAATTTGTTGAAGAAGAAGAATTGCTAGCTCGACTTGATACTTCTTTTCAAAAATGTGGAGAAATTTATAAGAATTTGGGTAAAGTAGTTCAGTTACTTTTTGAGGAATGACTGTCACTTAACAATGATGTTTTATCTGTTGTACTTTCTATATAATGTTTTAGAAATTAGTTTTATGTGCATGTTTTCCTGGGAAAATTCTTGCTTTCACTTTTAATATTGTCAGAGTACATATTATTTTGCCACTGTCAATTAGTATGCAAATATTTTAAAATAGTATTAATAAAAAATTGTTTTCTAAGATTGCTTTTTTGTTTTGTTGATATTGTAGCTGGAGAATGTCAGAATATTAGTAAACAGTATATGATGGTGAAATCTGATGTTTGTATGTATAGAAAAAAAATATGTAATGTGAAGTCCACTCTACAAAAAGTGCTGGCATGTTGGGCTACTTATGTGGAAAACCTTCGCTTACTAAGGGCTTGCTTTGAGGAGACAAAGAAGGAAGAAATTAAAGAGGTATTTGCAGTCTAATAGCATCTGCTCAATTTTATTTTTTAATTGTTTTGTTTTGTGACCCTCATTTTCAATTCAAAGATGAGAAAACAAAGAAGAGTACACCAGTGTTTTGGAAAATTCTTCAAGGTCTTGGAAAAAATTTAGTTTCTTCCCAATATAATTGCCAAGAGGCAGTTTTCTCCACTGGTTTATAGGTTTTATACATGGTCACGCACACACATACACACCCCCCCTTCCCACACACAGAGCTTTCTTAAGGTATAACTTGCATATGGAGTAATAGCTTTTGGGATATGTTTTGCTAAGCTCTTTGGAGAGGAAATAAGACTTAATATACTGGGTAGCTTATAGTCACAGTTAAAATAAACTACTGTTCAGAAAATTTTATTTTTCCATTTGGTTGAAACCTTTCAGCTCTAAAATCTTCCTGAGTTTCTAGAGGAGGAAAATCAAGATACCTTAACTTATGTGTAGGGGTGTGGAAGAACTGTCAATGTAATTCATTATTGTTTTCATGTGTTATTCATGTAATAATCTGTTCTATGATTATTTGAAGTGGCTTTTCTTTCTTTCATTTGTTTTTTTCTGTTGCAGATGGCTATAGATAGCCTTTCAGATTAAACATTTCCAAAATAGAAACTAAAATTAATAGAAAATAGATTATTTGTGTTAAAGTAAAATTTGTGATAACTGTAAGAGTGCAAAGAAGAGCGTTTTAGGGATTGAGTCATCACTTCTGTCACCTGTATTAGTACTAGAATTTCAAATCTTTGTCTTCCAACAGTCCTTCTGTCTTTAAAGATTGTCTATAAAAATGTACATAACTCAGAGAAAAATAACACTCTAAGGTTGTAATACCCAAACTGCTAAGAAACCCTGAGCTAACAGAGAGAACTAAGAGAACTTACAGAACACTCTAAAATTTGAAGGAGACACAACAACATCCATCTGTTGGATACCATGCTGCTACTAAGTTGTTGAACCTAACTACTGAAAATGGGAACTGTTAGATAATATTTCTGGCCTAGGGACTCTCTGAAAAAATTAATGAGACAATTAAGGCTCCATGCACTAAACAAGTTTGGAAACCTCTGCTGTAAGTTCATCAGCCACGTGGAAAGAGAGATCAGATGCATCTTAAAAGTCCAGGACCAGGAGTGATGACAGACAGCTGGCACTCGCCAGTTAGCACTTAGGAGTGAAGAGCTAGACCAACAGGGTTGGGAGACTCCTCTAAGGGGAAAGTCAAAGTCTCTGCAAAGAATGTTGCTTAGGATTAGTCTTGGTACGGAGGTTGCCATGACCTCGATTGCGCTACTGCACTCCAGCCTGGGCAACAGAGCAAGACTCCATCTCAAAAAAAAAAAAAAAAAGCCTTGGTGAACATTTATTATACATAATAGAAAGAGAGTATTATGTCATTAAGATAGTATGTTGCTTGTGTGTTGTGTAGGTACCCTTTGAGACACTAGCCCAGTGGAATCTAGAACATGCTACTTTAAATGAAGCAGGAAATTTCTTAGTCAAAGTCAGCAATGATGTGGTTGGATCGTCTATTTCTAAAGAGCTGAGAAGGCTGAATAAAAGATGGAGAAAGTTGGTTTCAAAAACTCAACTTGTAAGTTCTTTTGATTGGTTGCAGCTTTATTTAGATATGATTTGTGTACCATACAATTTACTCATTGTAAGGTCATAACTGATTGATTTCTGGTATATGCACAGAGTTATGTAGCCATTACCATAAAAAATTTAGAACATTTTTATTACTTCATAAGGAAACCCTAGCAGTCACTCCCTATTTTCTTCCAATGCCCCCCGCCCCAGCCCTATGCAACCACGAATCCACTGTCTTTCTATAGATTAGCCTATTCTGGACATTTCACATAATAGAATCATATAATATGTGATCTCTTGTGACTGGCTTATGTTACTTGGCATAATATTTTTAAGGTTCATCCCTATTATAGAATGTAATCGTACTTCATTCCTTTTTATTGGCAAATAATAAATCATTGTATGGATATACCACATTTTGTTTATCCATTCTCTAGTTGATGCACATTTGGATTCTTTTCACTTTTTGGGTTTTTATGAACAATGTAGCTATGGACATTCATGTGGACACATGTTTTCTTTGAGTGTATGCCCATGAGAGCTTTCAATTCTTAAACCTTTCTTGAGTATATGCCTGAGAAAGCTTTTAATTCTTGAACCCTTTTTACTACAGAGCTGTCATGAAGGAAAAACAAGTATTGTTTTGCCTACTAGATTTTCAGCTCATTGAGAACATACACCGAGCCTTATTTATCTTTATATGTAGCATAGTGCCTCATAAAAGCAGACTTTTTAAAAATATTTTTTCAACTGATTCTTAACAATTTGAGACATAGGTGTTTTATGTGAAAAGCTCACATTTTATAGCACAGTTGTAGTTTAATCCTAAATGTATAGTTGAATATATTACGTCCACTTCCTGTTTGTAATGTATATTAGCATAAAATAAAATATGAGTATTAAATTTCATGAAATTAATTTTGTATAGGAAATGAACCTGCCACTGATGATAAAAAAACAGGATCAGCCCACTTTTGACAGTTCTGGAAATATTGTATCTAAAGAAGAAAAAGCAACTGTTGAGTTTTCAACAGATACGTCAATAGAACTTCCTGAATATTCTAATCAACATATAAAGGTAAAATAATCGTACTTTGTATATTTCACTTGCATATAGAAATAATTTAAGTTTGCTATTAATAAAAAAGATACTGCCAGGCATGGTGGCTCATGCCTGTAATCCCAGCACTTTGGGAGGACAAAGCAGGTAGATCGCTTGAGCTCAGGAGTTCAAGATCTTCCTGGGTAACATGGCAAAACTCTGTCTATACCAAAAATACAAAAGATTAGCTGGGCATGTGTTTGCGCACCTGTGGTTCTAGCTACTCGGGAGGCTGAGGTGGGAGGATTACTTGCGCCTGGGAGGTGGAAGTTGACAGTGAGGCGAGATCGAGCCACTGCACGCCAGCCTGGGTGACAGAGTAAGACTCCCGCCTCAAAAAAAGAAAGAAAAGATACTGTTGAGATGGTGGCAAATGTGTGAATTGTTAGATAACATTTAAAGTATGGTCATTTCCTAGGAAAATGCTTAAATGTTTTCCCTCATGAAGTCTTTAGCATGAAAGTCTTACTTACTCCACTTACTGTGCTCTCACAGACTCACAGAGCAGTCCTGACTCTGAGCAGTGTAAATTGAGTTGTTATTTTCTCGAGATTACTTCTGACTAGTGCACAGAAATTGGCTACCTTTAAGCTAACCCCTGGCCTCCATGTGTCTTGCTTCCTTTCTGTAAAATGGGGGAAAATATTCTATTTCTTCCTTGTTTTGTTGTGTGATTTGGAGGATGACTTTATAGGAAAAAGTATGGGAAAAGAACAAAAAATAAATTAAAAATCATATACTTGTAAGATATAATACCTATGGCTTGGGACATGCTCCACCTTCGTGATAACTTACACAGCTTTACTTAAACTACTTTTAAACTGTCTGGGACCTACTGGCATGATGGAGTGCCAGCGTAAAGAATGCCTACTTAGAAAATCTTGAAAGATCTGAATTTTTGCAGTGTGCTTTAAAATACTAGAGTCTTCTGATACATTTAAAATGTGATTTGACCAGGCAAGGTGGCTTATGACTTCAATTCTAGCACTTTGGGAAGCTGAGGTGAGAGGACTGCTTGAGCTCAAAAGTTCGAGACCAACCTGGGCAACATAGTGAAACCCTATCTCTATTTAAAATAAAATAAATAAAATAGTGATCTGATTTAAAACAACTTTAAGAATGTATCTTTGGGCTGGGAGCGGTGGCTCACGCCTGTCATCCCAGCACTTTGGAAGGCTGAGGCAGGCGGATCACTTGAGGTCAGGAGTTTGAGACCAGCCTGGCCAACATGGTGACACCCCATCTCTACTAAAAATACAAAAATTAGCCAGGAGTGGTGGCGGGTGCCTGTAATCCCAGCTACGTGGGAGGCTGAGGCAGGAGAATTGCTTGAACCCAGGAGGTGGAGATTGCCGTGAGCCAAGATTGCACCACTGCACTCCAGCCTGGGTGACAGACTGAGACTCCGTCGCAAAAAAAACAAACAAAAAAAAGTGTCTGTGTACTCCATAAATATAAGCCATTATAATTTGTCAACATATAGTTTAAGAAATAATGTATCTATCATGTAAAGCTATAGTATGTCAACCTATAGATTATTAATGGGGAAAAGATTTAGTTTTGTTGAAATTTGATTCCGAGTTTCTTCTTGATATTTTACAACTACCATTACTAATAGCTGAATTTATTTAAATCGTGTATGAGTTTTAGCAATGTGTTTACCGTCACTTACCATAATTTACTAAACTTTAATCTTCTTACATGTAAAATGGAGAAAGTATTATCTGATAGGAATGATATTATAATTAAGTAAGAAACCCTGAACAAACTTTTTAATTTGCAAAGTGATATATACTATTTTGAAGTGTTATCATTGGCCAGGCATGGTGGCTCATACTTGTAATCCCAGCTCTCTGGGAGGCTGAGATGGGGCTTAAGCCCAGGAGTTTGAGATCAGCCTGGGCAACATAGTGAGACCCCCATCTCTACAAAATATAAAAAATTAGCTAGACATAGTGGCATACGCCTGTAATCCCAGCTACTCGGGAAGCCGAGGTGGGAGGATCACTTGAGCCTGGGCGGTTGTGGCTGCAATGAGCTGTGATTGTGCCACTGTACTCCAGCCTGGGCAATAAAGCGAGACCTCATATAAACAAAAAAAGTTATTGTTGTCAAAGAATGACATCTTACATCGTTAAAATATGTTTAATTAGCACTCTTCAGGAAAGAAAGTGGTGTAACATTTTTATCTTTTATTTTTGAACACAGGATCTTGCTTTGTTGCCCAGGCTGGAATGCAGTGGCATGATCATAGCTCCAAACTCCTGGGTTTAGGCAATTCGCTTGCCTCAGCCTCCTGAGTAGCTAGAACTACAGGCACGCACCATTATGTCCAGCTAACTTTAAAATTTTTTGGAGAGATGAGGTCTCGCTTTGTTGCCCAGGCTGGTCACAAACTCCTAGCCTAAAGCGATCCTCCTGCCCTGGCCTCCTGAAGAGTTGGGATTACAGGTGTAACTTTTTGAAAAGGAAAATTATTTTGTTATGTACATGCTGACATTTTCAGTGGTAATTTTGAATGTTGTAGGCTGGAGAGGAACATGAAAAAGAAGATGAAGAATTCACAGGGCAACTAAAAGTGGCTAAAGATGTTGAAAAACTCATTGGACAAGTGGAAATCTGGGAGGCAGAAGCCAAATCTGTTTTGGATCAAGATAATGTGGACACCTCAATGGAAGAATCTTTGAAGGTATGAGTGTAAAAGTATTAAGAGGGTACTTTCATGGTTGTGCATTTATGTTTTAAGATAAATAGAAAGTTTTAAAGTAAGTAGTAATAAACCTACAGTTTTAATTTTCTTTGTTGGGTGTTTTAAAAATGAATGGATTTTATCACTGGATCATTTGTTGTTATTTTGCTTGAAAGCAGAGGTTAGATTAGGAGACCACTGATAATACCTACGAATGTTAAGCTCTTGGACTTATTTTCTTAGCCATAACCTGTGGGTTAAAATATTCTCTTGCACCAGAGGACAATGAAGAGATGAGTGAGTTCAGTCTCATAGAGCTCAGTACAGAGTACACATAAGAGATTATACAATCAGGCTGGGCACGGTGGCTCACGCCTGCAATTCCAGCACTTTGGGCGGTTGAAGCGGGTGGATCACAAGGTCAAGAGATTGAGACCATCCTGGCCAATATGGTGAAACCCCGTCTCTACTGAAAATACAAAAAATTAGCTGGACATGGTGGCACATGCACCTGTAGTCCCAGCTACTCGGGAGGCTGAGGCAGGAAAATTGCTTGAACCCAGGAGGCGGAGGTTGCAGTGAGCCAAGATCGCACCACCGCACTCCAGCCTGGCGACGGAGTGAAACTCCTTCTAGAAAAAAAAAAAAAAAAAAATCACACAATCTGTGCTTTGAAAGTTCACCCACTGATGAAGCCACTCTCCTTTCCTTACTCAGTGCAGGCAGAGTGACTCATGTTGTTAGATCTCCATTCTGTCTTTATTCTCAGGCAGTCAACTCATTGAAAGGCAATGAGGCAAGAGTGTGTTTTAATATCACTTAGTTCTCCTGGGAAAGGAGTTGTCATTGAGGTTTTTACTGAGTTCCAGCTCAGCTATAAAACCTACAGAGCATAAATTACAACAAGATGGGAAGTTCCTAGAATAAAAAGGAACATTTACATAATTTTTCTAAGCCTACATTTCTGAAAAGTGTGTATTTCAGCATTTTGTGTTTTCATTGTGTGATAGTTTTTATTACTTTGAAAATATTATATAAATTTATCATGCCATCTCATCTGCCAGTGCTTTTCTGATTTTTAGTATTTATTTATCTACTGTATCTGGAATTTATTTTCATGAAAAAAATGAGGTAGAAATTAAAATTTAAAAATTTTTTAAATAATTTAAAAATTATTGTGAACATACAAGCACACTGAAATATATTTCTATTAAGAAAGAATTAAGTAGATACTCATTGGATCAAAATATTGGATCAAGATATATTCTAAAGTAAGAAATACAAGTTCCTAAACTGTATGGATAATGAGATAATGTAATCTCATTTGTGGTTTTTAAACAGAGTTGTATTTTTATATATAATGCATTTATATTCATAGAAAAATATCTGTAAAGCTATACCAGTAACTGAGTCTATCTTAATCCTGTGTTATTCCCAGCTCTTAATACATGGTAGACATAAAATAAATATTTTCTTTCCTTTTTTTTGAGACAGGGTTCTGCTCTGTCACCCAGGCTGGAGTACAGTGGCACAGTCATGGCTCACTCAGCCTCCTCAGGTTCAAGTGATCCTTCCACTTCAGCCTCCCAAGTAGCTGGGATTACAGGCATGCACCATCACGCCCAGCTAATTCTTTTATTTTTAGTAGAGATAGGGTTTTGCTGTATTGCCCAGGCTGGCCTTGAACTCCTGGGCTAAAGTGATTTGTCCGCCTCCGTCCCTCAAAGTGCTGTAGGCGTGAGCCACCACGCCTGGCTATGAATATTTTCTTTACATGCTGTACCTTTCTATTGTTTTTCAGTTTTTTTAATTACATGAGCTTTTTTGTTGGTTTTATAATTTAAAAGAGGGAACAATTGAAATTATAAATGAACGTGCTAATTTCAAAAAATTGAAATCACTGTTAATTCCAGTGCCCCAAGACAAATAAGATCAACATTTACATAGTTGATATCACACACTATAACTTCTATTTGATCATACCCATGTATATTAGTTTGTTTTCACCCTGCTATTAAAGACATACCTGAGACTGGGCAACTGACAAAAGAAAGAGGTTTAATGGACTTATAGTTCCACGTGGCTGGGAAGGCCTCACAATCATGGCGGAGAGTGAAAGGCATGTCTATGTGGTGGCAGACAAGAGAAGAGGGTTTGTGCAGGGCAACTCCCTATATGAGAACAGCACAGGAAAGATCTGCCCTCATGATTCAATTACCTCTCACCGGGTCTCTCCCACAACTAGTAGGAATTCAAGATGAGATTTGGGTGGGGACACAGCCAAACCGTATCTCCATGCCACTGTGAGTTGTAATTAAAAAATTATTTTTTGCTAACTTGAGAACTGAAAAGTGGTATCTCCTTACTGTTTTAATGCGTAGTTATTTGACTACATGTAATACTGAACGATCATATATTTATTAGACATCTGTTTCTGTGAATTATCTGTTCTTATATTTTCAAAATTTTCTTTGGGATCCTGGCATTTTTTAAATTGAATTATACAAGCTCTTTGAATTGTGATCCATTTTCATTTCTGTGTCAAATATTTTTGCTGAGTTGTTGACTTTGTTTATTTTATTTTGCACTGCAGGGTTTTTATATTTATGCAGTCATGTCTGTCCCTACTCTTAGGCCTGGAAAGACCCTCTGCAGTGAGATAGCAGATCAGATTTTATTTCATTTTATTATTTTTTTGAGACGGAGTCTCGCTCTGTTGCCCTGGCTGGAGTGCAGTGGTGCAATCTTGGCTCACTGCAATCTCTACCTCCCAGGTTCAAGAGATTCTTCTACCTCGGCCTCTCAAGTAGCTGGGACTATAGGCACCCGCCACCACACCTGGCTAATTTTTGTATTTTTAGTAGAGGTCGGGTTTCCCCATGTTGGCCAGGCTGATCTCAAACTCCTGACCTCAAATGATCCACCCACCTCGGCCTCCCAAAGTGCTTGGATTACAGGCACGAGCCACCGCCAGTTTTATTTTATTTCATTTATTTTATTGTATTTTTTGAGATGGAGTTTTGCTCTTATCACCCAGGCTGGAGTTCAGGAGCACAGTCTTGGCTCACTGCAACCTCTGCCTCCTGGGTTCAAGCAGTTCTCCTGCCTCAGTCTCCCGAGTAACTGGGATTACAGGCGCCTGCCACCATGACCAGCTAATTTTGTATTTTTAGTAGAGATGGGGTTTCACCATGTTGGCCAGGGCGGTCTCGAACTCCTGACCTCAGGTGATCAGCCCGCTTCAGCTTCCCAAAGTGCTAGGATTACAGGCGTGAGTCACTGCACCTGGCTGCAGATTGGTTTTTATGGATAATGTCTTCTTTTTGTGATTTCATATTTCTGACCCATTTGGAATTTATTTCTGTTATGATATATAAAGGTTATTTTCTGATGGCTATTTTCTCCAGTAACATTTATTGAATTCTCCTCTTCACTACTTTGACATGGAACAAGTTCATTTTAAAATTTATTACCATTGTCTCAACTTTCTTTCTATTGTCATTGTATTACTTTTATTCTTTATTTTATTGAAGTGCTTACTTTATAATCTATAAAACACGTTCAGAATCTGATTGTATCAATATGAACTTTCAAAATGACTCCTTAAAATATCATTTTTCAGAATGCAAATTTGCCGGATTTTGGATTAATAATGAACTTTTTTGGTTTCCTGAGATTGTTTTGATTAATGTTTAACATATAAGAAGAATGTTTATTGTAATCTCACTTCAATTTGTTTTAATAGCATCTTATTGCCAGAGGCTCTATGTATGATGAGCTTATGGCAAGAACTGAAGATACGTTACAAATGGATATACAAAATATTTCAAGCCAGGAGTCCTTTCAACATGTTCTCACAACTGGACTTCAGGCAAAGATTCAAGAAGCTAAAGAGAAAGTCCAGGTCTCTCTTTAATATTCGCTATTTAGTAATTCTCTTCTCTAAAACTGAGGGGTCACTGGGTGGGCAGTGAAGGGGGGTGATAGCCCTGTAGCTTGGAAACGTTTCATAAAATATTACTTTTGCTTTGTGTTTTATTTCTTTATAATTTAGAGCATGTCGGAAAATATAAGTATCATAGTATATAAGTATCATAATTTAGATAGATATCTACGTTTAGATAGATTTATCATAATTTAGATAGATTTATCATGATTTAGATAGATATCTAAATCTCTTTGTCTAGTGGGAAAATAACAAGTAGTCAAAGTATTTGTTAACTTAAGAATTTATTAAGAATTGGTCCCTGTGTTAATTTGAGAATTTTTTTTTCTTCAAGATCAATGTGGTAAAACTTGTTGCAGCATTGAAGAACTCAACCGACGTTTCACCAGAATTGGACATCAGGCTGAAGATGGAAGAATCCCAGAAGGAACTTGAATCATATATGACGAGGGCTCAGCAGTTACTGGGGCAAAGAGAGAGCCCCGGTCAACTCATTTCAAAATACAAGGTGGGAATCTTTTCAACCATCAAATGTAAGACATTTATTGTTAACTGCCTATCTTGTTTGAAATCAAGATGTTTCCTTCACTGTAATTATATACTGAGTTACTATAACTTAAAAAGAATTTCCCAGTATTATGTATCGTTCCCCTGAGGTTACTAAATGTAAGTATTGAAGTATAGAATTTTTTAATTCAAATTTTATTGTGGATCTGCTGAATGTACTCAGTGATATGGTGTAAAGAGTGCAGCTGACTCTATGACATTGAACAAGAATTTAATTTCTCTGGCTTTTTAATTTGTAAAATTGGTGTAATAATTCCAGCCCTATCCACCTGTCAGATTTGTTGTGAGACTTTAAGTGAAAATAAGGCATATGAAATTACTTTGCATACATTCTCTGAATGTAAAAAAATACCATTATTATTAAAAAACTTTGAAACATGCTTATCTGTAGTTAAAGACCTAATAGTGTTTTTTATAGAGACAGTTTCAGGTTAATTTTTATGGTTTGATAGGCTGAGGTTGCAGCTTAAGATGTCACCAAACCAGAGACTCACTATTAATTGACATGGTGGGAGGTGCTGGGGGAATTAGAAGCAAAGCTAAATGCCTCTACCTTGGAGCAAATGGGAGAGGTGGAGTAATACCAGCTCTTTTGTTCATTCATACTCAGCATTTACCAGAGAAGGGCTGGAGGTGTCAGTTCTCACACCATTTTCCTCTCCCTGAGCATCTTCCTTTTGGTTTTCCCCCATTTTGCCAATGGCATTTAGTCAAGTGGGTACACTTTCACAGCAGAAGCAAGATCCCTGTCCTGGTAGGCATGCACACACGGGCAGTGGGAGCTCCCAGCTATGACTAGCATACAGGGTAAAGGTGTCTCCCCAGGTCATAAATCTAGCAGTCCTCCAGGACGCCTCGGAGGAGGGCCCTGGAGCTCAACATTGTGCCTTACCTGCAGCCAGTCCATAAACATGTATAATGAGTGAATGAGCAAATTCCCACCCTGCTTGGCTTCTCCCTGAGAATGACTTTCATCTTCTCTCTCCTGTAGGGGCCTTTTTCACACACAGGCCCTGACCTGTTTTTTTGTTCTGTCATTCACTAGTTACCTAGGCCATGTTTCTGCTCCTGTAGAGTATGTCAGGTTAGGAGCAGACAAATGCCTGTCAGGGCTGTTCCCATCCTTGTGTACTGCTGGGGAGAGACTGCCAACATGAGTGGCCCTGGGCAAAACTTTGAAGTTGATGGTGAAACAAATTGGCCTCCTTTCAGCTAACTGCTCATGCACGATAGTTAACCTTTCTATAAATTTTGTCTTGGCCGGGTACGGTGGCTCACACCTGTGATCCCAGCATTCTGGGAGGCTGAGGTGGGAGGCTTGCTTGAGCCCAGGAGTTTGAGGTTTCAGTGAGCTGTGATTGTGCCACTGCACTTCAGCCTAGGTGACAGATCGAGAACTTATCTCAAAACAAAAAACAAAACAAAACTGGTAGACTTCATGTTATATTGCTTCTGAAGTATGGTTGTCTGCTCAATACTTAAGAACTTCAGAGGAAACTTAACCAGTGGCTTATTAAACCTGTACAGTGAACTTTATAATTACTTATCAATGGGGTAACAAAAATCATTTTGAATATCATGGGGGTATCTTAATCTGGGCCTCATGTGTAACTACATTTGAATAATAAATATTTTGGCACTCTTTTGAAAAGAATTCAAGAGATGCCAAAGGGCTAGCAACCTCAGTTTACAAAGAGAAGTCTCCTATAAATCTTCAGATGTTCTTCAGAGAGCCCCTTCCTACTTTACCAGTTAAAGACATACCAAAATTAGCTTTGAAGATTTGGCAGTAGAATTAGAATGAGGTTTCTATGATCTCGTTTGCATTTTTTTTTCTTTAGGAAGCACTAATAATTTATAATACAAAGAGTCTGGCCAAGTATTTGAAAGCTGTTGAAGAACTGAAAAATAATGTAACTGAGGACATAAAGATGTCTTTAGAAGAAAAGAATAGAGATGTGTGTGCCAAGTGGGAGGTAAGAACATGCATATGTCACTGCACTTACGTTTTTATATGTCTGGTCCTGGGCTGTCGGTTGTCAGAGCCATTCCTGGGGTTTTCCTGCCTACGCTGTATCACCGGTGGGCTGGTCCCTGCAGGCTGCAGTCCCAGGGTTCATACAGAGTTTCATAGCAGAATAGGTCTAGGCTTTGGTGGCAGACAAACCTGGATTCAGCAGCTATGACGCTGAGCAAGGTAGTTAACTTTTAGGAGCCTCCCTGATAAAAATGAGATAACACCACCTACTGGGCGGACTTGATGCAATGATTTGTAGAAAGCATCTACCACTGAGATTGTGCTCTGATAATTAATGGCAATTAATATTAAATGATAATATTGAAATGTGTAATTAATATGATAATTAAAATGTATGTGTCTATATCTCTGTGTGTAAGAGGATTGAATATGTACTGTTAAGGATCCTCTTAAAACTCGTTTTAAAATAAACTTTTTTTTACTTTAAAATAGTTTTAGATTTACAGAATTACTGTAAAGATGGTGCAGAGAGTTCCAGTGTACCCCATGCCCAGATTCCTCTGTTATCAGCATCTTACATTAGTATAGTATCGTTGATACAATTACTGGGTCAATGTTAATACATTGTTTTTTCTAGCAGTTTACTCTGACAGGTTGATACATTATTATTACCTAAAGTTTGCACTTTATTGACCTTTTCACAGTTTTCCCCAGATGTTCTTTCTGTCTGTTCTAGAATCTCATCCAGGATACACATTACATTTACTTATGTCTCCATGGGCTCAGTTATCTGTTCGCATACAGTTTCCCTCAGTCTGTAGCTTGTCTTTTCATTTTCTTAACAGTGCCTTTCACAGCTAAAATACATTTCTAGTTAGAAAAAAAACCCCATGTTTATGGGCCTGGGATGTTTTAAAACATCTCCCCCCAAAATATATGGATGAATCAGAATGGCACTTAAGCTTTGTTTCTGTCCTTTTGTCACTACACATGTATTTATTGTTACTATAAATACTTTTTTGTATATTTTGTTCCCGTGGTTAATATATCCCCCCCCCTTTTTTTTTTTTTTTTTGCAGTCTCTTCATCATGAACTGTCTTTATATGTTCAACAACTGAAAATAGATATTGAAAAAGGGAAGCTTAGTGACAATATTTTAAAACTTGAAAAGCAAATAAATAAAGAAAAGAAACTTATCCGTAGAGGAAGGACCAAGGGTCTCATCAAAGAACATGAGGTACAATAACGTGTTTCCACTTAAATTTCGTCATCATTTTGGGGTTTATCTTAAATGGTTGTGTGTATCTTTAGTCTAGGATGAAACTTGAAAATTACCCAGCCCTCCTCTCCCCTGGGGATGATCACTTCTGTGCTTCACAGAGCCTGTGCTTCTTACTTTTTAAAAGTGAGAAAATTCGGCACTGAGTTAATATTTTATGATTTCCCTTGATGTGTCTCAATGGCCCCTGTCCTCAGACTCTGGTCACAAATGTGTCAACTGTTACTAAAGTACCCATAGTTGGCTTTTGTCAGTATACAGTGTCCTCAGAAGCACAGCTTTTGAGAAAACGAGCAAATCAGGGTATAAAGCAGCTAGGGCAAATCTCATGATCTTTTTTTGGTCTCCATCCTATTTGATTGCTTTTATGTATGTGACATTTCTGACCCTTTTTTTTGTTTCTTTTTAAGTTTCTACTGCTATGGCTCTCCCACTGTCAGTCTCTCTTGCTTTATATAATTCTATATCTATCTATCTATCTATCTATCTATCTATCTATCTATCTATCTATCTATCTATCTATCATCTGTCTATCTATGTAGATATATATAAATATAGATGTAGATATGTAAATACATAGCAATATATAATTTGCAGTGAGTTCTTTTTAGTGTCTTCACAAATATTCCTTTTTATTCTATTATCTTAGTGTTTTGCTTTTGAAGAAGGGGGTCTCCACCTCCACTTTTGGCTAATTTCATGCTTCCCTTAGGCGATTTTATGCACTCTGGGGTTTGACCTGCCTTCTCTGCAATGATAGTGCATCAATTTTTCTCTCCACCTGAGTCGTTTCACCTGAATTCTATGTTCTATTTCTCACTGACTAGTAGATATCACCAGTGTTTTTCGGAGAACTCAAATTCAGCGAGCTCAAAACTGAACCAATAATATCTCCTCTCAAAGGTTCATTTTGTATTCTGCCTCCTGGTAATGAATGGCATTGCTGTCTCATGACGCCCTTCCTCTCCTTCCTCCCTTCCTTTCCACTCAGGCTTAATTAAATCTGTTGCCAAGCCCCATCTGGTATTCTTCAGAACAGCTTCTTCCTTTCCAGTAGTGTTGCCACTTATCTAAGCCAGGGTTCTTTTCTCAGAATGATGATGGTTGCTTCATCTCATCTTCCATACCAGCAGCAGAGTTGTCCTTTTGAGCCACAAATCTTACGTCGCCAGTTCGCCATACCCCCAGGACAATTCCAGACATTTTAGAAGGCCACTTAGTTCCTTCATAGCCTGGCCCAGGAAACCCCTTTAGCATCCCTCCTGTGCTGTGCAGTCCAGCCCTACGGGAGTACTGGTCCTTTGAGACATCTAATGCTTTTCATTATCTTCGTGGTTTTCGTCCTCTTGGTGGTCCTTCTGCTAGCAATAGCCTCTCTCCCCTTTTACTTGGAGAATTTGTCCTTTCTTCCACATATAGTTCAGAGGCTTCGCTCTTGTGAGGCAGGCTTTCTCTGACTCCTTCAGGCACATAGGCTCTATCATAACACTTAGCACACTCTATGCTGGTTCTTTGTGTGTCTAGGTTACTGAACTGAAAACCCCTTTAGGGCTGACTCCCTCATCTTTTTTTCTCCAGCGCCTATTGTTATAGCACGTAGATGGCCTATACAAGAACGCATTGTTAAAACCACACACATCTGTTAGTTTCTAGTCCTTATGGAATAATCATGTAAACTCATCTGAAGCACATTTCCTGCTTTATTTCTTCAATTAGGCCTGCTTTTCTGAGGAAGGCTGCCTGTACCAGCTTAATCACCACATGGAAGTCCTGAGGGAGCTGTGTGAAGAGCTGCCTTCACAGAAGAGTCAACAAGAAGTGAAGAGACTACTCAAAGATTATGAACAAAAGATAGAAAGACTTCTGAAATGTGCTTCCGAGATTCATATGACACTGCAGCCCACAGTGGGGGGCACGTCGAAAAACGAGTTAGTACTTCATAAGAATAGCTACCCTTCAGGATAAAACGAAGCCTTTTGCACAATTAGATGACATTAAGCGTTAGTCATGCTTGTTTAGGTTTCATATTTCTTGCTCTCTTTTAAACACGCAATTTTGATTCCTTTCTAGGGGGACCATCTCCACATCTGAGAATAGAGGAGGGGATTCCCACAGTGAGGCACCATTTGCAAAATCAGATAATCAGCCATCAACTGAAAAGGTGTTAAATGTGGATAATGTGTTTTAGAAGTAAACCCAATGTAAAAGACCAAGTGTACCATAATTCACTTCTCATTAATTAGGTGTTGGTTATAATTATCCGATTGTTTTTCTCAATGGAGAATTTCCACTTACACAATGCAAAAGACTGATTTTCAAATGAGAATGCAACTAACCAAAGCTATAGCGAGCATAACCTGATCTTCCTCTGAGTACACAAATAGTTCTTTCTGGCAGAGACCCTTTTGAACCATTATGAATACCGATTATCTGTGTACATTGTTATTGAGGGTAGAAGAGGTTGAGTTTGATCTGTATAGATGTTTCCATTTCATTGAGATGAACAAGTTCATTTATCATTTGCGTTTTCTGTTGCATTATAATGTATTTCATTTTCTGCGGGAATTGAATTTTCTAAATTCCTAAAGTCTAGATAATTTGATATTTACTGTATACTGTAGTCCAGACTGCCAATCAGAACATGTGCAGGAAGGAATGAGGTGAGGCGAATTTGTTTTTGGAGGTCTGCTCCTGCATGGTAGGCTTCTGTCTACTTTTGACTATGGGTATGGAGTCTCAGGCAGAAATAGCATTTTGGGGCTGGGAGTCTTCCTTTACCATGCTGCCATACCAATTAGAAGGTGCAACTCCCCTCTGTCCTATGGAAAGACTGTTCTCTGAGCTGAGACATCCCAGAGAAATTGTATTATCTCCTCGTTTGAGGTATAAAGAATCAATGATTTATTTTTGAACATAAAGCATTTATCTTTTCCAGATAATTAAGTATGTTTAAGATATTTTGTTTACTATTTTGCATATTCCCTTAGGCAATAGAAGCCACTATGAAGTTTAACTTGGCATCAGAGTTAAAGCCTCCGCAAACAGGAAGCATTATGGAAAAGGATTACAGTGCATCTGTAAATAGTTTACTAGAGAGGTAAACTCTTTTTAAACAACTGGAAAATCCACCAAAAGTCTTTCATCAATGCAAACATGTTATACTTTTTAAAAATTTTATTTTCAGTTAGTCATCATTTTGCATGTGGTCCAGTAACTTAGACAGAAATTTCATGGTATTTCCTCACATGTAGTTGACAGTAATTTTTAAATATTTCTTTGTATTATTTTATTTTTCTTATTTTTTTTGTTTGTTTTTTGTTTATCTTTGTGTTATTTTATTTTTATATTTTTGGGACAGAGTCTCATTCTGTTGCCCAGGCTGGAATGTAGTGGTGCCATCTCGGCTTGCTGCAACCTCCGCCTCCCAGGATCAAGTGATTCTCCTGCCTCAGCCTCCTGAGTAGCTGAGATTATAGGCACCTGCCACCATGCCCAGCTAATTTTTTGTAGTTTTAGTAGAGATGAGGTTTCGCCATGTTGGCCAGGCTGGTCTCAAACTCCTGACTTCAGGCAATCCACCCGCCTTGGCCTCCCAAAGTGCTAGGATTACAAGTGCGAGCCACTGCGCTTGGCCTGTGTTATTTTAAAAATTAACTATTGTGATGTTGCATTTCATTTTGCCCAGGTATGATACATACAGAGATATTCTTGAAAACCACCTGCAAAACAACAAATTCAGGGTTACTTCTGATTTCTCTAGTGAAGAGGACAGGAGTAGTTCTTGTCTGCAGGCCAAACTGACAGATTTACAGGTAATTACCAAAAATATTATTTCTCTGGTTATCTTGTTTATTAGAAAATAGTACCACTGTGAGTCGGGACATCCCCTTTTCTGCTGAGGTCACATATGCCAAATGTTTCCAAAGAACTCTCTTTGCTGGATTGCATTTCTAATGTCACCCTATTATAAAGTGATTTTCTTTCAAGTACCAACCCCAGGAAAGACTTTGATTTAGGGTCTTAATTTACTGCTTATACTCTAATCTGGTACTCCAAATATTGTGGCTTGAAGAGTTTTTGTGTATTTATTTCTTTTTGTGCTTCAAACTTCAAGGGAATTGATCAAAAACAACGTGTTTTTGAAGGGAATTTCATCCTGCTCCTGGGTTGCTCCAAAGTTAACCAGCCAGTGACTCTGAATGTTTGTTTCAGTCCTTCATCTTTACCAAATGATCACATTGTCTAAAATTGCTGTACAGTGATTGTTGACTGTCTGATGTTGGGCATTTAGGGGTAGGCAGTGGAGGGAGTTTTCACTCTAAATGATGGATTCTCCTCCTAAAAAGCCTTCAGTGGAAGTTATTGCAGGTGACTCAGAAACAACAGAAAGAAGCAATCTATTAGTAGTTGGCACACAAATCACAACTTCTACAAATAATATCTTTCCTAGTTTGAAGATGATCTGTGCATTGCCGTGCATTCTTGATGCCCGCCCTGAGTGCATTAGAGGGAGCCCTCCCAGATGGAGGGCCATGGGTAGTTCCTACAACATCCTTCCACTGCTAGTTTCTTTTATTTTATTATACCAGGTCTCAGTCACACTCTACCATCTGACTGCTCTCTATTTTTCATCTGAATAAGCAAAATTTATATGTTAAAATCCCTGTTGCTCAAGTGATGGATTTAGCATGTTTTCATCACAATTAAGAAACTGTCTTGAGACATTTCTCCAGTGACTGAATAATGAGTTGGTTAGAAAAACCATACTGATCTTTGGGTAAAGTGAAGAACAAATTATACTGCTGGTTGCTGATCTGTCAGTAGTATTATATAGCAGTCCCTTACTGAAAAAAAAGAATCAAGATAAGGAGCTGGAATAGTATAGAATTATAGATGTTAATCATAAACCATAAATTAATTTAATTTACTTCTTATTTATATAGAAATAGTTTTGGTTCACTCTAGTTTTCTTTTAGTTTAGAAGGTAACAAAGATTTCCTATCCAGAGAAAACAGAATATCTGTTCTTACATGTGTCTGTATTTTCCTGAATTGTATTCTGGGTAATTACCTTAGGGGAAGGGAGTTTGGGTACCTTTGAAAGCCACCTTGTCGACTCCCTTGACTTCATTGAATGAGTCCTCTGAGAGCACAGTTAACGTCATTGTTCCCTAAAGGATAGTTGACTTGTAGATGGTTGGAAAATATTTTAAAACACATTTCCATGTGAAACATTGTGTTTGCCTCCACAGTTGGTGAATGTCTCATGTTTTAAGAACAGAATAATTGTGCCTATTAACCCCATTAGTTGATAAATCGATTAATGTGTTCCATCTAGGTCATAAAAAAAGAAACTGATGTTTGCTGGAAAGAGTTTGAAATTATTTCATTGAAGTTAGAAAATCATGTGAGTGACATAAAGAAGCCTTTTATCATTAAGGAAAGAGACAAACTAAAGGAAAGAGAAAGAGAGCTTCAGATGACTCTTAATACCAGGTAAAATTCTGAGATCTATTAACTATGACTCTAATAAACTCACTAAATCCAGTAATGCCATTTTAAGCAAGACTATTGCTATACTAAGTATCTTATTTTGTTTGGATGTCACAACAACAGTAAGAGAGGCTACCATTATGATTGCATTTTTCTGATAAGGAAACTGATACTCCGAGAAGTTAAATGTTAATAATATAACCAGGCCACGCTGCTACCTAGAAACTTGGTAGAACTTAAGGTCTGCCAAGGTTCAAAGGCCACAGTCTTTCCACTGTCTCTTTTGGGCATGAATTTGACCAAGTCGCATAAACTCTGTGGGCATTAATCTCTTCATTTCTGAAATGAGAGTGTTATTAGGACCTTGTATACATAGAATATGTACCCCCAGCATATATTCCTCTATATATAGGAAAAAACTGAGGCTCAGAGTCTATATATTACTTACCTATGGTCCCACACTTCAATTTCTTATCAGTGGAGCCTATTCTTTGGACCCCATTATATTTGTAATATGGAAATTTAACAAATTATTCCATAATTAAGGTAATTATGAGGTTTCTTAGTTGTCAAGGTGAAGTTAAGTTACAATTCTGTTTTTATTTTAAAAGAGAGAGAAAGGCTTAGTATGTTTTACAATTTTCCATTCAGTGTGGTATATATTACCCTGCTAAGAATACTTTGGGGCCAGGCACGGTGGCTTCTGCCCATAATCCCAGCACTTTGGGAGGCCAAGGCAGGCAGATCACTTGAGGTCAGGAGTTCGAGACCAGCCTGGCCAACAGGGTGAAACACTGTCTCTACTAAAAATACAAAAAGAAAAAAAAAGAGAATACTTGGGTATTGGGATGCTTTTTGGAGTGAAAGGAGAAATCATTAATTATACCGAAACAGCTGGAGTTGTCTGGCCCAGTGGGTCATTTTTAACCTAGCTCTGCTGCCTCTCACTAAATAAATGTATGTTGAATGAATGAATGAATAAATGGCTAGATGGATGAGCATATGAAAGAATACTTGGATATAGCAACCCATTCATTCTTTGGCATTTTGAATCAATGGGTTTAGGTATTAATGTGATGATGTGTATATATCATTGTATGTCTATTTATTGGATAATTATTTTCTGTTCTTAGTTCAGTAATTGTGTTAATCAGTTTTATAGGATATCTTTCTGCTGTGTTTTCCCCTCATGTCTGGTTTACCTTGCACCCAGGATGGAATCTTTAGAGACAGCACTGCAGCTTGTGTTACCTGTGGAGAAGGCATCATTTCTTCTCTGTGGCTCCGACCTGCCTCTCCATAAAATGGCCATCCAGGGATTTCATCTCATTGATGCTGATGGCATTTATCAACACCTAAGGGTAAGTATGTAAGTTCTCACAGTGATTTACAGAATAATCAAGTCTTCTGAGATTTATAAATCTTTATGGATTTTTAATTATTCGTCATAGCATAGATTAAGAGTATAAGTCACAACAAATTTTTTTTCAGTAATTTAGACTTGTTTTTTATTTCTTAACTCTTTAATTCCTTACAAATTTGGAGGTAGGTACCATGGAGTACATAATGAGGTATTTTCTTTGAATTCAAAAGGAAACCTTGTTTATGAATGCCTTCTTCAGTAACTGAATTCCTAAATATACTAGACTCATGCTTAAATGCCATATTCTACTGTTTTCTTATTCTAAATGCCATCTTAAATAAAAATATTTGTTTATTTTTCAGATTATAAAATTGTTTTCTGAACAGTTTAATATCTGATTATTTGCTTTGAAGCAATAGATTTATGTGCTTGTTTTCTTTTTGGGATTGAAACATCAGCTGGGACATCTGATCATTTGTAATTAAAATGTTTCCTTAGGTAGAAACTGTCACCTTTTGTTAAACTGAAACGCATTTTTCTAGATCAAATCTAGTCATGCAGTTTGGGGCTGGTTTCTCACAAGCAGTCTTTCTTTTTTCCACCTCAGTTTTTTAGCTTTTCTTATCTTTATTTTAGAATATCCAAGATTCTACTGCAAAACAGATTGAAATATGTAACCGCTTAGAAGAGCCAGGCAACTTTATATTAAAGGAATTACACCCATTTGATCTACATGCAATGCAGAATATTATACTGAAGTACAAAACACAATTTGAAGAAATGAACCACAAGGTGCAGAGGAGTGAAGATACTCTGAAAGCTCTGGAAGACTTTTTGGCATCTCTCAGAACAGCTAAACTCTCTGCTGAGCCCTTTATAGACCTCTCAGCCTCAGATACACAGGTGGCACAAGAAAATACTTTGACAGTGAAAAATAAAGAGGGAGAAATTCATCTGATGAAAGACAAGGCCAAACATTTGGATAAACGTTTGAAGATGCTTGATATGAGCTTTAAAGATGCTGAATTGGGTGAAGACACCTCCTGTGAAAACCTTCTTGGTGCTTTATCAGTAAAGTTACCTGAGACACATGGCTGTGGGGTACAGGAGGAATTCACTGAGGAAAACAGATTACTAGAGGCTTGTATATTCAAAAATAATGAACTCCGTAAAAATATTCAAGATGTGCAGAGTCAAATCAGTAAAATTGGTCTTAAGGATCCTACTGTTCCCGCTGTGAAACATCGGTAAGTATTGTCCATCCATTTCCATCCAAGATGACTAGCACCTTTCTGTATTTTCACGTCTATTAGGTGAAAGATATTCTTCCTATGTCTTTCTGCTTCTATTCCATCCCACTGTATTCAGTGTTCAGCATTCTTTTCTGTAGACTTTTCAGGCAAACTTCCTTTTTGTTGGTATTGTACCTGTACAAAACGTGGCATAATTTTTCTTTCCTCTTTAGAGTGTGTCTTATGGACAAAGAAGTGGTGAAGTCAGATATGCATAAAGTACTGTACATGAGTTACTACCGATTCCCTTGTACTTCTGTCTGTTTACTGTGGAGTTCTCCTCAGGACGGATGACTGGCAGACTCCATGCATGTGATATTAATGAAACCAGTGGTGGAAGATGCATGTGCCACATCTTGTCCCTGCTGCTTTCTTAGTTATTTGGTCTCCTTCTCCTCCCGGCAGGATTAGGGTGGGAACTGAGTGGAAGGGCAGGAGACTGAATTTAAGAGGCAATCTAAAGTTCATGTTGATTCTGGAGATGGAGCAGAGTTGCAGTAGACTGAGGTTGGCAGCCTTCTATATACCTGCTGCCATTTTAATTCCAGCATTTGGAGTAGGGCCTTCAAATTCCAAAAGCTAAAATGTTAGCAAGAGTCGCTTTTGTGGAATTCTTTCCCTCTCCTCTCCTCTCCGCTCCGCTTCGTTCCCCTCCACTCCTCTCCCCTCCCCTCTCCTCCTTTCTTTCAATGGAGTCTTGCTCTGTCACCAGGCTGGAGTGCAGTGGCATGATCTTGGCGCACTGCAACTTCCCGGGTTCAAGTGATTGCCCTGCCTCAGCCTCTCGAGTAGCTGGGACTACAGGTACATGCCACCACGCCCGGCTAATTTTTTTTTTTTTTTGTATTTTAGTAGGGATGGAGTTTCACTATGTTGGCCAGGATGGTCTCAATCTCCTGACCTCATGATCTACCTGCCTCAGTGTCCTAAAGTGCTGGGATTACATGCGTGAGCCACTGTTGTGTTTTTTTGTTTGTTTGTTTTTGAGACAGAGCCTTGCCCAAGCTGGGGCACAGTGGTACGATTTCGGCTCACTACAACCTCTGCCTCCCAGGTTTAGGCGATTCTCCTATCTCAGCCCCACTAGTAGCTGGGATTATAGGGTTGCGCCACCATGCCTGGCTAATTTTTCTATTTTTAGTAGAGACGGAGTTTTACCATGTTGACCAGGCTGGTCTCGAACTCCTGACCTCAGGTGATCCACCCCCTTTGACCTCCCAAAGTGCTGGGATTATAGGCGTGAGCCTGGCCTCTTCCTCTTACGTGCCTGGCCTCTTCCCCCCTTTCTAAATCTGTCTCACTTTCTATCTCCTCCTCTGCCCGCCTTTAGTTCCTCAGGCTCAGTGGTCTCTCAAGGGTCTTTAGATGACCAAGCCCTCAATGTAGTCAAGTGTGCCTTTCCCTCTGAAATGCCCCACACCCTCAGGCTCAATGAAACTTTCATTCTTAGGGAATCCCACCACTGCATGCGATTGTACCACTGCCCTCCATCCTGGGTGACACAGTAAGACCCTGTCTCAAAGAAAAGGAGAGGAGAGGGGAGGGGAGTGGAGGAGAGGAGAGGAGGAGAAATTCTATTTAAGGTGGAAGGGATTGCTACTGAACAGGATAATCAGGGAAGGTCTCACTGAGAAGGTGGCCTTGGCATCAGATGAGAGGAAAGAGCAAGCCACTCGAACCTGAAGGAATAGCCTTCTAGAGCAGTAGGTACAAAGGTCAGTTGTGTTTTTAGAGAAGAGGCAAGGAGGTGAGAAGGTGCAGTAGTGAGGGGGAGATGTAGCTTAGCTCATGCAGGAACTTTTGGGCTGTTTGATGACTTTGGCTTGTTCTTCTAGTGACATGGGAAGTCATAGCAGGGTTCTAAACAGAGGGAAATGTGTTGGTTTTCATCATAACCTGTTGTGTCTGGCTGATGTGTTGAAAATAGACTGTAGGAGTTGAGAGAAGACATGGGAAGTCTGGTTTGACCTATTGTAATCCCTGGCAGGGATGAAGCTGGCATGATCCAGTGGTAATGTGGTAGAAAGTGTTGAGATTCTGTATATAGTTTGAAGATAGAGAACAGATGATTTATTGACACATGGACATGGGGTGTAAAAGAGATATTGGGGTCAAGAATGCTTCCAACAAACATTGGAATCTTCCTCTGGGTTCAGGTGCTCTTGCCTCTCATTATCCGTTGTGTCAATGGTAACTTGAGCAGTGAGTAAGAACTGAGTTACCATTAACTGAGATGAAAAAGACTAAAGTTTATCAGTCTTGGATGAAATTTTTCAGTATTGAATGAAAGATTGGGTGTGCTCAGTTTTAGAAATGATATATTCAAGACATACTAGACATTCAAGCAGCAATATCAATAAGACACGTAAAAATAGATGGCATTAGGAATCAGGAGAGAGGTCTGGGCTAGAGGTGTATATTTGAGAGTTTTCATCATTTTACAAGGCTGTTTAAAGCTATGAGATTGGATGAAATTTCTGAGGGGAGTGAGTTTAGATAAACAAGAGAAGAGGTCCAAGTTGGATCCATACTCTGGGCATTCCGTATTGAGGGATCAGGGAGATGAGGGGGAACCAGGTGAAGAAACTGAGAACGGAGAGGCCAGTATAGTAGGAGGAAAATCAAGAGACTTCTGGGGCTACCTGAAGAAGACATCTCAACAAGGAGGAAATGACCAAGTGTCAAATGCTGCTGATTAGTGAGGTGAGGTGAAGATTGAGAGTGGAACAGGGATTTTGCAATGTGGAGGCCAGCTGTTACAGTAGGCAGTAGAGAATGAAAACCTTATGGGAGTGAATTGAAGAGAAAATTGGAGGCCAGGAAGTAGAGGCTGTGAGCAGTTTAGCAATTTAGATTTAGGTGAATGGTGTTAATCCCTTCAGTATTACTTTATCCTTAAATAACTCCTTTTTGATTGGGAGAGCTTTTTGTACATAAAGGAGTAGTGCAAGATTTCTCTTGTCTTTGTCTTTCTCCTTGGCCACCCCATCCTTCTTAGGATCCTGTAGTTCTTGGTCATTCACCTTCTCCTCTTCTGCCATATCATGCTGTCTTGCCCCTACATAAGCACACATATGCGCTTTGTCTCTCTCTCTTTCCTCTCATGTGTGTGTTTCTCTCTCTTTCCTCTCATGTTTCTTCATCACAGAAACATGTTACTGCTAATGGTTGTGTATATTTATTATATTTATTTAAAGCACCAAATTAATATTCTGGAAATGCAGCCAGGCACAGTAGCTCACACCTGTAATCCTAGCACTTTGGGAAGCTGAGCCAGGAGGATTGCTTGAGTCCAGGAGTTTGAGACAAGCCTGGGCAACATAGTGAGACCCCATCTCTACAAAAAATAAAAAATTAGCCAGGCGTGGTGGTGTGCATGTGTGGTACCAGCTATTCAGGAGACTGAGGTGGGAAGAAGATCACTTGAGCCTAGGAGGTTGAGGCTGCAGTGAGCTGAGATTGTGCCACTGCACTCAGCGTAGGTGACAAAGTGAGACAAGCAAAACAAAATAAGACCAAAAAAAAAAAAAAAATCAGAAAAATTCTGGAAATGCAAAGAGCCTCCCGAACTCTGTAACAGGAATGTGTAATATTGGCATTAACCTCATGAGGACAAATTAAGGTTACTGTGCCTCCCCAGATTACCCATATTTGTGTTGATTCAGTGGTTAACAGTTGGCTATCAAACTTTTTTCTCATTCATAATCAAGGAAAAAATCATTAATCAGACTGGATAAGGTTCTAGATGAATATGAAGAAGAGAAGATACATTTACAAGGAATGGCTAATTCTCTTCCACACTTCAAAGACGGCAGAGAAAAAACCGTGAATCAGCAGTGCCAAAATACAGTACTCTTGTGGGAGAATGCCAAAGCCTTGGTCACCGAATGGTAAGGAAAAAAAGAATCCCTCTTGAATCTGAAAAATTGTCTGTAGCACAATTAACTTTTTCAAACTTCTGGGTTGAAAACACGTCTCTGTGGACCCAAAGGAGGGCAAACCTAAGGATTTCCCACTGGAGTTCACAGGGCCAGTGTCTGGGACAAGACCTAGAATTGTAGATTATAGCCAGAGTGCAGCAAAGAGGTTCTCCATGAAGCATAACACATACACAATATGGTGTGTTTATGCTCATTACCATCCCAACTGGGTTGGTTTCCTATTGCTGTAAATCACCAAGCAAATCACCACGAACTTAGTGGCTTAAAAAGAACATGGATTTATTACCTTATGCTTCTGGAGGTCAGAAGTGGTAAAATAGGCTGCGTGAGGTGGCTCACACCTGTAATTCCAGCACTTCGTGAGGCTGAAGTGAGAGGATTGCTTGAGCCTACATGTTTGAGACCAGCCTGACCAACATGGTGAAACCCCCATCTCTACAAAACATAAAAAAATTGGCCAGACATGGTAGCTCATGCCTGTAATCCCAACACTTTGGAAGGCTGGGGTGGCCAGATCACTTGAGGTCAGTAGTTCGAGACCAACCTGGCCAATACGGCGAAACCCCATCTCTAAAAAAATATAAAAAAATTAACCTGCATGCTTGCAGGTGCCTGTAGTCCCAGCTACTCAGGAAGCTGAGGTGGGAACATCACTTGAGCCTGGGAGATTGAGGTTTCAGCGAACCGAGATAGCACCACTGTACTTCAGAGCGAGATCCTGTCTCCAAAAAAAAAAAAAAAAAAAAATCAAGCTGTGGTCCTTCTGGAGGCACTAGGCAAGATTCATTTCCTTGCCTTTTCCATGTTCGAGAGGCCTCCTGCTACATTCTTTGGCCTGTGTCCCCCTCCTCCATCTTTAAAGCAGCAGTGCAGGATCTTCAAATCTCTCTCTGCCCTCTGTTCTGTCATCACGTCTCCTTTGACACCTCTCCCTGCCTCCCTCCCAGAAGGACCCTTATGATTACACCAGGCCCACACGGGCAATCCTGGATAATCTCTGTAGTTTAAGATCCTTAGCTTAATCACTTCTGCAAAGTCCCTTTTGCCTTGTGAGGTAACCTGTAAGGTAACATTCACAAGATCCAGGGATTAGGCCCAGGCATCTTTGGGAATTGGGAGCATTACTTTACCCCACGCGCCTACTTGAATGGGAGATGTTGCCTGTCAATAACTGCTGTGTTTCCTGCAGAGTCGGGGCTAGTTGCAAAAATTTTCGTAATCTTCAGAATTCCACTGGGGTACACCTCCTGTTTCCTACTGGAACCTGAGTGTACAGGAGTCAAGATGAACCCTATATGTGGTATTTGATCTAGTCTACCCTCTGACTTTACTGAGGAAAGAATTGAGATTCAAAGAGGCTAAAGTAACTTATCCAGAGTCTCAGACTAAGCAGTGCCCAGCTGTAGTAGAAACCAGGTGTCCTAACTGCCACATTGTCTCACTGCCTTACGTTTTAAAAAGGACTAAATCCAGAATGAATAGATTAGATATATAAAAGGCCAGGCATGGTGGTTCACACCTATATATAATTCCAGCACTTTGGGAGGCCAAGGCAGGCGGATCACCTGAGGTCAGGAGTTCAAGACCAGCCTGGCCAACATGATAAAACCCTGTCTCTACTAAAAATACAAAAATTAGCCAGGCTTGGTGGCATTTGCCTGTAATCCCAGCTACTCAGGAGGCTGAGGCAGGAGAATTGCTTGAATCCAGGAGGCGGAGGTTGCAGTGAGTCAAGATTGCACCCCTGCACTCCAGTCTGGGTGAGAGAGCAAGACTCTGTCTAAAAAAAAAAAAAAAAAAAAAAAAAAGAATAGATACAGAAACAACCTGTGACTTGCTGAAGTGATACTGAAATAATCTGCCAGAGTTACGTTAAGGCGGCTCTGTTTTCTGAGATGTCTTTTGGTTAATGATGAAATTGAGATGCTGATTCCTTAGGGTGATGAATCCTGTGTTTCTTTGTAGACCTTACATCTGGTAACTTTTTAATGTTCACCTAGTGACAGTACTAATCAGAGATTATGCCATCTACTTGCCAGATATATTGATGTGCCATCATTCTTAGGTTAAATTGGTAAAAAATGTTAAGAATCACATCAAGAGGAAACGTCCTTTACGCCTTATTCATCATTTATGTGGTATACTTGCAAAGAGAAAGAATGGTTTTGCTATTTTTGGACATTTAGCTATTGTATATTTTTCTATTCATAGTCTTGAACAATGTGGAAGAGTTTTGGAGCTCTTAAAACAATATCAGAATTTTAAAAGCATCTTGACAACTTTGATTCAAAAAGAAGAGAGTGTCATCTCCCTGCAGGCTTCGTACATGGGAAAGGAGAACCTGAAGAAAAGGATAGCAGAGGTGAGTCCAGCTTCCGTTAGAAAAAAACTGCACAGCGACCTCACTGACAGGCCTGGTAGTAAAGAGAGATAGATTAAGTCATTTTGAAACTTCATTTAAAAGAAGTTACTAGTGACCCTATTTTACCGGGTATCTAAAAATGTGTTGTATTTTATCACCAGGGCTGGAAAAAAGAAACAGGCGCCGAGTTGATGGTGGGTCTCTTCTGTTTAGGTTTTGATGTTGGGGCTGTGTTTCTGCTCATGCCTGCTGCCACCTCTGTGAGGCTGTAACAGCCTTTGCACTGACTTTCTGTTTACAAGGAACCTGACCCTGCATTGCAGGCTTGACGGAAGATGGTGGGAAAATCCTCTCTGTTGTTAGTGGAGTAAGGAAAAATTAGCTTTTATTTACTCATTTTCTGTGAAGATGTGCAAGCTTATTACCACGTTCCTCCATCTGTGTTTATATTCTAAGAAGAGTAATATTTTTGGACACTAGGTGTCATTATTTTCTATGATTTTATGTGGTTATCAACCAGCGTGGCAGAAGAATGGAATAGTTAGAAAAGAATATACTACGCTGCACTCTGTGACTCTACACCAGAAAGTTTCTTTCTTCCCCTCCTCTCCCCTCCCCTCCCCGCAATTCTCCTGCCTCAGCCTTTCAAGTAGCTGGGATTACAGGTGCGCAACACCATGCCCAGCTAATTTTTGTATTTTTAGTAGAGACAGGGTTTTGCCGTGTTGGCCAGGCTGGTCTCAAACTCCTGACCTCAGGTGATCTGCCCGCCTCTGCTTCCCAAATTGCTGGGATTACAGGCATGAGTCACCACACCTGGCCTTTTTCTATTGATTTATAAGTACTAAGCTAAAGTGCTATAAAGGTGTCAAAAGTACGTGAAATGTAGTTTGCTTGATATACTTGGAGGTTGGAAAACAATTTTATTAAACTTTCCAGTTGTTAAGAGCAGCATCAGTGAAAGCTTAAATAGGACAATTTAGTCCTTATCTAGAACTATTAACCCTGAAGCTCAAGTGACACCCAGAATGTCAGGAATGGCCCTTGTCTGGGACCCACTTTCTCAGGCTTAGTTTCTTAGAGCTGGCCAGTCGGAAGCAGCCCTATTTAGATACCAGCTGTACAATATATGACTGTGTAGCTGGTTTCTTGTCAGACTTAATCAAAGCTGTCAAGACCATGAGCAGATAGTCACAGTTGCTTAGATGTAACCTGTCTGGTTCCCTCTGGTGGAGGCAGCTTTTGGGTTTGGCTGGTCTTAGGATCTAGAAGGGTCCTGTCCTCATTCAGTAGATTTAAAGAGCTCTGGTTTCCTAGGTTCTTAGAGACTCCAGCATGTTCAGCCTTACCAGATCCTCTTGGGCTTGTGTCCCAGTTCGCATAGCCACCCTTCTGCCGTGTCCCCGATAGCAGTCTCCTACCTTGTACTCTTGTTTTAGGATCAAGGTCTCTGCCTTACTCAACAGACCCTGAGACCCTCCCTTGTATGCTGACCAGATATCTAGTCCCTCTTGACTTGCAGCTTTTCTTGTTCATGCAAATCCTCCTCACTTCTGTTTTGATGAGTGTCAGTTACGATGCCCCATGCTGCGTGTGGCCTGTCTGCTGCTCTTCCCGCTACCCCATAACTCTATAACCTTGTAACTATAAACTGTACTTTCTAGATAAGTTATTTATCTGACTAATAAACTTCTCATCACCTCCAGGGAGCTGACTCCTCTCCTGGGTGAGTCTCCCTAATCGGAATCTAGGCCCAGGTCTTGGCCTTTCTGCCATCATTAGCTCCTCTGTGGCTATCATAACTGGACCTCACCTCTGTCCTCAGCTATATTTCACAGCCCCAAGTCCAGAGCCTCCCCAGAAAGTCAATCTCTGTGGGTATGGAGGGAGTCCATCCAACCAGGTGAAAGAGGGCCTGAGAGTCTAAATGTGTTTCTCTTAAAAAATGTCATCCAGTCTTTCTGTTTGAGGCTAACTATATTTCGGCCTTAATGATTACCTTGAAGTCATTTCTAGCCTTTTGACATTCTGTAGCACAAATGGCCTTTCTTCTTATTGGCTTCTCTGCACCCTCCCCACTATCCCATCTCCTTCTAGACCAAGGTTTCAGCTTTAGTTTTGGTGAGTCAATTACTCATTCTTCAGCTTTCCAGCTTCCCAACTTCTCACCTTCCACCTGAGAGTATTGTCATCCTCTGTTCTCTGTGTGCTTGTTGGTTTGTACCATTTTAAATTCTTTTCTGTTGTTAAAGTAGCATGTGAGGAGGAAAGAGAGACAAACATATATATTTAATCCACCGTGTTAAACTTGTTATTTCACTGTTTCAATCACTGCATAAAACTGCCTGCCCTGAAGACATATTTGAAGTATGTATATAGCAGAAGTAAAAATTAATGAACTCTGCTTTGTCTGTACTTCTTAGTCAACTGCAAAAAGTATTTTTAAAATTAATAAAATAATTATAACTACCTTTAAGAAACAACAGTCCCGGCTTTCCTTATTTTATTAAAATGAGAATTGTACCTCTAGTATATGGGTACTTCTATGTTTGCTGAAATAATCTTTTATTTTGTATGAAAGATATGGAAGTTTTAATACACTAATATTTAATTCTTTTGTTAGGTTTTTAAAAAACTGTCTGAAAAAAAGCAGATTTTAGTACTAATTATTAACATAACTTTCAGTTAATTTTGTGATGACACAGGTACTATCTTCACAAACAGTCCATTTCTGTAGCATGGATCTTTATCCTGCTTTGCAGCAGTGCCTGGAATAGGATACCACTGAGAACTTTTGTCCTTCAAAACTGTGGTAACCTGGATGTTTATCTAGGATATGGTGACAAAGTTCTGCTCTCTTTAATGAAAGACAGAAGTGCAAAATGTTAGACTAGAAGGCTGGAATGTCAGGAGACTATTAAAGTTTGGAAATGTCAAAGTGGGCCTAGTTCCCTTTATTTTACTCCTTCCATTTGCTGTAAAACAAAACCCATAGTTCTGCCAATGCTAAAATTACACTCTCTTGCCCTTTCTTTTCTCATCACCCTGTGGAAGCTTGTGCTAGTTTAACAAGAAAGTTCTTTGCAGGCAAAAAAAACTTAGTTTGTTCGGTTAGATGAAATATATCAAATGAAATTTTTTTTATTTAATTGAACAAACATTTTTGCTTAAAAATTTTTTTCCTCAATAAATTTTTTTTTTGGTATATTTAGGGAGTACAAGTTTCTTTTTTTAAAATTTTTAAAATTTTATTTTATTATACTTTAAGTTCTAGGGTACATGTGCACAGCGTGCAGGTTTGTTACATATGTATACATGTTCCATGTTGGTGTGCTGTACCCATTAACTTGTCATTTACATTAGGTATATCTCCTAATGCTATCCTCCCCACTTCCCCCCACCTCATGACAGGCCCCGGTGTGTGATGTTCCCCTTCCTGTGTCCAAGTGTTCTCATTGTTCAATTCCCACCTATGAGTGAGAACACGTGGTGTTTGGTTTTCTGTCCTTGTGATAGTTTGCTGAGAATGATGGTTTCCAGCTTCATCCATGTCCCTACAAAGGACATGAACTCATCCTTTTTTATGGCTGCATAGTATTCCATGGTGTATACGTGCCACATTTTCTTAATCCAGTCTCAAGTGCAAATTTCTTACATGAGTATATTGTGTAATGAAAGAGTCTGGCATTTTAGTGTACCTATCACCCAAATAGTGGACATTTACCAATAGGTAAATTTTCAGCCTTCACCCCTTTCCCACTGTCTCACCTTTTATAGTCCCTAAGGCCTATTATTCTACTCTATATGTCTGTGTTCCCCCTTTGCTTAGCTTCCACTTATAAGTGAGAACATATCGGTATTTGACTTTCTGAGTTATTTCTCTTAGGATAATGGCCTCTGCTTCCATCTTTGTGGACAAACATTTATTGTGTTCCAGTGCAGAGTTCTGAACCAGGAGAGCGAAGACCTGGGTTTTGATCTCAGCTCTGCCAGTGTATCAATCAGCATCTAGTTGGAAGACAAACCTCCCCAGTTATTGATTTTTCATTTTAAAGATTTTATTTAATATTAATTTTTAAATTAGCCTTTATTTTGAGATAATGGTAGACTCACATACAAAAGTAGTACAAAGAGATCCCAAGTATCCTATACTGAGTTTCCCCAATGGTAAAATCTTGTAAAACTAGAATATCACAATCAGGATATTGACATCAATACAGTCAAGATAAAGAACATTTTTGTCACTACAAGGATTCTTCTTATTGTCATTTTCTAGCCCCATCTACTTCCCTCTTCCTCCCACCCCTTCTAATCCCGGACAACCACAAATATAGTCTCTATTTCTATAATTTTACTATGTTTAAAATGCTACATAAATGAAATTATATAGTATGTAACTTTGGGATTGGCTATTTTCACATAGATTATTCTGTGGAGATTCATTCAGGTTCTTCCATATATTGATAGTTTGTTCCTCTTTCTTGCTGAGCAGTATTCCATGGTATGAATGTGTCACAGTTTAACTCTTCACCCACTGAAGGACATCTGGCTTCTTTCCAATTTTGGACTATTATGAATAAAGCTGCTGTAAACATTTGTGAAGGAGTCTTTGGTGAATATAAGTTTTTGTTTCTCAGGGATGTGTCCAGGAGTGTGCTTGCTGGGTCATATGTTAATTGCATGGGGTTTTTTGTTTTTGTTTGTTCGTTTGTTTTTTGATGGAGTCTTGCTCTGTTGCCCAGGTTGGAGTGCCATGGCACAATCTTGGCTCACTGCAGCCTCCGCCTCCTGGATTCAAGCAATTCTCCTGTCGCAGCCTCCTGAGTAGCTGGGACTACAGGTGCATGCCACTACACCTGGCTAATTTTTTTGTATTTTTAGTAGAGATGGGGTTTCACCATATTGGTCAGTCTGATCTCGAACTCTTGACCTCAGGTGATCCACCTGCCTCAGCCTCCCAAAGTGCTGGGATTACAGGCATGAGCCACTGCTGTAATGGCACTGTCTGGCCTGCAGGGTTTTTTTGTTTGTTTGTTTGTTTGTTTGTTTTTGAGATGGAGTCTCACTCTGTTACCCAGGCTGGAGTGCAGTGGTGCAGTCTCGGCTCACTGCACGCTCCGCCTCCTGGGTTCATGTCATTCTCCTGCCTCAGCCTCCCAAGTAGCTGGTACTACAGACACCCGCCACCACCCCGGCTAATTTTTTTGTATTTTTTTAGTGGAGACGGGGTTTCACCGTGTTAGCCAGGATGGTCTCGATCTCCTGACCTCATGATCCGCCCGCCTCGGCCTCCCAAAGTGCTGGGATTACAGGTGTGAGCCACAACGCCCAACCTGCATGTTTATTTTTTAAGGAAACTATCAGAATGTTTTTCAGAGTGGTTATATCATTTTGTGTGCTTTTTCTGCATTAACTGACATGATTATATAATTTATTTCCATCAGCTTGTTAAAATGGTGGGTTACATTGATTGATTTTTGGATGTTAAACTAGGCTTGCATTCCTGGAATAAACCTTATTTGGTCATGGTATATAATTCCTTTTTTTTTTTTTTTTTTTTTGAGACGGAGTCTCACTCTGCCGCCCAGGCTGGAGTGCAGTGGCGCGATCTCGGCTCCCTGCAAGCTCCGCCTCCCGGGTTTACGCCATTCTCCTGCCTCAGCCTCCCAAGTAGCTGGGACTACAGGCGCCCGCTACCATGCCCGGCTAATTTTTTGTATTTTTTAGTAGAAACGGGGTTTCACCGTGTTCGCCAGGATGGTCTCGATCTGCTGATCTCGTGATCCGCCCGTCTCAGCCTCCCAAAGTGCTGGGATTACAGGCTTGAGCCACCGCGCCCGGCCTATAATTCCTTTTTTTATATGTGTTCCTGAATTATATTTGCTAATATTTTATTAAGGATTTCTGTGTAAATATCCTTGAGAGATATTGTAGTTTCTTTTTGGTACTGTAAAACTGGCTTTCATAAAATTAATTGGGAGTGTTTCCTTCTCTTCAGTTTTCCAGGAGAGATTGTATATGATTGCTGTTAAATCTCTTTTAGATGTTTGATCAGATTCTCTGGTGAAACCATCTGGACCAGTAGATTTCTTTTTGGGGAGTTTCTACATTATTCATTCAATTTCTTTAATATTAATAGGGCAATTCACATTATGTATTTAATATTGGATGAGTTGCAGTAGTGTTTTTCAAAGTATCTGTCCATTTCCTCGAAGTTTTCAAATTTGTGTGTGTAAAGTTATTTGTAGCATTCTCTTATTATCTGCTTGATGTCTGTAGTGTCTGTAGTGGTATCCCTGTTTCATTCCTAGTACTGGTATTGCTTTCTTCTCTCTTTGCTTTTGTCAGTCTTTCTAGAAGTTTATCAATTTTACTGATCTTTTGAAAGAACTAGCTCTTTATTTTATTGATTTTTTTCCTAATGTTCTTGAATTTTCAACTTAATTGATTTCTGTTTTAATTTTTATTACTTCCTTCCTTTTGCTTGCTTTGGGTTTATTTTGTTCTTTTCTTAGATTCTTGAAGTGGTCATTTAGATGATTGATTTCAGATTTTTCCTCATTTTTAATGTATGCATTTAGTGCTATAAATTTCCCTCTCAGCAATACTTTAACTGTGCTACACAAGTTTTCGTGTTTTATTTTCATTCCATTTGATGTATTTAAAAATTTCTCTTGAGACTTCCTCTTTGACTCGTATTTAGAAGTATGTTGCTTAGTTTCCCAGTGATTAGTTCCCAGTGATCTAATCCCAGTGATTAGAATCCAAGATGTCTTAGAGTTCTGTGTATTTTATTCAGATAAGTGCTTAGGTTCTTTGATATCAAAAAGATGATTCTCATTAGGCAGATGTAGGGACTGTCTTTTTTTTTTTTTTTAATGCCATTGAATGCAGATGCTTTTTTTGGCAGGTAGAATCTTATTTCACATGGATAAGAAATATGGTTTTAGACCACTATAAAAATTTCATCATGCCAAGTGGGAGGAAATTTGAGTATAGGATTAACATTGAACCAATGGTTAGGATGCTAAAAACTTTTCATTGAGAAAGTGGGACAATAAAAGCCTACTTTAAAAAAGAACAATGTAAGAAGGTATTACGCTTTGTTGGATATTGTTTTTAAGCTCAATATCCAACAATAGAATTGTGATTCTTAGCTGTTTGTCTATATCAATATATCAAAAATAACTTTCATATCTTTTTTACAGATTGAAATTGTCAAAGAAGAATTTAATGAGCATTTAGAAGTTGTAGACAAGATAAACCAGATCTGCAAAAATCTACAATTTTATCTAAATAAAATGAAAACTTTTGAAGAACCCCCTTTTGAAAAAGAGGCTAATATTATTGTGGATAGATGGCTTGATGTAAGTGATAATTTCATTGACTGCAAATTTAATTTTGTTTCCAATTTTTTTTGTGTCTTTAGTATTTTTATTTAATTCAAGATTCAAAAATACTCATTGTAAAAATGTTCAAATTATAGAAAACTTAGGAATTAATTTTAACCCCAGAGTTGGGACTACTAACAGATGGGTTCATCATCTTGTACATATAGAAATACATACTTGGCTTTTTAAAGATAAGTTCATTAATGTATTGCCTGTTCATGCAGTATACTGATGTTTAACTACATATTTAATGTAATTTTGGTTGAGTAGTAATGATATTTCTAGTTTTTATTAATTACAAACTAAGAACTCATCTGCATTATGTTTTCATCTGGGGGTTTTTTTTTTTTTTTTTCCTGAGACGGAGTCTCGCTCTGTCACCCAGGCTGGAGTGCAGTGGCGCGATCTCGGCTCACTGCAAGCTCCACCTCCCGAGTTTACGCCATTCTCCTGCCTCAGCCTCCCGAGTAGCTGGGACTACAGGTGCCTGCCACCTCGCCCGGCTATCATCTGGTTTTTAAAAGCACCATTTAACAACAACAACAAAAAAATGTAGTTTAGAAATGAAGAAGACTAGACCAGGTGTGGTGGCTTACACCTGTAATCCTAGCACTTTGGGAGGGAGGCTGAGATGGGTGGATCACCTGAGGTCAGGGGTTCGAGACCAGCCTGGCCAACATGGTGAAACCCATCTCTACTAAAAATACAAGTATTAGTTGGGCATGGTGGTGCATGTCTTTAATCTCAGCTACTCGGGAGGCTGAGGCAGGAGAATCATTTGAACCCAGGAGGCGGAAGTTGCAGTAAGCCAAGATGGCGCCACTGCAGTCCAGCCTGGGTGACAGAGTGAGACTCCATCTCAAAAAAAAAAAAAAAAAAAAGAAATTAGGAAGATTGTTAATTTAAATTGCATATAAGCTGCAGCAAATCAGGTACGTTTTATTTTTTTATTTTTAATTTTTAAGAGAAAGAACTACATGATATGTTAAAGCAAATTTTTGTTGATGAATAAAGCAAATTATCCAGTAATAGTAAACTAAAATTTTATTTTAAAACAGTGTTTGGCTGAAACGGTGGTTTTCAAACTTTTCACAGCTACATATGTTGTTTCTCTTTTTAAATTATGGTAGATAAATGAAAAGACAGAAGACTACTATGAAAATCTTGGTCGAGCTCTAGCTTTGTGGGACAAACTTTTTAACTTAAAAAATGTCATTGATGAGGGGACGGAAAAGGCCCTTCAAAAAATGGAATTACATCAATTGACTGAAGAGGACAGAGAAAGGCTGAAGGTAATTTAACAGATAAAATACATGCTTTTCTTGGTACACAATTGACATTTTTTTATTTTTATTTTTTATGAATATAGTCAACAAACATATTACGATGCTCATATGTGACTTTGTTATCAAGAAAATCACAGATACTTTTTGGATCATTATTCAGTTGTTGAATCTATTACCCTTACCACTACTTTGGAAGTATAGGATTTAGTAGGTCTATTGCTAGATCTTGTTATATAATAGGGAAACATGTGCTAGTATTATGTATCACAAATTGTTTTTAATATTTTGATAATTATCATGTAATTCTTTTCCTTTGTAATTCTACATTATTTCGTTTATGCTTTATTTTTAAAATGCTATTACACAAGGGATCTATAGGCTTCACCAGATTGCCAAAGGGATTGGTAGTATGAAAAAGATGAAGAATTCCTAGCAACAGCGCCAACTAAATGCATAATTGCTCCTGGGTAGTGAAACAGACCCCAGGGGTTGGCAGACTTTTTCTTTTCTTTTTTTTTCTGAGGCAAAGTCTCATTCTGTCGCCCAGGCTGGAGTGCAGTGGCACAATCTCGGCTCACTGCAACATCCGCCTCCTGGGTTCACGTGATTCTCCTGCCTCAGCCTCCTGAGTAGCTGGGATTACAGGCGCACACCATCACACCTGGCTAATTTTTTGTGTATTTTTAGTAGAGACGGGGTTTCACTATGTTGGTCAGACTGGTCTTGAACTCCTGACCTCGTGGTCTGCCCACCGCAGCCTCCCAAAGTGCTGGGATTACAGGTGTGAGTCACTAGGCCAGCCAGTAGACTTTTTCTTAAAGGGCCATATAGTAAATATTTTAGGCTTGTGGATCATTTGCCTCTGCCACAACTGTTCACCCCTGCTGTTGGAGAATGAAAACAGTGAGAGACAATATAAATGCTTGAAAGTAGCTGGTTTCCAGTAAAAACTTTATTTATAAAAACAGGCTATCAACCCTCTGGCTATAGTTTGTTAACCTCTGATCTAGACCATAATTATAGACAACCTTCTTCATATTTGAATTAAACAATGCCTTATAAAGATTAGAAAAAATACATGGCTATGTATCACCATCTTTATACAGCTGCAAGAAAAACTACTTTTTAAAACAACAATCTCAGGTTGTGGCATCTGGAAAGAATCAAAGTTATTTCTCTTTCACCTCTAGGAAGAATTCTTCCTAATTTCTTGTTTGTTTACATATTACTTGTTTGAATCATATAAATTTGTTGTCAGCTGGGTGTGGTGGCTCACACCTGTAATCCCAGCACTTTGGGAGGCTGAAGCAGGCAGATCACTTGAGGTTGGGAGTTTGAGACCAGCCTGGCCAACATGGTGAAACCCTGTCTGTACTAAAAATACGAAAATATTAGCTGGGTGTGGTGGTGGGTGCCTGTAATCCCAGCTACGTGGGAGGCTGAGGCAGGAGAATAGCTTGAACTGGGGAGGCAGAGGTTACAGTGAGCAGAGGTGGTACCACTGTACTCCATCCTGGACGACAGAGGGAGACTCCATCTCCCAAAAAAAAAAAAATTTGCTGTCTTGCTAGGTCAGAAAACAGCTGACTGTTGCCAGTTATATATGGTTCAACGTAACATAAGAATGTATGCTAATGCCTCAAATCTTATTTTGTCTCTAATTCTCACTTTTATTCACTTTTTAATTTATGTATTTATTTTTACACATTTGGAAAAAGTGTTTTAACTGTTTGGAGATTTCGAGTTTCTTGGATGTATTATAATAGGTATTAAGTAAAACTATGATTTTCTAAGTATAAATGAATCATTTCTATTAAATTTGTCTTGGATTACAGGTTGTTTAAAAATCTGATATTAAGAATTGTAAACTGACAGCTGTGGGCCAAAATCTGCTAAAATTGTGTGTGCGTGTATGTGTGTGTGTGTGTGTGCATGCGTGCGGATGCGCACACATGGGGTATGCAATTTATAAATATGTTCATGAAATTGAATGCCTTAAGGCAGACTGTGCATTCTCTCATGGCACAGGCCTAGCCTTTCTCTTGTCTTATACCTAGAAAGACACTTGGTTGTAGCATTTGCCTGACCCCTGAAGGCACTTGGATTTGTAACTTCTAGGACACTGAGACACATGATTATGGGAAATTCAAGGGGTCTCTCAGTTTCTGTATATAAACACTAGTAATTATGGGTATCAGAAAATAAGGTATGAAATAAAAAGATACTCTCCTTTAAAATTACATGTTTTAGGAAGAATTACAAGTCCATGAACAAAAAACTTCAGAATTTTCTAGAAGAGTGGCTGAAATACAGTTTTTGCTCCAAAGCAGTGAAATACCTCTTGAATTGCAGGTAAGAATTTTTATTTAAAAGTTTCAGTTATTGAGGCTTCAGTAAGCCATAATCATATCACTGCACTCCAGCCTGGGCGACAGAGCAAGACCCTGTCTCTAAAAGAGGGAAAAAAAGGCCCAATTAAAGATTCTCTATAACAGGGTTGTCCGGTCTTTTGGCTTCTCTGGGCCATATTGGAAGAAGAATTGTCTTGGGCCACACATGAAATACACTAACAATAGCAAAAAAATTTCATAATGTTTTAAGAAAATTTAGGAATTTGTGTTGGGCCGTGGATTGGACAAACTTGCCCTATAGCCTCTGAAATAACCCTTGTAAACCATGCATTCTAAACCTAAAATAAAATTAGGATCATTTATTCAATTCCTATGTTAAGTCCCACCAAATTTCTAATAGTGGATATAGTTAAATATATTTATTCCATATTTAGCATGAATGATATTATATTTTTGTATTCCTTTATTTTCCCCTCACCTATTTCACAGGCCTCAGGTATGGAGGGCAAATGTTGCCTGTGCGTCTATGTAAAGTAATGATGATTTTCTATGTGTTTCTTGGGTATAGGAAGGAGAATTTCACTCAAGTCATCCTAGGTTTATTATTTGCTAGATGGAGAAAGAGAGAGATTGCCCCAAGTATGATTTTCTGTTGTGTGAAGAGATTTGGTTTTGTTTTTCTTAGAGCTAGGTGCATAGTGGTTGAATATGAGCGCTGGAGTTAAGACCTTCTGGGTGAGGTTCTGGCTGTACTACCTACTAGCTTTATGATCTTGGACAAGTTACTTAACGTTCTTAAGCCTGTATTTTGTACACAAAGTGCTTACCACAATGCTGTGTAGATCATAAATACTCAATAAAAAGCTGGCTATTTAATTTTTTATTTATGTTTTATGTTTTATGTCACGAGCACCATGAGATAGCACCTTAGTTAGTATGCTAGATTAAACTTGTGTTGAGGGGAAGGATCAAGTTTGTCTCTTAGAAAAAAGTCAGAATATCCATCTCAGTTTTTTATGTTATGCTTTATCCTTTGAAGGCAAAATTCAAATTGTATCAGCGACATAGAAAAATGTAGAACAGTGAGAAGAATGCATTTCACATTGAAATGAAGTAATCTCAACCCATTCTCTAGCAATACAGTTGTCTTAAATGTAGTTAAATAATGACCATTATACTACTTCATATGTTTCATGATTTCAGGTCATGGAGTCCTCTATTTTGAACAAGATGGAACATGTACAGAAGTGTTTAACAGGAGAATCCAACTGCCATGCACTCAGTGGCAGCACTGCTGAGCTAAGGGAGGATCTCGACCAAGCCAAGACCCAGATCGGGATGACTGAATCCCTCTTAAAAGCCCTGTCTCCTTCTGACAGCTTAGAGATCTTCACTAAACTAGAGGTGCTACCCAGCTGCTTGTCTTCTGTGGTTCAGATATATTTTCACACTATTTACAGTTGTCTTGAGCTCTTAAGAGTTAATAAAAATAGAAAAAAAAAAAATTGAAGAAGAAAACTCAGAAAAACCACTTTTGTATATTTAACATTTTCATCTTTGAATTGCCTTGTGGATGATAATTAATTGATATTAACTTGCATTGTATCATACATTTACTAGCAAAGAGAAAGTGAATCCGCTCAACTGAGAGTCATTGAGATTTTTACAAAACCATTGAGATCTAATATGCTTTGTGTAATTTGAGCCTGTTTTAAGATTTAATGGTTGTTGTTTGTTTATACCTTTAGGAGATACAACAGCAAATTCTACAGCAAAAACACAGTATGATATTACTTGAGAATCAAATAGGTTGTCTGACTCCTGAACTCTCTGAATTGAAAAAGCAATACGAAAGTGTCAGTGATTTATTTAATACCAAAAAAAGTGTTTTACAAGATCACTTTTCTAAGTTATTGAATGGTGAGTGCAACATTTCTCTTATTTTGTTTCTGGGACTCTTGAAGTATGAATGTAGTACTATGAACACAAAGGCTAATCTAAGCCTGACTTGGAGATGGTTTGCACAGACTACATTTAAGGAAATAATGATCAGTTAAATCTTTTGGGAGCAAAGACTGATTTATGCTTGACATAAATAACATCTAGTTCTTGCAAGCTCCAAATCTTTCTTTCTTTCTTGAAGGTAAGTCACCAAGGTCCTAGTGTTTGACCTGCTCATTGTGGTTGGTGAGTCTGGGGAAATACTGGTGCACAAGCTGTCCGGGCAGTGTCTTTGAGTATCCTGTATGCTTGGACGTTTGGTATAGAAAATACACTACAATTATTTGATTAATTGTAGTAAAAATACTGGAAGTGTAGAACTGTATCTAAATAAACAGGGAGGCTGGGCGCGGTAGCTCACGCCTGTAATTCTAGCACTTTGGGAGGCTGAGGCGGGTGGATCGCTTGAGCTCAAGAGTTTGAGACCAGCCTGGGTCTGAAACCTTGGTGAAAGGTTTCAGAGTTTATTACCACTTTCACGATAATGTGTATCTATGGCATGGGAAACAAGTTTCAAAATCTCTCACTTTAACAAGATATATGAAGTCTTCCTTGAATGAATAGAGCTTTTTTCCCCCCCTGCAGATCAATGCAAGAACTTTAATGATTGGTTCAACAACATTAAAATGAACCTTAAGGAGTGTTTTGAATCATCAGAAACAAAAAAGAGTGTGGAACAAAAGCTACAAAAACTTTCTGTAAGAGATATATGTACATTTTTTATAAAAATTTCCAATACTAAAATACTGGAGGCATAGAACTCTAATAAATAGGGAGGCTGAGTGCAGTAGCTCACACCTGTAATCCTAGCATTTCGGGAGGCTGAGGCGGGTGGATCACTTGAGCTCAAGAGTTCGAGACCAGCCTGGGTCTCGAACCTTGGCGAAAGGTTCACTAAGTTTATGGTGAAACCTTGTCTCTACAAGAAATACAAAAATTAGCTGGAGGTGGCAGCAAGTACCTGTAGTCCCAGGTAAGAGGATTGCTTGAGCCTGGGAGGAGGAGGGTGTAGTGAGCTGAGATCATGCCACTGCACTCCAGCACTCTAGCCTGGGTGACAGAGTGAGACCCTGTCTCAAATAAAAAAGAAATAGAGTAATAAGTACTTTGACTCACTAATATTTTCACATAAGAGATAATATTCCCAAATAACTTGGCCTTTTCCCAAATATTTAAGACTATTTATTGGATATGTGTACAAATGGCTTACAGAATCTCTACTTTTACATATATTCTAAGATACTGTTTAATTTAGTGTCCACTGGTGAATTCAGTTGTGTTCAAATCATGTTTGATAAAAAATAAAGACCTAATTTGGACTTTAAAATCCCCTTTCTTGAAAGAGGAATTTTGACTTGTTTATACATCTTTTCCCCGTTATATTTCTTTTAAAAATTGCCACTGAACTTCAGTACATTTCTGGTTGGAACGTGGTGGAGGATATCCTGAAATGAAAGGCAGAGTTCATGGGGGCATATGAAAGGCCTATGGTACCCTAAAATCTTGATCACTTTAATGTTTTGAAGATAAGTTATGTTCTTAAGCTTATCAATGGCACTAAATGTTCCCTGTTTAATTCCTTGCTTTGATGTACCATTCTTTACTGATAGAATCACCTCTCTTCTCTTTTAACAATTTGAAGTCCCATCTTTTTTTTGTTTGCTTGTTTGCCTTTAATTTTCCCCATTGCATGGGCCTTAACAATTGATACCCAAACCTTGAAAAATAAACATTGAGATAGAATTCTAATTTGGGCAACGTTAAATACAGAATAGTCTGTGGAGAAGTTGGACACAGCCAGGATAGGAAAATGTAACTGGTCTTGCTCCTGCTGATCTTCCCAGTGACTCTGTGTTACTTTGCTTGATATAATTCCTTGGAAGTCAGAAGTAAATGTAAATGTACATGTGCGTTCTAGAACTATTATAAATCATCTGCCATTGGAGAGAGCCACATCTCCATCACCCTTCTTTTGTATAGGATCTTAAGAAGGTGGAATGTCCGTGTACTGGTTTGGAAAAGTGTTGTGAGGGTGGCAGAGTCCACATTCAGACTTACCTGGAGATTGTAATGGACTTTTTGTCTTTCTGAAGGATTTCTTGACTCTTGAAGGAAGAAACAGTAAAATAAAGCAGGTGGACAGTGTACTGAAGCATGTGAAGAAGCATCTGCCCAAAGCACGTGTGAAGGAGCTAACCAGTTGGCTCGTGGGTCAGGAATTCGAATTAGAAAAAATGGAGTCCATATGCCAGGCTCGAGCAAAGGAGCTTGAAGACTCCTTGCAGCAGTTACTGAGGTAGGAAATAAAGGTGATATCTAAATAACATGTTTTCTAACTGTATCTTTACTTGTACTCTGCCTCAGCACAGAGAGCACTGGGATATGCAGTACACACAAATTTCACACACAAAAGGCGTACTTTTCAATCTAGGTTTGGTGCTACAAATATAAAAATTTGGGGAAAATCTTCACATTATTTAATGTAGCAAAGATTCATGGGATAGTCTGAAAAAAGTTTTCTGTTTGTTTCCTGTTCTCTATGAGACATTCGTGTGGTTTTCTTTAATACTATAGAACCCCGCTATCATATAGGCTGTTATTTAGATTTTGTTATATTACAAATTAAATTCTCTCTAAATTGTAACAAACATATATTATAAAAACCTGGTTGAGTCACAACGTTTGTGCCATCCTTTTCTTTGGTATAAACACTTTTTGCTAATTTTGTATTTAAACGTGGGTAATGCTCTTTTAGACTCCAGGATGACCACAGAAACCTGAGTAAGTGGATGACTAATCAAGAAGAGAAATGGAAAGGAATGGAAGAATCAGGGGAGAAAACTGAGCTGTTCTGCCAAGCTTTAGCTAGAAAGAGGTATAGCTGATCTTGTATGAAATATATTACCTGGGAATATGGTTTCTTCCATGGTGTGGTTACTCCTATAAACTTTAAATGGTATTTGGAATTTACAGCGAACAGTTTGAATCTGTGGCCCAGTTGAATAACTCTTTGAAGGAATATGGGTTTACTGAAGAAGAAGATATAATAATGGAGTCAACATGTTTGATGGATAGATACCAGACATTACTGAGACAACTAAGTGAAATCGAGGAAGAGGATAAGTTACCACCCACAGAGGACCAGAGCTTTAATGATCTTGCACATGATGTAATTCACTGGATAAAGGAGATTAAAGAGTCCCTTATGGTTTTGAATTCATCCGAAGGCAAAATGCCACTTGAGGAAAGAATCCAAAAAATCAAGGTATAACTATGGAAACTAAATTTCAGAAATCTGAGTGAACTCTAGTTTTGAAAAGATTTAGAGGAAATCTAAATACTTCTTAATGGAAAATCAGATCACTGTGGAATGGTTGAAGAAATTCAAATCACTGAGCTTACAAAAAAGAAGGGTTGTGACGAATCTAAAATTATTTTGATGCAAATGAAAGAGAGAAAGCATGTCCTGTCTTAGAGAGAGCAGTGCCTATTGTCCATCTTCACTGAGTGCAGAAGAATTGAGATAAAGACAATGGATCAGAGCTGCTAGTGGAGGGGAGTTTGCTGGGATGTCAAAAGAACATATGTCAGTGTAGCAGAAGCATCAGCAATGTCGAGGCAGGGGAATTCTTCAGAGTGGATATGGTTCATAAAAGGTTATTAGATAGTGGGCGGGGAAAGCAAGGAAGTCTCAGGCTCCCTTGGGCTCCCTTTTTATCTAAGGGGAGATTCAATAAACAATTTTAAAAATTAAAATTTAATTATAGTAAATTAAAAAATTCAATCACTAGATAAAAATACAGGGGACAGAAGCACTTGTGCTTAAAAAGAACTCTAGGAGAATTGAAATCACATTCGTTGAAGCATTCTTAGAGGAAGAAATGGTCAAAAATCGTGAGCTCTTAAAGTTGGTGAGACTTAGTAAATAATCAGAGTCATCTGGGATTATATCCAGACGGTTTCCCAGAGAAAGTGAGAATGAGAATTAATTATGTCATGGTAGAGAAACAAGAGTTGGCATGAGGGACACTGCATTTTCCTATGGGAAGTCATAAGTCAATGCTTAGGTTATAAAAATGTCTTATCAGATTGTTATCATAACTCTCCATCCATAAATAATAGAGTGGATAGGAAGAGGTTTTGCTGGGGTTTTGGGGGCGTAAAGGAAGTATTGAAAATCTAGAGAAGGACAGGAATGCAGTCAGCTCAAACTGACAAATATTTATGGAGAACTAACTGTATATAATGTGAAGAGAGATATCTTTGTCTTTTGGGTACATATAAAAATGAAAAGATTATGTTGAAATATACACTACAGATAGAATCTCTATATGAAGCTTACAAATAAAGAGATACCATGTAGTATCTCTAAGTAATGCAAATGACATTATGAAATCTCTTTTATTTAATTCAGGAAATCATCTTGCTGAAGCCTGAAGGGGATGCCAGAATAGAGACCATCATGAAGCAGGCTGAGAGCAGCGAGGCCCCGCTGGTTCAGAAGACCCTCACTGAAATCAGCAACCAGTGGGACAATACACTCCATTTAGCTAGTACCTACCTAAGGTAAAGGGCATGCCTGCACCACTTGCATCATTTTCCATTGCCCAGTGAAGCCATAACGCGTATGTTTTGTCTGCCTCCTGGGTTTGGATATAAAGAAAGTCAGTAATGTCAGGGACATCCACAGTGTCAGAGACAGAAACCAGAACCAGACAACCTCATTATCTGCGTGGTATCACTGTAGAATAATTAATGCTCTTAAATATTTATTTTAAGAAATTCTTAAATATGTGAACATTGATAAATGTTGGCTGAATCCAACGAATGTAATTCTAGTGAAAATTCTTAATTCATATCATGTCTACAATGGTACATTTTAATATTTAGAAATGTGAATTTTATGTTTTGTCTGAAGAGCCAATCAGATCTTAATTTTAAGCTATAGAAAGCATAAACTAGTTAGTTGGTTAATATACTGAATGTTTATTTTACTTTGTGAAGAAGTAAAATATGGGAAAATATAATTAATAGAAACTGTTGGGACCTGTTTGAAATCGAAATTATTAAATATTCTCTGGTCAAATTATGTAACAGAAAACAATTATTTTTTAGTAATACTCCAATACTTTCTGTCTTGGTTTCTGAGCTAAACAGTGTTATTTAGAATGTTCTAGTGTCAAGAGTGTCTGGAAACAGTGTATATTAGTGTTATTTTAATGTTTATTAAGATGTATGTTACATAATATGCAAAATGCTAGTCCATTTTGCTAAATATCATTTCATTTATAAAATATTTTGTGAAATTTAGCCATCAAGAAAAGCTTCTACTAGAAGGAGAGAAATATTTACAAAGTAAGGAAGATCTGAGATTAATGCTCATAGAACTAAAGAAGAAACAGGAAGCAGGTTTTGCTCTACAACATGGTCTGCAGGAGAAGAAAGCTCAGTTAAAGATTTATAAGAAATTCCTCAAGAAAGCACAAGATTTGACATCCTTGCTAAAGGAGTTAAAATCTCAAGGAAATTACCTCTTGGAGTGCACTAAAAATCCCAGCTTCAGTGAAGAGCCTTGGCTGGAAATAAAGCATCTACATGAAAGTCTTCTTCAACAACTGCAGGTGAGGTGGTCAAAATAATGCTTTAAATGATTGTTCTAATTACACATAAGTATGCAAGACATATGTGGAACTTTCTGTTGTTGTTCATTTTGTTTTATTTTATTTTATTTTATTTTTTGAGACAGGGTCTCTCTCTTTGCCCAGACTGGAATGCAGTGGCATGATCTCAGCTCACTGCAGCATCAACCTTTGTGGACTCAGGTGATCCCCCTGCCTCAGCCTCCCGAGTAGTTGGGACTACAGGCATGCACCGCTACACCTGGCTCATTTTTGTATTTTTTTAGAGATGGGATTTCGCCATTTTGCCCAGGCTGGTCTTGAAATCTTTGGCCTCCCAAAGTGCTGGGACTACAGATGTGAGCCACACCTGGCCTGTTGTTCTCTTGGTAAACTGAGAGCTTTCTAATTTAATTGATCTTGTTTATTTATTTTTTTGTTTGTTTTTAGAGACAGTGTCTTGCTCTGTCACCCAAGCTAGAGTACAGTGTTGCAATCATAGTTCACTGCAGCCTCGAACTCCTAGGCTCAAGCGATCCTCCCACATCAGCCTACCTAGTAGCTAGGACTACAGGCATGCGCCAGCACACCCAGCTAATTTTTTTATTTTTGTAGAAATGGGGTCTCGCTTTGTTGCCCAAGCTGGTCTAGACCTCCTGGCCTCATATAATCCTCCTGCCTCAGCCTCTGGAATAGCTCGGATTACCTGCATGAGCCACCGCGCCCAGCTCCTAATTTATCATTTTTAGATGAAAATCCTAACTCTCAAGGATGGAGGAATAAATCCAGCTCATTTTGCTATTGTATTCTTTGATGATGATATTATATTCTCTCATCAAAATTCCCCTCTTTAGGGGTAGAATGGGTTAAGATTTTTCAGGCATCTCTATGAAGGTAACAGTGTCAGTATTATCCATCCATCCGTCATCTATTGTTAGTAGTTTATGTCAGTTATCTTATATCCACCTTCTTATCAGTGCCCCTCCCTCAGCTCTTCCTGTCTGATCTTCAGTAAAATAATTACAAGGTAGGCTGGGCGCGGTGGCTCACGCCTGTAATTCCAGCACTTTGGGAGGCCGAGACAGGTGGATCACGAGGTCAGGAGATCGAGACCATCCTGGCCAACATGATGAAACCCTGTCTCTACTAAAAATACAAAAATTTACTGGGCATGGTGACGGTTGCCTGTAGTCCCAGCTACTCGGGAGGCTGAGGCAGGAGAATCACTTGAACCCAGGAGGTGGAGGTTGCAGTGAGCTAAGATTATACTGCTGCACTCCAGCCTGGTGACAGAGCAAGACTCCGTCTCAAAAAATAATAGTAATAATAATTACGAGGTAAAATGTCAGCTTGTCCTGAGGGAGTATATTCTTTTAATAGAACTGTTTATAATTTTTCATACACTGAAAGCCGGATGCCATGTAAAGATTGCCTGGGTAAGAAATCCTGCTTGTCCAGATAGCAAAAGTTGGGCAGGGGTTAAGATAGACCTGTTCTTCTGTAAATTGTTTAGTAGTTGCTGCTTTTTGATCAGCTGTGGTCATTGTATTTTCCTATCCCAGGGAGAGAAACTAAAGGTAGTTTTACTTTTGAGTTAGGATTACATTTTCCTAACACACAAGTTTGGAGTTTGATTTTTAAGACATGAATCTGAGGTTAGTTTGATCTCATATGGCCTCATTTCCAAGTGTGGAAATTGGTAGTTGGTTTTATTGCAAAGGATAATTAAGGAAGCTACTTTATCATGCATGTTTAGGATTTAATGATATAATTTGTAGGTATTTCATTTTATAAACATCTTGACAAATAAATTGTCTTCATGAAGGGGAAATGAAGGCAAAGAAGTATGGAAAAAACAAATTGTTTTCAATAAGAGTCATTTTTGGCCGGGGGGAGATGGAGACTTTGCATGAAATATCTCAAACTCTAAAATCATAACTCTAATTTATAGCCCTATTCCTGTTTCAAGATGAAACTTGTAAACAGCTATTTATTAGTCATTTAATTATGTTGTGAGTGAAAAAAATCAGAGAGAAATAGTTTGTAAATTGTCTATGGCTTTATTTTTAGGATTCTGTGCAAAACTTGGAAGGTCACGTTCGAGAACATGATTCATACCAGGTTTGCGTCACAGACCTGAATACTACGTTGGATAATTTCTCCAAGGAATTTGTCAGTTTTTCTGATAAGCCTGTGAATCAAATAGCGGTTGAGGAAAAATTGCAGAAACTGCAGGTACTAAACAGTGTCCAGACATGATAGACATTTAAAAAAAAAATCAATGTTAATTACAACGTAATTAATCAGTGTCCTCTGTCAGAAATTCCACTGGTATTCCGATGACTCTTAGGTAATTAAAGCTCTGACCAGTCATAATAAATGAGGATGTCTTTCTTTAGTGGACAAATCCATTTATAATTTGAATTGACCCTCACTTGGTGGACCCTCAGAGACAGTTTTACCCACTAGACTGTAGGACCTTGAAAGGCCTGTATGTTACTCCTTTATGTAACTTCTAAATCTATCCTAGTACTTGGCTGTTAGTTGGATGAATGAATGATTGAGTAAATGCTTCTTGTGTAGCCCATTAGGATAACTACGACTGATAAATTGTACATCGTTCACCTGGACTTATTCTAGTTCAAAGTAGCTGCTGCAGTACATCAAATTCCTTTTGAGTCTAGAGTTTTAAAATTAGTCATATTTGTTTACGCATTTATTAAATATTGATTTTCTGCTATATTTAAGATAGTACACTAGATGAATTTCTCATCAACACAAAGTTTTGCTCTGAATTTTAAATATTAGCATTAGATTCATGTGGGTACATTCTAAATGATTATTCTTTTTAATACTTTTCACATAATAGGCACCTATTATTCAGTGTTTTGATTGTATGACAAAGACGTATCTTGAACAAAACATATGTATTCAAGGAATATCTATTGATTGCCTCCTATGTTGTAAGAACCGTGCTGTGAAATTTTTCTAAATTACTTGTTGCAAACATTTTAGTATCTTAAAATACCTATTTGAGAATTTGATCCAAGATGCAACATGGGTTTACATTTTGCTCAAGTTTCTTCTGTGTGATACAAGTTGTTAAGTTTTTAAATATTTCCACTGGTGAAGCAAGAGTACTCTGTGATTTACAATAGTCAATTAACTTTTGTGGCAATTGAATGGAGATATAACAATCTTTTCTCCACTCATAGGAACTAGAGAATAGACTTAGTTTACAAGATGGCACATTAAAGAAGATTTTAGCTTTAGCAAAATCCGTCAAGCAAAATACATCTTCAGTGGGGCAGAAGATTATTAAAGATGATATAAAATCACTTAAGTGTAAACAAAAAGATTTGGAAAACAGACTTGAGTCTGCTAAGCAGGAGATGGAATGTTGTCTCAATAGCATTCTCAAATCAAAACGCTCAACAGAGAAGAAAGAAAAGTTTACTCTGCCAGGCAGAGAGAAGCAGGCCACTTCTGATGTGCAGGAGTCTACTCAGGAATCAGCTGCAGTGGAAAAGTTGGAGGAAGACTGGGAAATAAACAAGGTAAGTGCTTGTGATTGCACTTTCAAGACAGTGAGTCTGAGAATGAAGAGGTATTTGGCTCTGAAAAGAGGGTCGTGAATCAAGCATTCTGATTTCATAATTAAATCCTCAATGTCCTGGCTATTTATGAAGCCTGCTTGTAAAAAGAGCTCTTAGAAAATTGTCCAGGATTTCAGTGGTGAAATATCGCTGTTCAGTCTGTTAAAATGTCAGTCATCAATTTAGATTTGTTATTCTCTCTGATAGGTAATCAGATGCCCGTTTCTTGGGTCAAGAGCCCAAAGGCAAATTAGAAAAGGCGAAAGAAAAGAAAATGTGCATTACCTATTTTCTCAGGAAAAAAATCCAAAATCCCAATTTTTGGGGGGTTGATTTCATAATGAAATCAGAGACTGTTGGAAAGGATAGTTTCTTATCTTTTTCTTCTTGTGTTAACCCTCTGTTGTTAGATCACTTAGTGTGAGGATAGCAACATTTAGGCTCCTAGTTTTCCCTGGGGAGAAGAAAGAAGAATGTTTTCTTGTTTTCACTGTAAACAATCACATGGATACATTTCTTGTGGCTCCTAAAGTGCTTTTTCATAGGTTACAGATTGAAATGGGAATCGCACAAAGAGAGATCCAGTAAACTATATTTGAGAGGATCTCCCTGGCACGCAGCTTCTCACAGTCAGGGTCCAGTGGGACAATAGTGAAGGTTAGAACATTCAGGTATGAGTTCCCGTCAGGTTTTTAGGGAGTACGTAATCAACATGAATAAAGAGAACATGCACTTTTGTTGTCTCCCTAGAACAGAAATACATGGAAGATTAAAGGAACAAGGCAGGATTTTCTAAAAATATGTAAAACAATGTGAAATGCCTATGGAGCGTCTCTCTGTGAGGAAAGTTTTTTAAACAAATCCCACAGTGTTAGATATTGCTAAGGAAATGTGTCAGGCCGGGCATGGTGGCTCACATCTGTAATCCTAGCACTTTGAGAGGCCTTGGAGGATCCCTTGAGACCAGGCTGGGCAACATAGCAAGACCCCTGTCTACCAAAAAATAATAATATTAATAACCGGGCATGATAGTGCACGTCTGTTAGCCCAGCTCCTTGGGAGGCTTAGATGGGGGATCACTTGAGCCTAGGAATTTGAGGTTACAGAGAGCTGTGATTGTGCCACTGTACTCCACCCTCGGCGACAGAGTGAGACCCTATCTCTAATCTTTTTTTTTTTTTTGAGACGGACTTTCACTCTTTTTGCCCCGACTGAAGTGCAATGGCGTGATCTTGGCTTACCGCAACCTCCGCCTCCCGGGTTCAAGCGATTCTCCCGCCTCAGCCTCCCGAGTAGCTGGGATTATAGGCATGCTCTACTACGCCTGGCTAATTTTGTATTTTTAATAAAAGACGGGGTTTCTCTAAGTCTTTTAAAAAGGAAATATGTCTTAGAGGATTAAGAGATCAGTGAGTGATGTTCTTGATGTTGTATGTGTGAAAGAAACTTTTAAAACAGTATTTAAATAGCAGTAGGTAGGCAAGAGTTAGTGGCTCACACCAGTAATCTCGGCATTTTGGTGGGCTGAAGTGGGAATATCACTTGAGCCCAGGAGTTTGAGATCAGTCTGGGCAACATAGGGAGATCCCATCTCTACAAAAAATTTAAAAATTAGCTGGGCATGGTGGCTTGCACCTGTGTTCCCAATTATTTGAGAGGCTGAGGTGGGAGGATTGCATGAGCCCCAAAGGTTGAGGTTGCAGTGAGCCATGATTGTGTCACTGTACTTCAGCCTGGGCAACAGAGCAACACCCTGACTCTAAATAAATAAAATGATAAAGTCAAAAAGGAAGGAAAAATACCTGAGTGCTTTCTATGAGATAGGTTGTACAAGAGGGCACAGTCCTAACACATGAGCTTGCTAAAGGGAGTTACTTGCCTAACAACTTTTAAACTAACTTCCCAGATCCATTTTGACTGTGAACCCTCAAAACTCAATAGAAAATCATAATCTAAAAATAAGAATTGTTTTTGGCTGGGTGCAGTGGCTCACAGCCGTAATCTCAGCAGTTGGGGAGGCCGAGGTGGATAGATTGCTTGAGCCCAGGAGTTCAAGACCAGCCTGGGCAACATGGTAAAAGCCAGTCTCTACAAAGAAAAATACAAAAGTTAGCCAGAGGTGGGTGGCACATGCCTATAGTCCCAGCTACTTGGGAGGTTGAGGTGGGAGAATTGCTTGAGCCCAGGAGGTTGAGACTGTAGTGAGCCGAGATTGTGCCACTGCACTCAAGCCTGGGTGACAGAGCAAGACCCTGTCTCAAAAAAAAAAAAAAAGCTTTTACTTAATCTTGGATGATAAGAGTTGTTGATAGTTTATGATACAAATTTAAGAGTTATTGATAGTTTATGATACTTCATTTAAATGTTTTTTTCAAGGCAAATGGAGGAATTGAAGTCCTCAAATAATTTTCATAAGTCTGGATACAGATAACTAGTTTTTATTCTCTAGTAACCTTTTGTTTCTTTATTCTTTTGTAACATGGCTATTTTTCTGTATCTGCGTGACTTAGTTTCTCTGAGTACTGGCTGTATTTACTTGTATGTAATATTAGAGTATGTAACATTATATAACATTAGTCTATTAAGGTCAAGAGCAGTTTTAAGGTTGAACAGCAACTAGCAAAAGAGATCAGATTTATGCTTAGATGAATAAAGTACATGTATAATGTGACAAATGACATAACTGTGTTAAGGACTTAAGCTGGATTCTCAATATGATGAATACATAGGACACATAAAGGCACAGTTTACTGAATTATAAATTTGATATAAAATCATTGTGATAGTGAAAATAAGCACTTTAGTCATTAAAAACATTACTTGAGACCTGTTTTGTGCTAGTCATTCTGCTGGAACATGAGGATATAGTTGTCACAGCTTAAAATCTAACACTAGTTAAATAGCTAATTAGTACTCACTTCACATGCCTTTTTGAAATCCAGAGAGGCTTTTATCAGATTATTTTGAATAGACTCCAGAAGAATTTTTAGCAAGTTTTTATTTCTTTTATTGTTTCTTTAATAAATGTCATTAATCTTAGAGTTTTGTTGAAAATGTGATGGCAATTTCCAAAAATTGCCATCATAGCATGTATATATTTGAATCCATTGCCAAGAATTTCATTTCAGATGAAATGCAGGTGATTTTGTAGATCTGGACCTTTGGTTGACCTTTTCTTTAATACTGGAAATGTTCAGGCAGACCTAGAAACAAAAGAAGTTGCAAAATTCAGTATGACAGGTATTTGTGCTTATGATTCAATACCATACTGCATATTTTTATAGATGCGTATTTCTGAATTTTTACATATGAGTAGGCAGAAGTACCTTCCGTCTCCTCTTTCCTATGTAGATTAAGTGAAGCAACAGATTAAGATATGGTAAAAAGTGAAGACTGTCACATCTCTTAGGATTTTATGTTCCCATAAAGGGAAATGATAAAGAGGAAAAACAGGGAGACTCATACATTTCTATATTATTTTTTTCTAAAAAATCATAATGCAACATTACAGCTTATCTGGTATCGAATGATCTTTCTTGCCCCATCCTTCCAAAATAGCAACCTACATGACATAATTGCTTTTTAAAAACTGAAAACCTTTTGTCTGTAATTACTTCTTTGATTTCCTTATCATTGGCATAATTGTTAGCATTTCTGAGTTGATTTTGTTCTTTTCAGAAGTTTCTGAACATTTCTAATTTGATGTTTAAGAAGGCATTTGTAGATAAATCTTGGAAGGTAGATGATCACACATGCAGGCAAAATGTGCAAAGCTCTACCTGTGGGTGAGTGAGCTGGAACAAAGCCTGGAGTCAGAACTTGAATGAGAAGGAAACTGCTTACTGGAGGGTTTTCAATCCTGGGGTGAATTATGTCTATTTCTGATGTTGTTTATCCTGTTAACTCGGTAGAAAAAAAAGTTGTAACAGGGCACATAGTTGGGCCATGTGTCAACTACAGTGTCCTACTTTGCCCTTTCTGGCCAGTATGTAAATCTTGCATCTTACTGCAGAGGTATTTTCACAATCCAAAATTTATTTCTTAATGGGATGAACAACTTACATTGTGCATGTTTGTTTGTTTGTTTCCATGTATAATAAACAACATGCATTTGAGAACATGCTCCAAAGTTGTAAAATCTCAGGCTAAAAAGACCTTAGAAATTGTCTAACCTAACCCTTGTATTTCAGGTGAGGGAATTGAAGTCCAGCAGAGCTAAGACTAGAACCTAGGCATCCTTTATTTATTTTTTATGAATTTTAGAAACAGGGTCTGGCTCTGTCACCCAGGCTGGAGTGTAGTGATAGTGCAGTCATAGCTCACTGCAGCCTTGAGTTCCTAACCCTAAGCCATCCTCCTGCCTTAGCTTCCTGAGTAGCTAGGACTCCAGGCATGTACCACAATGCCCAGCTAATTTTTGTATTTTTTTTTTGTAGAGACCCAGTCTTACGATGTTGCCCAGAGTGGTCTTGAAGGCATCCTATCTATCTTCAGTCTGATGCTCAGAACTTTACTATTTCATTTTACAAAATGTGTTATATGAGTGGAAAATTCAGATCCAAAAAAGTTTGAGGAATGTAGGGTTAAACAAATTCAAATAGGTTTCTTTACTGTGTGACCTTTTAAAGCCTTTAATAAGCTAATGTGCTGACTGACCTCAGGGGACTCTTTATTGAGTTCTCATGGATACCTTGTCCCATTTGAATACAAATCCCGGCATTTGTTTCAAACTTTCTTTTTCCTCTTTTTCTTCTTTAACTTAAAAAAAAAAATCAACTCCCCTATTCTAAGAATGTTTTCAACTTTCTCCACTGTTTCAGCCCAGCCAAACCCTGTTCTATCATTCTTTTTTGTTTTTTGTTTGTTTGTTTGTTTGTTTGGAGAAAGGCTCTCCCTCTGTCGCCCAGGCTGGAGTGCAGTGGCGCCATCTTGGCTCACTGCAACCTCTGCCTCCTGGACTCAAACGATCCTCCCCACCTGCCTCCTAAGTCGCTGGGATCACAGGTGTGTACCACCACACCAGCTAATTTTGTATTTTTGGTAGAGACGGGGTTTCGCCATGTTGCCCAGGCAGGTCTCAAACTCCTGGGCTAAGGCAATCCTCCCTTCCACCTTGGCCTCCCAAAGCGCTGGGATTACGGGCATGAACCACCACCCCTGGCCACCCTGTTTGTATCATTCTTGACAGATGTCTGGTCAACAACTGCTACATTGACAGACCCTCAGTTTCTTTCCATTTTACTCTATAACCCACACATTTAAAAAAAATTTTTTTAATTTTTTTTCCCAGTCACCTGCAAGCCAAAGACAAATATACTATTTAAATTGGAAATGGATGACTGAGTAAAATTCTTATTCTGGTTTAAATTTTCTGGTTTCAATTCTTCTGTACATCTGCTCAGTTTAAATTCATTGAATGAGGCAGTGAATAGCATCCCCACATAGACATGGTCTCTGTTCTCATAGAGCTTCTAATCTAGATGGGGGATACACATTAATCAACTAATTATCCCAGTGAAAATCTAATTACGGGAACCGAAGGAAGGAACCTAGTTCCATGATAGTCTTTTACCAAGAAATCTGACCTACACTGCGGTGTCAGAGAGAGCTCCCAGGAAGCAGCATTGGAAGAGAGACTGGAAGTGTCAGTTGGAGTTAACAGAGCTCAGGGCTGGGTGTGGAGAGCATTTTTGACAGAAATACTGTTCCTCTTTTGGTGGGGGAGAGCGTGAGGAATTTCGGAAGCTGACTAGGAGCACCGTGGCTACAACATAGAGGCAGATGGCAGAGGAGAGTGACAGAGATGAGGCCCGAGAGATAGGTGTGGCTGGCTGTGCCTTACGGGTCACATTAACATTTTAGATGTTATACTAAGAGAAACTGGCAGCCTCTGAGACTGTGTTGATCTGGCTTTTGGTTTTGTCTCTAATGGTGATGTATGCTTATGCAAAGAGTTGTTTTTCACTGCTTTATATTGTAAAGCTGTAGAAAAGAAAGAAATACATCCTTTAGAGCTGTTATGACACTCTGCCCCATTGTTGCCAGGTTACAAGTATTGGATTTAGGTTTCTGCCTGTCACAAACTTACCACAGCCATGGGCTGTACCCCCTGAATGGGAAAAGGGATAGTGAAGCTGTCACTGACTTGCCCCTTGTGACTGTGCTAACATGTTAGCCAAGCTGGAGACCATGCTCAGTCATTTAGAGCTCAGTGTTTTCAATGCTGAAGTGGAATGTTTACTTTGTGAGTCAGGGGATATAAAGATGAAAATGTCTTGGTCTTGCCCTTAGGAGGAGTTGATGATATTCTTCTCACCTCCTATTCCTTTCCAAACAGACCCAAATGAAAGGAAAGATACGTGTTTAAAAAAAGCAACATTTGGAAAAAAAGAGTAAACATTGTTGGCCATGTAACCCAGCCATGCTTTGATAGAATGGTCATTTTCCAGTTTAAATTTATTATTAACTTTCAACATTCTATTTATGCTCAGAAGCTCAATATGTATGCTTTAGTACACTGTTTAAAATTATACTTTGTCTTGGAGTTTATGCTAACCATAATTTCTTTTTTAAATAGAGAAATTTCAGGAGCAGGGAGAAGGGAAAGAATTAGGTGTCCAGGGGCTTAGAATTTATAAGGGCTCCATGAGAGGCTGTGCATTGGTAGATACTCCAGAATAGACACGGGCCCTTGAAAAGCTTGTACCTCTGGGGAAAAGTAAACCAGGAAAAATCTCAAGTCGGAGAAAGGACTAGGAAGCTTCTTTTTCCAGTTACATATAGAAATAAGAGGTCTTGCATGAGAAACCTCAATCAACCCTACATCTTAAGCAGGTTTTGAGTCTGAGTTTATACTAATTTGCATTGTGGAGCAGGTCTAGCCAAGAAATTAACATGACAGTCAGTCTCTAATCTGTGTGTCTGTCTACCTACCTACCTACCAGTCAGGCCAAAGAGATTCCCACAAGTACGTTAAAAGAAGAAAGTCTGATAACAAATAATTAGTAAGAATGAATGAATAAATAAATAAATAACACAAAGGAACACTCTACCACAAGGAGGAGTACTCATCACATCAAATGAGAGAATACCGTAAGAGAGATAATGCAGCAATCTGAAAGATATTTTACCATAATGTGTTTAAAATGATTAGTGATTAAAAAAAGAAGAAATTGAAATCAAAGGGAAAGAATACCGTACTTTGAGGAATCATAAGGGACTTCCACCAAACAACCAAAAAAGTCATTAAATGCAGGTTGTTCTGGACAAATTAAGCAGCAAATTTGACAGAGTCTGAAGAGACTTAGAATATATGACTGAGAAAATTATCACAAAATCCATCATCTATAAAGAGATGTACCCCCTACTGTAGAGGTGAGGTTTAAAAAAAGTGTGTGTATGTGTGTATATACACATGTGTATATATGTTTGTGTATGTATATACATATATATGTATATATGTGTGTATATATGTATATGTATGTATATACATATATGTGTGTATATGTATATACATATGTATGTCATATATATATGACAGAAAATAGGAAGGAATTTTAAGAGAGCCAGAGGCTATACTGCAATGATTGAACACATTTCTGACAAGAGCTTTAGGAGGAGAGAATAGAGAGATTGGAGGAAAGGCAAAACTTAGAATTTTCCAAAATTGAGCAAAAATATAAATCTTGTTTCAAGAAGAACAGAGAGCCTTGAACAGACTAAATAAAAATAAACTCTTATCTAAAAGCATTGTAGTTAAAATAGTAAAACACCAGGGCCAAAAAGAAGAATCTTAAAGGCAACTAGAGAAAAAAGATGACCTCTAATAAAACAAGTATGTCAATAATAAATTTCTCAATATGGAAAGTCAGAAGGCACAAATGAGATCTTCAAGGAGCTGTCAACCTAGGAGAAAGTAACTGTCAACCTGGCTGAATTATCATTCTAGAATGAGGCAAAATACATTTTGAGACAAAGACTGAAAGTTTACCTATGTCAAACTTCAAACAAAATATATTAAAGAAAAGCTTAAATGTGAAGAGAAAAAATGTAAATCTTTACAAGAGAATATGAAAGAACATGTTTGTGATCTTGGGGCGTAGAAAACTTTGTTAAACAGGCCCTAAAACCACAAGCTTCAATAGGAAAAGAGAGATAAATTTTCACTAGATTAAAACAGCAAGCTCTTGGCTGGGCGCGGTGGCTCACACCTGTAATCCCAGCACTTTGGGAGGCCGAGGCGGGCGGATCACGAGGTCAAGAGTTCGAGACCAGCCTGACCAATATAGTGAAACCCCGTCTCTACTAAAAATACAAAAGTTAACTGGACGTAGTGGCGCATGCCTGTAGTCCCAGCTGCTTGGGAGGCTGGGGCAGGAGAATCGCTTGAACCCAGGAGGCAGAGGTTGCAGTGAGCCGAGATGGCACCACTGCATTCCAGCCTGGGTGACAGGGCGAGACTCTGTCTCAAAAAAAAAAAAAAAAGTTAAAAAAAAAAAACCGGCAAGCTCTTGTTCAACACAAGACATCATACACAAAGTTTAAAGACAATCTACTGAAAGATAATGACAATGCATGTAACTATTAGAAGATTAACATCCAGAATACAAAAAAAGCCAAAAATCACTAAGAACACAAAAAAAATGGACAATGGATATGCAAAAGCAATCACAGAAGTTAGGACTCGTATGTCCAATGAACATATGAAGAGTAGCTCAGGCCAGGCGCTCTGACTCATGCCTGTAATCCCAGCACTTTGGGAGGCTGAGGCAGGAAGATTGCTTGAGCCCAGGAATTCAAGACCAGGCTGAGCAGCATGGAAGACCCCAACTCTAGAAAATATTTTTAAAAATTAGCTGGATGTGGTGATGTGTGCCTGTAGTCCCAACAACTTGGGAGGCTGAAACAGGAGGATCACTTGAACCTAGGAGATTGAGGCTGCATTGAGCCATGTTCACACCACTGCACTCCAGCTTGGGTGACAGAGCAAGACCCTGTCTTAAAAAAAAAAAAGAAAAGAAAATATGAACTCTATCACTATGCTGGTAGGAATATAAACAGTAAGTCAGTGTGGAGAATAAATCAATAACTCTCTATTGAGAATCAAAGGGAGCACATTACTACCAGTATTTTTAACTCTACTCTACATAGATATCCTACAGAACTCCACACATGCACAAGAAGAATCATACAAGGGTATATATCACAGCACTATCTATTATATGAAAAGGTGGAAACAATATTGTTGTCCACAGTAGTCTAACAGATGAAAAATTCATTTTCATTCATTCAGTATAATGAACTAGATTTATAATCTGTTAACATGGATAAACCTCCAAACATACTGCTGAGTGGAAAAAAACAAGTTATGACATGATACATCCATGATTCTATTTCAGTAAGAATTAAAAACACATAAAGCAATGTTATATGAATACTAACATGTGTAGTGAAAGTATACAAATGGTTGTATAGACTTTGGTGGCTGGTTCTGGAGAGGAAGAGATGAAAAGGGGTAGAGATTGGGCTTTAAATTTTTTTTTTTAATAAGAAAATTACATCAGTTTAAATCTGTGTGGTCAGTAATATGTGTCTGTTGATGATACGGTTTGGCTGTGTCCCCACCCAAATCTCATCCTGAATTGTAACTCCCACAATTCCCATGTGTCATGGGAGGAACCCGGTAGGAGGTAATTGAATTATGGGGGGCAGGTCTTTCCTGCGCTGTTTCATGATAGTGAATGAGTCTCATGAGATCTGATGGTTTTAAAAAATGGGAGTTTGCCTGCATAGCCTCTCTCTTTTTGCGTGCCACCATCCACATAAGATGTGACTAATGTTCCTCCTTGCCTTCCACCATGACTGTGAGGCTTCCCCAGCCATGTGGAGCTGTGAGTCCATTAAACCTCTTTCTTTTTTAAATTGCCCAGTCTTGGGTGTGTCTTTATCAGTACCCTGAAAACAAACTAATACCATAAATTGGTACCAGTAATGTGGGGCATTGCTGAAAAGATACCTGAAAATTTGGAAGTGATTTAGGAACTGGGTAACAGGTAGAGGTTGGAACAGTTTGGAGGGCTCAGAAGAAGACAGGAAAATGTGGGAAAGTTTGGAACTTCCTAGAAACTTGTTGAATGACTTTGACCAAAAGCCTGATAGTGAAATGGAAATAAGGTCCAGGCTGAGGTAGTCTCAGATGGAGATGAGGAACTTGTTGGGAACTGGAGCAAAGGTGACTCATTATGTTTCAGCAAAGGGATTGGTGGCATTTTGTCCCTGCCCTAGAGATTTGTGGAACTTTGAACTTGAGAGAGATGATTTAGGGTATCTAGTGGAAGAAATTGCTAAGCAACAAAACATTCAAGAGGTGACTTGGGTGCTGTTAAAGGCATTCAGTTTTATAAAGGAAGCAGAGCATAAAAGTTAGGAAATTTTGCAGTCTGACAATATGATAGAAAACAAAAACCCATTTTCTGAGGAGAAATTCAAGCAGGCTGAAGAAATTTGCATAAGTAACAAGCTGAATACTGATCCCCAAGACAACAGGAAAATGTCTCCAGGGCATGTCAGAGGTCTTCACAGCAGCCCCTCCCATCACAGGCCCAGAGGCCTATGGAAAAAAAAAATGATTTTGTGGGCTGGGCCCAGAGTCCTTTTGCTGTATACAGTCTAGGGACCATGTGCCCTGCATCTCAGGTGCTCCAGCCTTGACTAAAAGGAGCCAAGGAACAGCTCGGGCTGTGGCTTCAGAGTGTGCAAGCCCCAAGCCTTGGCGTTGAGCTTGTGGGTACACAGAAGTCAAGAATTGAGGTTTGCGAACCTCTGCCTAGATTTCTGAAGATGTATGGAAACACCTGGATGCCAAGACAGAAGTTTGCTGCAGGGGCGGGGCCCTCACAGAGAACCTCTGCTAGGGTAGTGCAGAAGGGAAATGTGGGATCGGAGCCCCCACACAGTGTCCCTACTGGGGCACCACCTAGTGGAGTGGTCTCACTGTTACCTAGCCTAGTGCAGTGACGCAATCATGGCTCACTGTAGCCTCAGCCTCTTGGGCTCAAGTGATCCTCCCACCTCAGCCTCCTGAGTAGCTGGGACTACAGACACATGCCACCACACTGAGCAAATGCCACTGTCCTCCGGACCCCAGGATGGTAGACCCACTGACAGCTTGCACTATTTGCCTGGAAAAGCTGCAGACACTCAATGCCAGCTTATGAAAGCAGCCGGGAAGGAGGCTGTACCCTGCAAAGCCACCGGTGCAGAGCTGCCCAAGACCATGGGAGCCCATCCCTTGCATCAGCATAACCTGGATATGAGACCTAGAGTCAAAGGAGATCATTTTGGTGTTTTAAAATTTGACTGCCCTGCTTAATTTCAGACTTGCATGGGCCCCGTAACTCCTTTGTTTTGGCCAATTCATCCCATTTGGAACAGCTGTATTTAACAAATACCTGTACCCACATTATATCTAAGAAGTAACTAGCTTGCTTTTGATTTTACAGGCTCATAGGCAAAGGGACTTGCTTTGTCTCAGATGACACTTTCAACTGTGGACTTTTGGGTTAATGTTGAAATGAGTTAAGATTTTGGGGGACTGTTGGGAAGGCGTGATTGGTTTTGAAATGTGAGGACATGAGATTTGGAGGGGCCAGCGGCAGTATGATGTGGTTTGGCTGTGTCCCCCACCCAAATCTCATCTTGAGTTGTAAGCCCCACAATTCCCACGTGCCGTGGGAGGAACCTGGTGGGAGGTGATTGAATTATGGGGGTGGATCTTTCCTGCGCCGTTCTCGTGATAGTGAATGAGTCTCATGAGATCTGATCGTTTTAAAAAACGGGAGTTTGCCCACACAACCTCTCTCTTTTTGCCTGCTGCCATTCATGTAAGATGTGACTTACTCCTTGCCTTCCGCCATGATTGTGAGGCTTCCCCAGCCACATGGAACTATAAGTCCAATGAAACCTCTTTCTTTTTTAAATTGCCCAGTCTCAGGTATGTCTTTACCAGCAGTGTGCAAATGGACTGATACAGTTATATTTTATTAAGGTTCATATGAAATATTTTACTTATTAAAATAAAACGTTTCAAATGAACGTGCAAAGTAAAATTAAAATGGAGGAAAGGGTGGTGAGCAAAGGACGCCTGGTAATGAAAGAATCGTTCCAGGAGCCTATCAGGACCTGGAGTCTGTGTTCTAACCTCTCTGTCACAAGCAAAGGACCTTTTACATTGGAAATATTAGTTCAAGGGATTCTGTTGGCTTTTCTGCCAAGTTAGAAACATGGCTTTGGGAGTTGGTAAACAATTGAACTTTTGGGGGTAATTTCAGGTTTTTGAGCATCCTTTTTCTGACTACTAAAGGCAGTTGTTAGAAATGTTACTTTTCTGTTGTGTAACCATAGTCCTCAGGTACTGGATCATCAGATAAGAGAGACTAAGGGTTCTGCAATCTTAGTAGATGAAGAATAACAGATAAAGTGTTCCTCAGGTCCAGTATCTAGGCTTTTAGTGCAGGTTCTCTGGGGCCCAGGATGTATTTCTAGGGGTCCTCTAGGAAATAGCAACCATCAGATAGAAAGGAAACAACTATCTAGCTCATAGGACTGGCTCATAGGCAGAAAGCACCTACTGGCCAGTGAAACCTGAGATGTGGCACCTCTCTTCTCATAGACTTCCTGGATCTTTCCCCTGTGAGATGCTGCTGCCCTAGCTGTAGATTTTCACCACAGTGTCCCTCAATACCTTGTTGGAACCTGAGGAAATTTACAAAATTATTTCAGTAATTTGCAGCCTTTTAGAAGAAGTGACTTATGCTAAATGCCAATTAAGTACTTCAAAACCAGTAGCCCTGGACAATGGAATTCTCTTTCCAGTTAAAACTGGTGAAGCTCCTGACAATATTTGTTTTATTTAAATGAACTTTTAATTTTAGAATAGTTTTACAGTTACAGAGAAGTTGCAGAGATAATACAAAAAGTTCCTTTACACCCCTGCACCCAGTTTCCCCTATTGTTAACATCTTACAATATATCTAGAGAGTATTTTTAAGACATCAATTTCTACCTTATTTGGGGATGTGGACATGTTTTATTCACAAATTTGATACCTCAAAGATTCTATGGACATGAAAGTATATAGCACAATTAAATGATTTTTCATATATAAAGTAACCTGAAAATAAAAACGAGTGCCTTAGCAAAATTATGGACATCTTTTAAAATTACTGCCATGGTGCTTTGTACATCTCAGGGCTCCACAAATATTTATTGAAAGAATAAGCAAGTGAATGCAGATGCATTGTCTCTCTGTGTCCTATTGAGAACCTCAAGTTCTTAAAGCTTTCAGAAAAGGTCAAATTACCTCATATATAACTTGTTCTGCCTTACCTAGGTTTGAATTATTACTACTGATTGGCTTAAGACATAATTTATCCTTTCTTTTTTTTGAAATCAAAATGATTTTGAGACAGGGTCTCACTGTCACCCAGTCTGGAGTGCAGTGGCGCAATCATGGCTCACTGTAGACTCAGCCTGCTGGGCACAAGTGATCCTCCCACCTCAGCCTCCTGAGTAGCGGGACTGCAGATGCGTGCCACCACGCTGAGCTAATTTTTGTATTTTTTTGTATAGATGGGGTTTCACTGTGTTGCCCATGGTGAACTCCTTGACTGGGATCAAGCAATCCGCCTACCTCGGCCTCCCAAAGTGCTGGAATTATAGGCATGAGCCACTGTGGCTGGCCAATTTATTCTTAATGATACAGAATTTTTCTCGGCCCCTTCACCAGACTCGTAAAAAGGGCGCCCCGTCTACTTGGTCCACTGTGCTCAACCCCTTGCAGGAGGGAGCGTGTGAGCAAGCGAGCATAGGATCTGGCCAGCTGCTCTGGGTGCCAAGACAGGAACAAGCTCTGTGTGGGGCCTGTGGCCAGACCAGGCATGTCACCTTGAGGGGAACGCAGTGGCTCCTGGTGAGGTGCCCGTGATCCTGAAGCCCTAGAAAGGGGTATTATGGCGCTCCTTTAGTTCTGCTGTCTGCAGATGGTGGTATGTCAGTAGCTCAGCTGGCCCCTTGCCTCGTCGTGTGGGGCAGCCGCCCTCCACCTGCAAAGGCAAAGGGCCGGTGTGACAGCCTTTCTGGGTACCCATGCTTGGTGGGTCCCAAGCTCTTGTCCAGCATCCAAGAAGAATGAGGTCACGTGGATGATTGAAAGATGGTGAAGGCCAAGAATTTTATTGAGCGATGAAAATGGCTCTCAGTGGAGAGGAGAGCTGAATGGGGGATGGGAAGGGCAGGTTGTCTTCCCTGAAGTCAGGTTGTCTCTCCCCTGAAGTCAGGCCATCTCCTCCTCTACCAACTGATTCTGGTGTCTTTATAGGCCCAGGATAGGGAGTGTGTGCTGATTGGTTTGTAATTATGCGAAAAAGGTTAAAGCAAAGACTCCACTCAAAGGAAAGCATAACAGTGTAGAAAACCCATTAGGAAAGGGTAGGTATATGTAAAATAAGGGAAGGGTGGGGATCAATCAGAGGAAAGTGTGCCAAACAGGAGGACAAGTTTTCGGTTCGTCTTAGGAATTAACTTGTAGCTTGACTTTCAGGCTTTAAACCTTTGGCATGGAGGCGGGGTTTCACCGGGGACTTGCCCCTATCTGTCTAGGCATTTGACTGCCTCCTGTCACTATAATTAATATCACGAATCCTTGGTGTTACCTCCATCTAGCCACTTATTTTAAACTACCAGTAGGTAACAACAAATGCCTATTATTTGCCCTGCTCACTGTATCCTGGTGAACACTGAAGCATACACTTTTGGGTTTTTTTTTAATATATTTTTTCTGTCTTTAAGACTATAGATTTTGCTTCAATATACAATTGAGCAATGCTATATCCTATACTACTTTATCACAAAAGGTTTCATCTTGGGGTAATACCAACATAGGCATTATTATATGGAAAAATCACATTTCATAGTGCCCAAATATACTTTTAAAGTCTATAAATCCAAGTAAACAGAAGAAACTGGAATGTTTTCATAGAGAAAAATAAACAGTATTTATTTGGAAAGTAGACTATTCAGCAATTAATCTTTTTATGTATTTCAGGATTCAGCTGTGGAAATGATTATGTCAAAACAACTTTCTCTCAATGCTCAAGAAAGCATGAAAAACACTGAAGATGAGCAGAAAGTCAATGAGCTGCAAAATCAACCTTTAGAATTAGATATTATGTTAAGAAATGAACAATTAGAAGAGATAGAGGTATGGAAACATAAAAACACTGACAACATGATTGCATCATTTATCCAGTGCAATACAATATATTTTAATTGCCAAAAACTTGCTTGTACAGAGTGAAAAGTCTTATTTAACCTTTGCCTGATGATCAATTTGGTAACTATATAATTATGTACTAAGTAAGTTGTATAAATCTTTCCATTTAGAAAGTAGAAGAGTTTAATGAACATTAGTCTTCTTTCTGTTTCACAAAGTTCCTAAAAACTTAGTGACAAAATTTAGAGATTTTGATTTGCCATCATTCCTTTTCTTACAAGTATATATTCTTCTGATTTTGACAAATGTATTTTTCCTAACAATCAGTGCGATGAGGTTCCTCCACCTTTGTTTTTACATCTGTGTTTACATAGTTACGTTTATGTATTTATGTGCTTCCAGCTGTGTAATCTAAAAATCCAATACATGGCCATATTTTAAAAAGTGAAACTGCAGCCAGACATGGTGGCTCATGTCTGTTACCCCAGCACTTTGGGAGGCTGAGGCGGTAGGATTGCCTGAGTCTAGGAGTTGGAGACCAGCCTGGGCAACATTGTGAGACCCCATCTCTATCAAAAAAATACAAAAATTATTTAGGCAAGATGGTGTGTGCCTGTAGTTTCAGCTACTCAGGAGGCTGAGACAGGAGGATCGCTTGAACCCATGAGTTCAAGGTTGCAGTGAGGTGAGATTGTGGCACTGCATTCCAGCCTAGATGATGGAGTGAGATCCTGTCTCTAAAAAAAAAAAAGAAGCAGCAAACTATAAACGATCCATGCAATTAACATGCATCTAAAATAGGAAAGATGGGTGATGTATGTAAATAATAAAATTAAGATGAATCTCCCTTTAGATATTGCAGAACAATTTAAGATAGAGTGATCTAATTTACATTAAATGCTGGACCAATGGTGAATTTTAGACTAGATTTTAACATGATTCTTGGGAAGAAAAACCTTTTAAATATTAGGGATATGGTGGTTCATGCCTGTCATCCCAGTCCTTTGGGAGGCTGAGCTAGGAAGACTGTTTGAGGCCAGGAGTTCAAGACCAGGAGTTCAAGACCAGCCTGGGCAATATAGCAAGACTCTTGGCTCCACAAAAATAAAAATAAAAAAATTATCTGGGTGTGGTGACATGCACCTGTAGTCCTAGCTATGTGGGAGGGTGAGGTGGGAGACCTGAGCCCAGGAATTTTAGGTTATAGTGAGCTATGACTGCACCCTGCACTCCAGCCTGAGTGACAAAATAACAATAATTTTTAAAGGTTACAACTTTAGTTACCCTGTGTGCAAATGAGTTACCCTCTTCTTGAGATAGAGTGTGTTATCTCAAAGAGGAAAGAAGATGAATGAATTAATGCATAAATAAGTGAGTGTTTATTGACTGATCTGTTTGACTTATTTTTAGGAATTATATACCCAGTTGGAAGCAAAGAAAGCAGCCATTAAGCCACTGGAACAAATGGAATGTCTTAACAAAACAGAAACTGGGGCCTTGGTTCTTCACAATATAGGATATTCGGCACAGCCCTTGGACAGTTTGCTTCAGGCACTTATTACTTTGAAGAAAAACAAAGAAAGCCAATATTGTCTCCTCAGAGATTTTCAGGAACACCTCGCTGCAGTTGAATCTTCAGTGAAAGCCTTGTTGACAGACAAGGAAAGTCTAAAAGTGTAAGTGTAAGCATTTAGGACTTGTATTCCTTTTATTCAAGCACAACCATCTGCCACCTTGGACAGGCCCAGGGTTTTAAGAGTTTATTTTGTGAAAGGATATTATGATTTTAAAACCACAGAATGGAAATTTATTTCGTATGGATGCTGTCTTTGTTTGGGCTGCTGTAACAAAATACTGCAGACTAAGTGGCTTATAAAAAAGCAGAAAATCATTTCTTACTGCCTTGGAGGGTGGGAAGTCCAAGATCAAGGCAGCAGAAGATTCAGCGTCTGACAAGGGCCTGCCAGTTCACAGATGGCACGTCTTAGCTGTGTCCTCACATGGTAGCAGGAACCATGCAGCTCTCTGGAGTCTCTTTTATAAGGGCTGTACTCCTATTCATAAGGGCTCCACCCTCATGACCTAATCACTCCTTAAAGTTCCTAACTCTTAGTGCTATTACGTTGGTGATTAGGTTTCAAAATGTGGATTTTAAGGGATGCACATTCAGACCATAGCAGAAGCCATTTGAGGAAACTGTGGGTTTCATGCAAAAAATAATTTAAATCATTGAATATGTTTTACAAAGTAATTGATGAAACAATTCATGCTATAAATATCTACAAAATAGATTTATGTTCTATGGAATTCACTATTATTTTTGTCAAGAATTCTAAACCATGTGGGCAGGGGAGAGAAACATATGTAATTGTTTAGTATCAGCATAATTAGTTAAATAGTTTGGTATATATGGAATATATATGTATTGGAATGGTTTCTTTTAAAATATATGCACTCCTTTTGGCTTTGAAAATGATGGCAAATGGCATTAAATTTAGTCTTCATATGTAAATATTTTCTCATTATTAAGAAGTTTATTTTAGGCCAGATGTGGTTGGTCACACCTGTAATCTCAGCACTTTGGGAGGCTGAGGCAGGTGGATCACGTAAGGTCAGGAATTCGAGACCAGCTTGGCCAACATGGTGAAACCCTGTTTCTACTAAAAAATACAAAAGAAATTAGCCAGGCACACACCCGTAATTCTAGCTACTCGGGAGGCTGAGGCAGGAGAATCTTTTGAACCTGGGAGGTTAGAGGTTGCAGTGAGCCGAGATCACACCACTGCATTCCAGCCTGGGTGACAGAGCGAGACTCTGTCTCAAAAAAAAAAAAAAAGTTTAGTTTATTCTTGCATTTAATTGGGGTTTACTTTCAGTAATAGCCCTTGAGGAAACAATTTTAGGTTAGCTTGATGATTACAGCTTTTTCTTCAGTATCTTTCCCTTTGTTGGAAAGATGACAAGGGAGTTGGATATTATGGTAATATCTCTCAGTCCTAGACTAACCTTTTTACAAGCACTTTACAGTTTACAGAATATTTTTATGTACGTTTTTCCCTTCACTCTTCATTTTTTTCCTGTGGCTATTCATTTTTAGGATACTCATTTTCTTTTTTTTTTTTTTCACTCAAAGTAAAAGCCAAGATACTCATTTTATAAGAGAGTTTTCTACACCAAGTGAAAGCCACAGTAAACAAGATTCAGATTTTTATTTTAAGGATAGATTATTTTTACAGACAGCCTAATTTTTTCTGTGAATTTAGAGCAGAATTAATTTCTTCTAATGATATTTATCCATATTTTAATGTAGAATAAGCATTAAATATTAAGCTCTATTTTTATTCTTTTTCTAGAGGATCACTGGACAGTGTAACGTATCTGGACAAAATTAAAAAATTCATAGCATCCATAGAAAAAGAGAAAGATTCTTTAGGCAACTTGAAAATCAAATGGGAGAATTTATCAAACCATGTGACTGACATGGATAAGAAATTGTTAGAAAGCCAGATTAAGCAACTTGAACATGGTTGGGAACAAATGGAACAACAGATTCAAAAGAAGTATTCTCAGCAGGTAGTGGAATATGATGAATTTACAGCCCTCATGAATAAGATACGGGACATTGAGATTTCTCTGCAACAGCAGCAGCAACATCTACACTTAAGGCTGAAGTCTCCAGAAGAACAGGCATTGAACCAAAGTATGATTGCCTTGACCACTGACCTCCAGGCTACCAAGCATGGATTTTCTGTTTTAAAGGGGCAAGCTGAACTTCAGATGAAGAGGATTTGGGGAGAAAAAGAAAAGAAGATTTTGGAGGATGGAATAAATAACTTGAAGAAACAATGGGAAACACTGGAGCCATTACACTTAGAAGCAGAAAATCAGATTAAGAAGTGTGACAAAAGGAACAAGATGAAAGAGACTATCTTATGGGCCAAGAATTTGTTGGGCGAACTTATTCCCTCCATTTCCCTTCTCCCAGATGACATTCTTTCACAGATCAGAAAGTGCAAAGTGACACATGACGGCATTCTAGCTAGGCAGCGGTCTGTGGAATCGTTGGCTGAAGAGGTCAAAGATAAGGTTCCTAGCCTTACAACCTATGAGGGCAGTGATTTAAATAATACCCTAGAGGACTTACGGAATCAATACCAAATGCTGGTTTTAAAATCAACTCAAAGATCACAGCAATTAGAATTTAAGTTGGAAGAAAGAAGCAATTTTTTTGCGATAATAAGGAAGTTGCAACTTACGGTTCAAGAAAGTGAAGCACTGATAATTCCCAGAGTGGAGACAACTGCCACGGAAGCTGAACTAAAACATCACCATGTTACTTTGGAGGCATCTCAGAAGGAATTGCAAGAAATTGACAGTGGAATCTCAACACATCTTCAGGAACTAACAAACATCTATGAGGAGCTTAATGTGTTTGAAAGATTATTTCTGGATGATCAGTTGAAAAACCTTAAGATTAGGACCAACAGAATACAAAGATTAATTCAGAATAAATGTAATGAAGTAGAACACAAGATAAAGTTTTGCAGAGAATTCCGTGAAAAAACGTCAGCGCTTCAGGAGGAGGTTGACAGTATACAGCACAATGAACTACTACTTAATCAAGAAGTAAATAAAGGTGTTAAAGAGGAGATCTATAATCTTAAAGACAGACTCACCGCTATTAAGTGTTGCATCTTACAGGTATTGAAACTTAAAAAAGTGTTTGACTATATTGGACTAAACTGGGATTTTTCACAACTTGACCAATTACAAACCCAAGTATTTGAAAAAGAAAAGGAACTTGAAGAAAAAATTAAGCAGTTGGACACATTTGAGGAAGAACATGGCAAATATCAGGCATTACTAAGTAAAATGAGAGCTATTGATTTGCAAATTAAGAAAATGACTGAAGTAGTACTAAAAGCTCCTGATAGCTCTCCAGAAAGCAGATTGCTCAATGCCCAAATTTTAAGTCAGAGAATTGAGAAAGCCAAGTGTTTATGTGATGAGATAATAAAGAATTTAAATGAAAATAAGGTCTTTGATGACTCATTCAAAGAGAAAGAAATACTACAAATAAAGCTGAATGCTGAAGAAAATGATAAGTTATACAAAGTTCTCCAAAACATGGTATTAGAACTCTCACCAAAAGAATTGGATGAAAAGAATTTTCAGGACAAACTAGAAACTTCCTTACATGTTTTAAATCAGATAAAATCTCAATTACAGCAGCCTTTACTTATAAATTTGGAAATTAAACATATTCAAAATGAAAAGGACAACTGTGAAGCATTTCACGAGCAAGTTTGGACAGAAATGTGCAGTATTAAAGCTGTGACTGCTATTGATAAGCAAAGAGAAGAAGAAAAGTCTTCTGAAGCGAGTGATGTGGAGACAAAACTACGTGAGTTTGAAGATCTTCAGATGCAGCTTAACACAAGCATTGATTTGCGCACAGTAAGTTTTAAAAATTGGGCAGTTAGTGGCTGGGTGCGGGAGCTCACGCCTGTAATACCAGCATTTTGGGAGACCAAGGCTGGCAGATCACTTGAGGCCAGGAAGAGACCAGCCTGGCCAACATGGCAAAACTGCATCTCTACTAAAAATACAAAAAAAAACCCCAAAAAATTAGCTGGGTATGGTGGCACATACTTGTAATCCCAGCTACTCGGGAGGCTGAGGTACAAGAATCAGTTGAACCAGGGTGGCGGAAGTGAGTCAAGATCCTGCCACTGCACTCCAGCCTGGGTGACCAAGTGAGACTCTGTCTCAAAAAAAAATAAATAAGTAAAATAAAATAAAATTGGGCAGTTAGTGCATCTATTTTTATTTTGTGATTTTCTGTTTTGCTAATGTCTGTAGTTCTAAAGAAGCTATAGGTTCTACACGGAAATTCTCTACAGAAAGATAGCCATTTTCAAAAATTACAGTGAACTGCTTTGTAATCCTGACTCATACTGCATTTAAATGCAGTGCCTCCTAGTTTAGAAAAGGACAAATCTGACTCCTTTATTTCTGGTTTCCTCGTAGTCTCTCTTGAGCTCAGAGCATTTTTTAAAATTTGTTTTCTGTTTTGTTTTTAGAGGTAGTAAGATATAATGGAAGAATTACAGTGTAGAGGGAAGAACACCAAATAATAACTAACATTTATGTAGAACTTACAGTGTTGGAGGCACTGTGCTAAAAATTTCAGGTTGAATTTTCATAGCAACTCTGTGAGATGGGTGCTATTATTAGCCCCGTTTAAAAATAAGGAAATCGAAGTTTAGAAACATGAAGATTTTTCTTAGAGTCCTGAGAACAGTAACAGAACCGGAGCAGGGAACATCACATTCAGGCTCATGGGCTAAATCCTTCCCACAGTGCCTGGTTTTTATAAATGAAGTTTTATTGGAATATAGCCATTTGTTTTTGTATTGAGTGTATTTGTTTTCATGCTATAGCAGCAGAGTTGAGTAAATTGTGATTATTTGCTCACCTGTGTTGGAAAGTGACTCCAGCACACTCCATTCCCTTCCTTTTGATAGAGAGGCTATCTTAGGCATCATTGAAATTCACACTGTGCTGAATATAATGCCATACATAGTGTTTTCAGATTGATCACATTAAATTTATAGAAGGGGAAATTAACTCCCTTTTCTAATTTGAAGAGTTATTGAGAGATACTATATTTGGAATATTTTGATAGGTGTAAATGCTATGGAAATATGAAGTATTATGAACTTATATTCCTTAAATACTTTTGTAATAAATGAGTAATTTGAGTATTTCTCCACTTGAATTTTAATACAGTTTCAGGAAACAATGTGCACAAATCCCAAAAATAATAGGATTAGAACTGAACTGGACCTTTATTTATTTCAACTATATTTGTTATTTCAGTGAGATGACTGAAGTCTGGAGACATTCATTCAATGATGTAGCTAAACTAAAGTTAGTGACAGAGAAATTAGTTTAAAAACTTAAAAGATCTGCAGATTTTGTTTTCTTTTCATTTGTTCACAAATACTGATTAAGGTTATATACATTAAACATAATTCATTGTTTTATTTAATTCATAGTCTAGTACAAGATTTCCAAAGCAGGAAGATAAATTAATAGACATTGTTCTTGAGATGTTATTTTGAACTTAGATTATTTTTCTTATTAAATGTGAAAACAACTTTGATTTTGTTTTGTTTTGAGACGGAGTCTCGTTCTGTCGCCCAGGCTGGAGTGCAGTGACACTATCTTGGCTCACTGCAACCTCCGCCTCCTGGGTTCAAGCAATTCTCCTGCCTCAGCCTACTAAGTAGCTGGGACTACAGGCATGCGCCACCATGCCCAGCTAATTTTTGTATTTTTAGTAGAGATGGGGTTTCACCATATTGGCCAGGCTAGTCTTGAACTCCGGACCTCGTGATCCACCTGCCTCGGCCTCCCAAAGTGCTGGGATTATAGGTGTGAGCCACCACGCCCAGCCTGGAAACAACTTTTTTAATGCAATGTTATTCACTTAGAAATAATAGTGTAATATTGTCAAACTGTAAATATGTGAATGCTAACTCTTATGAGACTTAAAGACATATTATGAATGTACCACAAAAACTTAAGAATGAGAAATTCCAAAAGTTTGACAATTTTGTCACAGCATTTAATCTCCTATTCACTAGAATGTCTTGAATGATGCTTATGAAAATCTAACACGCTATAAAGGAGCAGTCACCAGGGCAGTGGAGAGCATCACTTCCCTCGAAGCCACCATTATACCCTACAGAGTAGATGTTGGTAATCCAGATGAATCTCTAGAAATGCCTCTTCGAAAACAAGAGGAATTGGAATCCACAATAGCACATATCCAGGACCTCACTGGGAAACTGGGAATGATATCCAGCCCTGAAGCCAAACTACAACTTCAGTGTACTTTACAGGAACTAGTTTCTAAGAACTCAGCAATGAAGGAAACTTTCAAAGCACGGAAAAATGAGGCAGAAAGGTAAGTCTTCTTCCAAAGATAATCTTTAAGAACATAAGAGATCGTTTTAAAATATAATTAAACTATATTTTAATAGTTTTTAGAATATAAAATATAGGTTTTTTTCTCTATCATTAACACATACATTAGAGATAATTTGGAAAATATGGTAAAGTAGAAAAAAATTGCAATGTAAAGAAAGCTCTGGTAAATATTGTATTTCTTCTGTTTTTTTTTTTTTTTCTTATTTAATATTGGGTACATACAATAGAGTGCTTATAAAAGTATATGCATGGTATAAGTAATAATGATAAAACTAACATCTTTGTACCCAAAGGTACATTATTAATTTGAGTTCTCTTGTATGCTCCTCTCTCTTCTCAGAAATAACCATCCTTCTCCCAAATTTTGTTTACCATTTTCCTGACTATTGTTGTACTTTTTTTTTTTTTTGAGACAAAGTTTCGCTTTTGTTGCCCAGGCTGGAGTGCAATGGCACGATCTTGGCTCACTGCAACCTCCGCCTCCCGAGTTTAAGCAATTCTCCTGCCTCAGTCTCCCGAGTAGCTGGGATTACAGGCATACACCACCCATGTATGGCAATTTTTTGTATTTTTAGTAGAGATGGGATTTCTCCATGTTGGTCAGGCTGGTCTTCAACTCCCAGTTGTGCTTTTACTATGTGTTTGTGTGTCCTGTTTTCACAATTTCCAGCTAATACCTATTGTGTACATTCTTCTGTTACTTCTTTTTTTAATTTTTAATTTTTGTGAGTATATAGGTATATATATTTATGGCATATATGGAATATTTTGATACAGGTAATCGCTGTGTATTAATTGCATCAGGGTAGATGAGATATTCATCATTTCAAGCATTTATCTTTTGTGTTACAAACAATCCAACTGTACTCTTTTAGTTATTTTTAAATGTACGGTTAAATTATTATTGAATGTAGTCACTGTGTGGTGCTATCCATACTAGAGCTTATTCATTCTTTCTGTTATTTTGTACCCATTTACCATCTCCCTTCCACCTCCCCCACTACCCTTCCCAGCCTCTGGTAACCATCCTTGCTGCTCTCTGTGTTCACAAATTCAATTGTTTTGATTATTAGATCCCACAAATAAGTGGGAATATGTGATGTTTGTCTTTCTGTGCCTTGCTTATTTCACTTAACATAATGACCTCCAGTTCCATTTATGTTGTTGCAAATAACAGGATCTCGGTTTTTTGGGTTTTTTTTAGTGGCTAAATAGTACTCCTTTGTGTATATATACCACATTTTCTTCATCCACTCATCTGTTGATGGACACTTGGGTTGCTTCCAAATCTTGACTATTGTGAATAATGCTGCACTAAACATGGGAGTGCAGATATCTCTTCAATATACTGATTCTTTTGGGATTCCAGGATCATATAGTAGCTCTATTTTTAGTTTTTTTGAGGCTTCTCCAAATAGTTCTCCATAGTGGTTGTACTAATTTGCATTACCACCAACAGCATATGAAGGTTCTCTTTTCTCCACATCCTTGCCAGCATTTATTATTGCCTGTCTTTTGGCTAAAAGCCATTTTAACTAGGTAAGATGATGTCTCATTATAGTTTTGATTTACATTTCTCTGATGGTCAGTGATACTGAACACCTCCATATCTGTTTGCCATTTTTATGTCTTCTTTTGAGAAATGTCTATCCAGATCTTTTGCCTATTTTTTAATTGGATTATTACTTTTTTTCCTGTACAGTTATTTGAGCTCCTTATATATTCTGGTTATTAATCCCTTGTCACATGGGTAGTTTGCAAATATTTTCTCTCATTCTGTGGGTTGTCTCTTCACTTTGTTGATTATTTCCTTTGCTGTGCAAAAGCTTTTTAACTTGATGTTATCCTGTTTGTACATTTTTGCTTTGGTTGTCTGTGCCTGTGGGGTATTATTATTCAAGAAGTCTTTGCCCTTTCTGGTGTCCTAGAGAGTTTTTCCCAATGTTTTCTTTTAGTAGTTTTTTTTTTTTTTTTTTTTTTTGTGAGACAGAGTCTGGCTCTGTCACCCAGGCTGGAGTGCAGTGGCCGGATCTCGGCTCACTGCAAGCTCCGCCTCCCAGGTTCATGCCATTCTCCTGCCTCAGCCTCCAGAGTAGCTGGGACTACAGGCGCCGTCCACCTCGCCCGGCTAGGTTTTTTGTATTTTTTTGTAGAGATGGGGTTTCACCGTGTTAGCCAGGATGGTCTCGATCTCCTGACCTCGTGATCCGCCCGCCTCGGCCTCCCAAAGTGCTGGGATTACAGGCTTGAGCCACTGCGCCCGGCCACTACTTTTAGTAGTTTCATAGGTCTTAGATTTAAGTCTTTAATCCATTTTGATTTTAATTTTGTATATGATGAGAGATGGGGGTCTAGTTTCATTTTTCTAGTTGAAGATATAGATAGATAATCCAGTTTTCCCAGAACCATTTATTGATATCTTTCTATAGGTTTGGGAAGTTCTGTGTTATGATCTCTTTGAGTAAACTCTTTGAGTAAACTTTCAACCCATTATCTCTCCCTCTACCTCTTCTTTAAGGCCAATAACTCTTTTTTTCTCTTTTGAGACAGAGTCTTACTCTGTCACCCAAGCTGGAGTGCAATGGCACAGTCTTGGCTCATTGCAACCTCCCAGATTCAAGCAATTCTCATGCCTCAGCCTCCCAGGTAGCTGGGATTACAGGCACAAGCCACCACACTGGCTACTATTTTGTATTTTCAGTAGAGACAGGGTTTCCCCATGTCGGCCAGGCTGGTCTCGAACTCCTGACCTCAAGTAATCTGCCCTCCTCTGCCACCCAAAGTGTTGGGATTACAGGTGTGAGCCACTGTGTCCAGCCTAATAACTCTTAAAGGATTCACCTTTTGAGGCTATTTTCTAGATTTTGTAGGCATGCTTTATTTTTTTTCTATTCTTTTTTCTTTTATCTCCTCTGACTGTGTATTTTCAAATTGTATTTTGTATTTTGAAATACATTTCAAATGTATTTTCAAATTGTCCTGTCTTCAAGCTTAGTAATTCTTTCTTCTGCTTGATCAATTCTGCTGGTAAGAGACTCTGATGCATTCCTCAGTATGTCCATTGCAGTTTTCAACCCTAGAATTTTGCTCGATTCTTTCTGATTATTTCAATCCCTTTGTTAAATTTATCTGATAGGATTTTGAATTCCTTCTCTGTTATCTTGAATTTCTTTGATTTTCCTCAAAACAGCTATTTTGAATTCTCTGTCTGAAAGGTCACATATTTCTCTTCCTGAAATTGGTTCCTGGTGCCTTATTTAGTTTGTTTGGTGAAGTCATTTTTTCATGGATGGTCTTGATGCTTGTGGATATTTGTCAGTGTCTGGGTATTGAAGAGTCAGGCATTTATTTTAGTCACAATCTGGGGTTGTTTGTACCTATCCTTCTTGGGCAGGCTTTCCAGGTATTCTAAGAGACTTGAGTGTTGCGATCTAAGTTTTTGGTCATGGTAGTCATATCTGCATTACGGGATACCCCCAGCCTAATAATGCTGTGGTTTTTGCAGAGTCATAGAGCTACCATCTTGGTGGTCTTATATAAGATCTGGAAGAATTCTCTGGATTAGGAGGCAGAGACTCTTATTGTTTTCCCTCACTTTCTCCCAAACAAACAGAATCTGTGTGCTGAGCTGTCTAGCGCTGGGGTAGAGGTGAAACAAGCACCCTTGTGGCAACCACTACAGGGAGTGCACTGGATCAGAGCTGAAGTCAGCACAGCATCAGCACTGGGCCTTGCCCAAGGCCCTCTGTAAATAGTACCTGGCTATTGCCCATGTTTGCTCAAGGCCCTAGGGCTCTACAATCAATGGGTGATGAAGCCAGCCAGGCTTGTGTCCTTCCCTTAAGGGTGGCGAGTTGCCCCGCACCTAGGTAAGTTCAGATATGCTGTCTGGGAGCCAGTGCCTGGAGTTGGAAACCTTAGGAATCTACCTGGTGCTGTGTGCTACTGTTGCTGAGATGGCACTCAAGCCACAAGACAAAGTCCTTCACATCTTGTCTCCCCTTTCCCCATGTCTACCACCACTGCAGGCCCACAGAAAGTACTGCCAGGCTACTGCTCATGTTCACTAAAGGCTCAAGGGATCTTCAGTCGGCTTGTGAATGCTGCCAGGCCTGGGACTCACCGTTCAGGGCAGTGGGCTCTATCCTCTGGCCCAGACTGGGTCCAGAGGTACTGTCCAAGAGCTAATACCTAGACTCCAAGAGCTCACTTAGTACTCTTCCCCACTGTGGCTGAGCTGGTACCTAAGCTCAAGACAGTCTCCTTTACTCTTTTCTCTGCTTTCTCAAGCAGAAAGAGCCTCTCTTGGTAGCCACCACAGTTTGAAGGTGCTGAGTCCCACCTGAAGCCAGCATGTCTCAGTCTCACCCAAAGCCCACTGTGTGTACTACCTGGTTGCCACTGTTGATTATTCAGGGCCCTAGGGCTCTTTAGTCAGCAGGCAATGAATCCTGCCAGGACTGGGTCCTTCCCTTCAAGGAAGTGGGTTCCCTTCTGGCCCAGGGTGTGTCTGGAAATGTCATCTAGGAGCTAGGTCCTGGAATGGGGGCCTCATGACTCTGCCCAGTACCCAGTCCTACTTAGCTGGTATCCAAGTTGCAAGACAAAGTCCTCTTTACTCTTCCCTCTCCTCTCCTCAAGTAGAGAGAAGGAGTCTCTTTTGGAACTGTGAGCTGTGGTTCATGGGGTTGGAGGAGGGGTAATGCCAAGGACTCCCTTAACTTCCCTGGCTGGTGTCTCACTTGATCGCTTGCCCCAGCAAGTCCACTGGCTGATTGTAGCACAGCAGTAGGACTTACCTAGGAGTTGCAGTATTTGTGGTCTCGACAACCTTCCAAGTTTATTTAGGACCCCAGAGTACTTTAGGCCGAGGTGGCGAGGCTTGCTGCAATTCTAGTTTCAACCACTGGGATGGGCAGTTGCCCTCTGGCTAGGGCTAGTTTAAATGCTTCATGCTGGCTGAGTTCTGTCCTATGTTGGCAGCACTGCATTCTAATGCAAAGTCCCCTAGTTGCTGCACTTTCCCTCCCCCAAGCACACGGATTCTTCCTGCCATGCTACTGCTGCTGGGGGATGGGTGAAGAGTGGTATCAGCAATTCAAGACTACCTTTTTTATCCTCTTCCATGCCTCTTTCAGAGATATGAAGTTAAAACTCGGTACTATGATTGGTCACGTAATTTTTGTTTTTTATGAAGTTGCTTTTGTATGGAGATAGGTGTCAAATTTGGTGTTCCTGTGGGATGATGATAAGTAGAGGCTTCTATTCAGTCATCTTGCCCCTCCTGCATACCTCACTTCATTTTTTCAAACCCATCATTGCGACTGAGGTTTATTCATGTTCTTAGTAAAATTTATTTACTTAGCTATTGATGGACATTTGGATTGCTTCCAGTTTTTGCATTCAGAAACAGTACTACTTAGGAAAATTTTTAAGTGTAATAACTTCCCTTGGATAAATATCTAGGAGTGTGATCATTCAGAATAAGAGGTTATGGACATCTTAAATTTTTTTTTTTTTTTTTTTTGAGATGGAATCTCGCTCTGTTGCCCAGGCTGGAGTGCAGTGGCACGATCTCAGCTCATTGCAACCTCTGCCTCCTGGGTTCAAGCGATTCTCCTGCTTCAACCTCCCAAATAGTTGGAACTACTGGCACGTGCCACTATGCCCAGCTAATTTTTGTATTTTTAGTAGAGACGGGGTTTCACCATGTTGGCCAGGCTGGTCTCGAACTCCTGACCTCAAGTGATCGGCCCTCCTTGGCCTCCCAAAGTGCTGGGATTATCAGCATGTGCCACCGCACCTGGCCTGACATCTTAAATTTTTAATGCCAAATGATTTTGCCAATTTCTACTCAAACCAGCAGCATATAAGTATTCCGGTTGTCCCATATCCTTGCCAACGTTTGATATTGTGAGACTTAATTTTTGCCCATCTGATGAGTAAGAAGAGGTATTTCATCGTGGTTTTAATTTGCACTTCTGTTACTGCTAATTAGTTTGATCTCTTTTTTTGAATGTTTATTGGTCATTCATGTTTTCTCTTCCGTAAAATGCTTATTCAAGCCTTAACCCAATTTTATTGGTTGTTTTTTTCTTACTGATTTCTAGGAATTCTCTACTTTAGAGAGTGGTCCTTTCTAGTTATATGTGTTACAAATATTCGTGCAGAGGGAGTTTTCTATTAGACACTCATCCTGGGATTGACTGCCAGCTTTATGGTCTGTCCCCCACCTTTCAGTAGGAATCAAAGAAGACTGAAACTCAGGTGCCCTCAAGGCAAAAAACTGGTCCTACAACTTTGCCTATTTCTGTTTATTTCCATTTTACAGTTTGACTCCGCAATTCCCTGTCAATTTATTCATGTGTTTTAAGAATTGCTTTTTAAGAATAATTTGATACAGAGTTTTTAGTTACGTTCAATGGAGGATTTAGCCTGTGTCTGTTTTTGTATGCATAATTTTATAATGTTTTAAAATATATATGCTATATATATCAAATATCCAGCTTTATTTTAAAATTTTGTAACAGTTCTTTTCTTGATTATAACAAATACTTTGTAAAAGTAATTGTAATTACTCTATAATATTGTATACAATGAATCATTTTAATTTCTTAATCATACCTTTGTTAGATAAGGGTATTCCAATATGTGCTGTTTTAATTAACAGTCTAGTGAGTAAAGATGTTTTACTGTGCAAAAGATTTAGGATAAGTTCCATATGTTTAGGATACAGTTCTTAAGGTAAATTGCAGAAGCTGCATTAATGGGTCAAAGATAGGAATCGTTTTAAGACTGAGTGGTTTTCCACAAGAATTGTACCAATTTACAGCTCATCAGTGTATTTGAGAATACAAACTTACTCATCAGTGTGTTTTCATTTTACTGAAGTGAACTTTAGGGAAAAAAATCTTCAGTTTAGAGGACAGCCCTTCCTTCCTTTTCAAGTTTGCATTTAAACCCATATGCAGGTCCCTTTGGGAATAAAACCTTCTTAGAAGATGCATTGGCTAGCAAAAAAGAAAGTTGTCATGTATTTTCTTAAAAATTAAGTGTGGAGTATTTTTTCTGGAAAATTTTGAATTTATTGTGTTAAATAAAATTTAATACCACTTTTTTTTCTAACTGTGACTCACTAGGTATCTTGAGAATTACAAATGCTATAGAAAACTTGAAGAGGATATTTACACTAACCTCAGCAAAATGGAGACAGTTCTTGGACAGTCCATGTCCTCGTTGCCACTGTCTTACAGAGAAGCTTTAGAGCGCTTGGAACAGAGCAAGGTAATAGTATTGGCAATTAGCCACTAAGTCTGTGTGCAAAAAATTGCAAAACTGGCAGAGACAGCAGAGAATGTGGCCCTGTTATGACCCATAGAAATCTTCACGCTGAGTTAAATACCTCAAATCAAATGAATATTCCTCAAATCAAAAGCCAGAGGGTAATGTTATATGTATATTTGAGACAGAGTCTTGCCCAGGCTGCAATGCAGTCATGCAGTCTTGACTCACTGCAGCTTCCACCTCCCAGGTTCAAGTGATTTGATTCTCCTGCGTCAGCCTCCTGACTAGCTGGGATTACAGTGCCTGCTACCATGCCCGGCTAATTTTTGTATTTTTAGTAGAGACGGGGTTTCACTATGTTGCCCAGGCTGCTCTTGAATTCCTGACTTCAAGCGATCCTCCAGCCTCGGCCCTTCAAAGTGCTGGGATTACAGGTGTGAGCCACTGTGCCTGGCCTTATGTAATATATTGAAGCTTAAAAAGCCAGAAGGAAGGAAATGAAGCAATGATACTGAGAGATTTAATTAATCAGGTTCACAGGCAGTCATCCCCCAATAGCATCCTGTCCTCACTCGTGGCTTTTCTAAAGCGTCACCTCTCATGTGACTTTGAGGGATGCTGCTGGATCCATGACAGAGCCTTATTGTCCACTGATTGCTTACTGCAACTGTCATAAGCTCTAAGTTCTGGTTACTTATTAGACTGTTATAAAGTAATTTGAGCTTTTGCTTATTTTCATCTGTTAGAATCTATGGTATTATGTTATTAGGATTTTGATGAGGACTTTCTAAATCATCTATAGTTAACATTCACCAAAAACAAAAGCAAACCAAGAAAAACCTTTTAATATTGTGTTGGTGGTTGATATAGGAAGTATTGTGCAAAGGAACTAATTAGTGAAATGTGAGACTTAGGTTAAAATAACAAAATGTACAGTAGTCCCCCCTTATCCACAGGGGATATGTTCCAAGACACTCAGTGGATGCTTGAGACTGTGAATACCACTGAACTCTGTTTATAATTTTTTTCCTATACATGCCTGTGATAAAGTTTAATTTATAAATTATGTACAGTCAGGTCAACAACAATAACAGAGTAATTATAGCAATATGCTGTAATAAAAGTTATGTGAATGTGGTCCCTTTCTCTCAAAATATGTCATTGTACTGTTTTCACCCTTCTTGTGATGACGTGAGACTATACAGTGCCTGGGTGATGAAATGAAGTGAGGTAATGAAATGAAGTGATGAAATGAAATGATATAGCCATGGTGAGGTAACGTTGGGCTACTATTCATCTGGAACACAAGCATTTGATACCACAACAGTTGATCTGATCACCAAGAAGGCTACCGAATAACTCGTAGGCAGGGAACATATACAGCATGAATGTGCTGGACAAAGGGAAGATTCGTATCCCAGGTGGGATGGAGAGAGATGGCATGAGATTTCATCACACTAGTCAGAATAGCACTTATATATTTGTATACAAATAAAACATACATTTTATACAAATAAATCTTATACATTTTTTCCTTCTGGAATTTTTCAATATTTTTGGACCATTGTTGATCACAAGTAACTGAAACCTTGAAAGGAGAAACCCAGATAATGATGGCTATTGTACTTCTAGGTTTTTTTTTGTTTTTTTTTTTAATAGGAAAGAGTCTTGTTCTGTCACCCAGGCTGGAGTACAAAGGTGTAATCATGGCTTATCACAGTCTTGAGCTTCTGGCCTCAAAGGATCCTCCCACCCCAGCCAGCTGAGTAGCTGGGGCTATAGGCATATACCACCATGCCTGGTTAATTTTTTAATTTTTTGTAGAGACAGAGTCTTGTTATGTTGCCCAGTCTGTCTTGAATTCCTGGCCTCAAGCAATCCTCCTGCCTCCGTCTCCCAAAATGCTGCATGAGCCACTGTGCCCAGCCTCTTATAGAATTTCTTTTTTTTTTTTTTAGACGGAGTCTCACTCTGTTGCCCAGGCTAGAGTGCAGTGGTGCGACTTGAGCTCACTGCAACCTCTGCCTCCCAGGTTCAGGTAATTCTCCTGCCTCAGCCTCCTGAGTAGCTAGGACTACAGGCGCATGCCACCATGCCCAGCTAATTTTTGTGTTTTTATTAGAGATGGGATTTCACCATTTGGCCAGGATGGTCTCGATCTCCTGATCTCGTAATCTACCTACCTTGGCCTCCCAAAGTGCTGGGATTACAGGCATGAGCCACTGCGTCTGGCAAATATTTGCTTTTGAAAGTACTTTCTTTCTTGGAAAAAAATGGTTTATGGGTCATTATTTGTCCCTGTAGTCTCAAATTCATGCAGAATACAATAATACATAGATAATTCTCATCTGGTCTAAATTGACTTCTAAAAGAATAAGAAGTAGATCATGCAATACTTATGGAAGATTGAAATAATTAATTGTTCAGAATTTGAAAGAGTTTGTAAGTTTCAGGAAAAAGCTAACAGTATGTCCCTCTTATTTTTTTTTCTTTTCTTTCCTAAGGACTTGGTGTCAAATCTTACATCAACCAAAGAAGAATTAATGAAACTACGACAGATCCTTAGACTCTTGAGACTCAGGTGCACAGAAAATGATGGCATATGTTTGCTGAAGATTGTGTCGGCTCTGTGGGAGAAATGGCTGAGTTTGCTGGAAGCTGCTAAAGAGTGGGAGATGTGGTGTGAAGAACTGAAGCAGGAATGGAAATTTGTCAGTGAAGAAGTGAGTGCTTCATTTTCAACAAACCATGTAGTTTCTAACGTGTTATTTAAATTGTTTTATTACTTTCACCTTGTTTTTCTATAAAACGAGTCGTCAGGCTATACTACTTGTGCACATCACTTATACGTGATACATAAATGTTTATAGATGTCAGGCCTTATTAAGATAACCTCCAGTAACTTATTCGGATTATTTTATAGTAGTGCCTTTTTTTGGTAGCAGATAATTCTTATTAATAAGTGACCACTAGCTGGTTTGAGCATTACAGTCTTTATCGTGAAAATAACTTCACCCCTCTCGGAAATAACTGTCTCTACGTTATACTGAAGGTTAGAATTAGGTAATTTGCATAATCACCAAATAATTTTGAAATTAACTATAATTTTTAGCTATGGAAATTAACTGTAATTGTTAAATGTGGACCTAAAAATATGTGAGGTTATGATGTTCTTTTTGAAAATGGTCTCAAAACCTGCATGATATGTATCAATCACAAATGTTAATTTAGCCTTGGTTCAGGATTTAGGTATCACCTATATTTAGAAAGAAAATTAATTTAGAAAATTAAAGATAGCTGGGTGCAGTGGCTCACATATGTAATCCTAGCACTTTGGGAGGCTGAGACAGGAGAATTGCTTGAGCCCAGGAGTTCTAGAACAGCCCAGGCAATGGAGTGAATCCCATCTCTACAAAAAATTTAAAAAATCTGGGCCTGGTGGCACATGCCTGTAGTCACAGCTACTTGGGAGGCTGAGGTGGGAGGATCTCTTGAGGAGAGGTCAAGACTGTAGTGAGCCATGATCACGCCACTGTATTCTAGCATTCCAGCCTGGGCAACAGAACGAGACCCTGTCTCAAAAACAAACAAACAAAAAAAAAACAACATAAAGTTATCTTGGGATGAAATGTTTAGCACTATCATATTATCTTGCTTATGACTATTGTCCTTAAAAATGAATATTATGTCAGTGGTCCTGATGAGGACTGACTAGTGAATAGTCTCTTGAATGTTAAAATAAACTTTATAAATTACACTTTTGGTTGGGGCTGCTGGCATCAGTGCTTGCCTGTCCATAATGGTACCATTTGTTGAGTTACTATGCTGTGCTGAGAAGGCAGTTCACACCTGTTCTTACTGAATCTTTGCATTGTCCCTGGGAAGTAAATATTATCACCATTTTATAGATGGGGAAACTGAAGCACTGACAGATTAAGTAATGGCACAAGGCCCCCAGGTAGAGATTGATTAACCTGTAAGCCCCTGTGGGCTGCGGCTGGGGCTGTCTTGCTCACTGCTGTAACCTTGGAACCTGGCTAGGGCCCTGCACTTAGTGGGCACTTAGTAAATATTTGTTGAGGGACATCTCTTACTTAAATTCAGGTCTAGGCTAATTCTAAGATTTTGCTCTTTTTATTTTATCACATTATTGCTATATACCCATTTGCAATTATGTGTTATTCAGACTCCATTCATACAGAACTTTCTAATTATTCACACAAGCGTTTGACAAAATCTGCTAACAAAATATTTTTCAGAGTAGCACAAGCCAAAAAAAAATGCTTCCCTGTAATAACAATAATAAAAACAACTACTAAATTGAGCAATTATTATGTGGCAGGCATAGTTCAGAGCACTATTCAAGAATTCTGTGAGGATATTTTTATTATCCCTACTTTGTAGATGAGGAAAATGAGACACGGTGAGACTGAGTAACTTGCTCAAATTCACAAGGGATAGTAGAGGATTCAAACTTAGACTCTGGTGCTTAGCCATTAATCTGTTAACTTACATGATATTTACATACATCAAATTGATATAAGATTTTAATGTAGCTTTTATCCATTCAATAAAAATTACATCGTCTAACAGCTCATACATGTAAGCTTCTGTTAGCATGGTTGGTGCTTTTATATATGACAAAGTGAATTTCTGCTTTAAACATGTCATCTATAGTAACATAATAATCCAGTCTTGATGAAATAAACAGTTTATATCAGTAGACTTTTAAAAAACTTAAATGCCTGTTTATAAGTTTACAAATTAAAAACTAAATTTAAATTTTGATAGAACTTGTGTCCCCCTAAAATTTTACTTCCCTGTTTTCTTAAGCAAAATCTCTTTACTATAACTATTCACTTGGGTTATTCAGAATCATCATTTTTTGCTTCGATGATCATAATGTGCTAGAAGAACATCACATTGTCAAAGATGATTGGAGATGTGAGGCCGGCTTCTCCCACTTGCACCAACAGTCATTTCTTTGTTGAGTCCCTTTTCTGCTGGTTCTGGGTTTTTCGGTCTCCTTCATTGGATTTGCTTATGATGCAACTATGGGTCCTTCTCCCTTTCTAGACCAAACTTTACAATTGACCATGAACCTAAAAGTTTTATAACCGATTTTATTAGGATCCCATGTCTAAGGAAAATCATCAAGGCCTCTGCAAAGCCTCTTCTAGGTGGAAAAGTGAATGCACAGGCTTTTTGCAACTATTTTACTGATTCTAGGACTGTCTTCACACTTTTTAGCGTAAAATGTGTTGTTCCGACAAGTGCACACGATCACATGATCACCAACAAAATCAATGTTTAAGACAATTCTGTCACCCTAGAAGTTTCCCCTGTTCCTCTTTGTGGTCAGTGCCTTCCGTAACCTCCAACCCCTGGAACGTTAATCTGTTTCTGTTCCCATAGTATTTCCATTTCCAGAATGTCATATCGATGGACTCCTTACAGTTTGTGGCCCTTTGAGTTTGCTTTTCTCCCCTAAGCATAATGCACTTGAAATTCATTCTTGCTGCTGCTTGTATTCGTAATTCATTTCTCTTTATTCCTGACTAGTATTGCTTTGGGTGGGTGTAATACAGTTTGTTTATTCATTCCCAAGTTGAAGAATTGCCTGGCTTTGGGGTAAAATTATTGTCCTAATAAAAACTCTGGCCAGGCACCGTGGCTGACGCCTGTAATCCCAGCACTTTGGGAGGCCAAGGTGGGTAGATCACGAGGTCAGGAGTTCAAGACCAGCCTGGCCAAGATGGTGAAACCCTGTCTCTACTAAAAATACAAAAAAATTAGCCAGGCATGGTGGCGGATGCCTGTAATCCCAGCTACTCGGGAGACTGAGGGAGAGAATTGCTTGAACCTAGGAGGTGGAGGTTACAGTGAGCTGAGATCACACCATGGCACTCTAGCCTGGGTGACAGAGAGAGACTCTGTCTCAAAGAAAAAATATATATGTATATATTGTTCTCCCTCTTGTATTCCCCGTTCTCAATCACTTACCAACTTCTCAGTGGACACCAGAGTTTGGGACTGAGGCTTGCAAATGGTAGTTTATTTTGGAAAGTGATCCCAGGGAACAGGAGTGGGAGATGAGGGGAAATGAAACAGGAAAGGTCTGAGCCTTTCGTCTTTTTACTCTTACTGGATCGTGGTTGCTACAGCTTGATAATAATTCTGGTTATTATCAAGTTAAATCTGCCCATTTCTGGTGCGTAAGCACCAAGAGGTACCCCATTAAGTCCTGGATTACAGACAGTTTTTTCAACCCTGATGCACATTGGAAACCCTACATGTACAATTCCCCCATCAATGTAGCAGTTTCTTTATTTGCATGCTAGTTTCCAGCCGGGGGACACAAAATGATGCAGTGCAACCCTTATCTCATTCCCTGGTGGAAGTGTAGCTGTCTGGCAAAGAACCAGGACTTCTAATTCAACTGAATTTAGGTTTGAGGTGATGAGAAGCACCCATTGCACACCTGGGCCTCTTGGACAGTGGCCAGTCTACATCTGCATCCATGTATTCTAGTTATTGGGTACCCAACTGGATCATATAGCCCAAATGGCAGGGCAGCTTATACCACAGCCCGACCCTGCTGTGGTGCTTTTTCTCCAGGTCTCTCTTGACATTGGCAGCATTCTGATAAATGCATCTGAGCAGTAATCCCAAGGATAGCATATACTGCCTCCCAGACCTCAAAAGGTCCATTCAGTGCTGTGTCTCTTTCTTAGTGGTAGAGTTACAAGATTGAACAACTTGACCTTTACCATAGAGAAGTCCTGGCATGCCCCAGGCCCTGATACTGGGGCTCCTGAATTTTCACAGGCTTTGTTTCTCACCCTCTGGCATGTCTGACTCCATTCAGGTCCTCACCATTTCAGTTAGTATGATATCATAAACATAGATGACTGGAGTGACATCCTGTAATGTCATGATTGCAAGATCCATGACTGTGTTTGAACATGGAGCAGGAGAGTTAACCATCACTGAGGCAGGATGTGATAAATGAGTACTGTAGCCAAGGGGTGGGCCAGGGGATTCAAGGGGAGGCGTAAGAATGACCTGATTCAGGGGCCTTTGAGACTTTTTTCTACATCTTAGTTGAGTTCAGGGCTGGTGGAATGAACAGTTTCTAGATTTGTGATGTAATAGGTTATGTATTTCTGAGTTCTGTGTACACCATTATTGATAAATACTTGATTGGTTCGGTAATTCTGGCTGCTTTACCTTTGTCATGTGTCAGGGTAATGAGAATCTGCTGGACTTACTTTTTTAGCATATAGGGATTGGAAGTGAAAGAAAAGAGACCAGCAGAAAAATTTTCCATATCCAATAGTTGCCCTCTTATACTTAGTGAAAGCAGTTTGGTGGAGCTCATGTGCTTATCTCAGGAGAAATGTTGCTTTATCCAACTGAAATCTGAAGGAGAAATAAATTATTTATGAGGATATTCAACAGCATTTCCTTCATACCACAACAGCAGTACTCTATTTCAGTCACACATCAACATGAGCAATAGCTGGGAATTAAGGGATTCTGATAGCAGAGGATTAATATTCCCAGCTATAGGAAAACATGGTAGGATATGGCACTAGCAACCATTTGAAGAGAGAGCATACAAAAATTATGGCTACTTCAGGTCCTGAAATGGTAATTGTATATTTTACTTATTTTAGTTCTTTTTGTTTATTGAATTAGATTGAACGAGAAGCAATTATTTTAGATAATCTTCAGGAAGAACTCCCTGAAATTTCCAAAACAAAAGAGGCATACACCACAGAGGAACTCTGTGAGCTGCTAGACTGTTTATGCCAATATGGAGAGAATGTGGAGAAGCAGCAGCTGTTACTGACTCTACTTCTTCAGCACATCAGAAGTATCCAGAATGTTCCTGAAAGCTCAGGGGCTGTGGAAAGTGTTCCAGCATTTCAAGAAATTACTTCTATGCAACAACGATGCAACAAGTAAGATTTATGAAAAACTGTTAAGGACATGTGCTTGACAATTATGGCTCAACATTTAGAAAATCTAAAAGTATAGAATAATGGCAAATGATACAATAGAATTGAGGTGAGACAACACTGATAGGTATAAAAAGGGATAGAACAGATTAATAACTGTAATTAAGCACACATTTTCCATCCTGGTATTAACGAGGGTGAATATCCTTCCAGTTTCCTTTTTTGTCATTTGTGATTTTTTTTTTTTTTTGCCCTTTTTCTAGTTTAGTAATATATATTTATTATAGGAAATTCAGGCCGGGCTCAGTGACTCACTCCTGTAATCCCAGCACTTTGGGAGGCCAAGGTGGGCAGATCATGAGGTCAGGAGATCAAGACCATCCTGGCTAACATGGTGAAACCCTGTCTCTACTAAAAATACAAAAAGTTAGCCAGGCGTGGTGGCAGGTGCCTATAAGTCCCAGCTACTCTGGAGGCTGAGGTAGGAGAATGGCGTGAACCCGGGAGGCAGAGCTTGCAGTGAGCGGAGAGTGCGCCACTGTACTCCAGCCTGGGTGACAAAGCGAGACTCTGCCTCAAAAAAAAAAAAAAAAAAAAAAGAAATTCAGAAACTGAAAATTACGAAAATTAATATAAAAATCTACCTTAATGTCACCACTCAGCAATAACCACTGCTAATCATTTTTTTCTCCTTTTTTACTATGATTTTGTTTTTAAATAAATTGAGATCAAAATACTTGTACTGTTTTATATTCTGCTGAATAATTTACCAGCAAATCATGTTTGCCTTCCTATGCCATTAAATGTTCTTTTCAAATGTAACTAGCTGTGGCCGGGCATGGTGGCTCACGCCTGTAATCCCAGCACTTTGCCCATGTTGGCCAGGGCGATCTCGAACGCCTGACCTCAGGTGATGCACTCTTCTCAGCCTCCCAAAGTGTTGGGATTACAGGCGTGACCCGCTGTGCCCTGCCGGTACACTTCTGGCTGATAGGCTATAAATCAAGGGATCCTTTGATACCTTTCTTGAGTTCAATTAATTTGCTGGAGTGGCTCATAGAACTCAAGAAAACACTTTAGTCATGTTTACCAGTTTATTAATAAAGAGTCTAATGAAGGATACAGATGAACAGCCAGATGGAAGAGGTGCCTGAGGCACGGTATAGGAAGGGGCCTGAGGCTTCCCTGTTTTCTCTGGGTGGTGGAACCCCCAGGCTTTCAGCAATCCAGAAGCTCTGTGAGCCCTGTCTTTTGGGGTTTCTTATGGAGATTTCATTATGTAGTCTCATTATGAATTCATTATGATTGATTATATAATTGACCATTGGCAATCAACTCAACTTTGAGCTTCTGTCCCCTCCCGCAGAGGCTGGGGGTGTGTGTTGGAGGTAGGGGTGGTACTGAAAGTTCCAACCTTTTAATCACATAGTTGGTTCCCCTGGCAACCAGCCCTCATCCTGAGGCTACTCAGGATCCCACCTAGAGTTGCCTCCTTAGAACTAAAGATGCTCCTATCACTCAGGAAATTACAAAGGACTTAGGAGCTCTGCGTCAGGAACTGGTCAAAAATCAAATATTAGGACAAAAGACTCCTAGCTAGCACTCCTATCTACAAAGGTATTAAGAGCTCTGTCTCAGGAACCAGAGCAGAGATCAAGTATATATTTATTATATCACAATATCATAGATACTTACCAAATAACCCTCAGGAAAGATTTTACCCACTTCAATGCCTCTTCGGATATTTGCTACATCCACAGCAAAATGAATCAGCTTAAGAGAAGAAGACCAGTGGGGTTGTCTATCCCCAGAAGCCTACCCATGATTCCATTCACACCTCTAAGTCATTTTCATTTGAGCTCAAGGGTTACATGGAGAAAAAGAGAGGACAGAGATGTCAGTTACAATGGAATATGTGAAAAAGAGAATATTTGGGGCGAAAGGTTTGGAGAGGTATTTGATTAAGTGATAAGATTTTGTACCTGTTTGTATATGTGGTATATCCATTATCAAAAATTGTTACTTTTTTCTTAGAGGAAATAACTGTCCTTTAGGAACTATTCAGGCATTTCATTAATTGTTGCAATAAAACTGTTTCACAGAAGAGCAGGATAAAGAAACAATTATATTTTGATGTTCTCTTTTAGGCTTCTTCAGAAAGTTCAAAAAAATAAAGAATTAGTGCAGACTGAAATCCAAGAAAGACATTCCTTCACAAAAGAGATAATTGCTTTGAAGAATTTATTTCAACAGACCACAACTTCTTTCCAAAATATGGCATTCCAGGATCACCCAGAAAAGTCAGAACAATTTGAGGTAAGTGAGGAGCGAATTAGTGAATGTGGCAGATACAGGCTCACAGTCTTGTATCCAAAGTCCTTGGGGTAGATATAACTCAGTGGCTGGGTTTGGGGGAGTGGTCTGGGGAGAGAGAGGCACAGGGAAAGCCCCTGTGGCATGGTGTGGGCAGAACCAAGGGAGAAGATCAGTGTGGCTGGAGAGCGGAGAACAGAGTTGAAACAAGGCTGGAAGGTAAGTCAGTCTGGACCAAGCAGCCTTCTTTCAACTATATTTCCAGTGTGTTTGGTGAATAATGGCCTCAGACCACTCTTGAGTAGCATGTTGGGTTACTCCTTTAGTAGCACTTAGTGCCTTGTCTCTGATAGAGCCTAGGTACACCCTACAGGTCATCTGGAATCTCATTTCTTCAGAATAATCTCCTTTTTCATTCCAGTCCAATGGTGACAGCCCAAAAGGATGTTTGGAAGCTTATTCAAAAGTCACGTGTTGGCCAGACACAGTGGCTCACACCTGTAATCCCAGCACTTTGGGAGGCCCAGGCAGGCAGATCACTTGGGGTCAGGAGGTCAAGACCAACCTGGCCAACATGGGGAAACCCCATCTCTACTAAAAATACAAAAATTAGCCAGGCGTGGTAGCGTGTGCCTGTAATCCCAGCTACTGGGATGCTGAGGCAGGAGAATCACTTGGACCCAGGAGGCAGTGGTTGCAGTGAGCTGAGATCATGCCACTGCACTCCAGCCTGGCTCCATCTCAAAAAAAAAAGAAAAAAAAGTCACATGCTGTCTAAAGAGAACTTTCGGTTATTATATTGGAAAGTAAAGAAGCAGTCTTCATGGGCAAGCCTTCCAAGTGTACCTCTGAATGAAAGCCTGTACTCCTGGACTAGGTGTAGATAAAACGGGATGACACTTACTTCTTAAACCGCATCTTTGAATGGCATTGTTCTCTAACTTTCTCTCTCTAGATTTGTCCTCTGCTGAGGATTAAGAAAAGGAAAACAATGACACATCACAGAGCCATTTAAAATTGTAATCATTCTTCACTGCAGTGACTCAATCCATGAACACAAATAATGCTACTGAACAGCTACTGTAAAAACAAAACAAACAACAAAAAAGCCACAGTCAAGTCAAGAAGTATTTTTCCACTTGATCTTTGGGAAACTTTCCCAAACAAATGAGTTTCTCCTTTATAATTACTGCAGGAGAAGGTAGATCAGATTTGGTTTCTAGGCCACAACCAATAGACTATTTGTTCAGGTTTCTTTTATCTCCTAAAAACCTACATTCTTTGTATGGAACTGGAACCCTCCCTTTTGAAAGAAGTTGAGCTCTGCCGGGCTGTCTAATTACATGAAAGTAGACACTTCTGCTCCAAGCATGGGGCTTTTAGTGGCCTTGAATCATTGTGATGATAATGGAGGAAGAAGTAGAAATAGCAACACATTAATAACAACAACAAAAAACTTCTTTGAAACTTTTTTTTTTTTTTGCTGCTTGCAGCTTTTTAGATCAGGTCTGCAACGCAGATACAATGAAATCCTAAAGGTACTTTAGAAGCAGGGGGTGTTGTAATGTCTTTTCTAGATAATGGTGTGACACTATGAAGAGATATCAAGTTTAATTCTTACAAATTAGAAAGCATCATCTGACTAAACTGAGTATCTCTCGGGCTTAATCAGCTTGTATCACTAGTGGGGTTTTGTCATGCAAACTGCTCTCCTTTAAATCATAAGGATGTGCTGGAAGGCCGCTTTTACTTCCTAGAGTTAAACTTTTCCCCCAGTCTTGTGAGTATTGCAACTCTCTTAATGTTTTTAGGAGCTTCAAAGCATCCTTAAGGAAGGGAAGCTAACTTTTGAGAATATTATGGAAAAACTACGAATCAAGTATTCTGAAATGTACACCATAGTCCCTGCAGAGATTGAATCCCAGGTGGAAGAATGCAGAAAAGCTTTAGAAGACATAGATGAGAAGGTAATAATAATGTCTATACTACTGTTATTGTTTATGGAGCTGAATGTCTATCAAAAGGAAAATATCATTTAATGTCAAATTCCGTTTGCTGGGATTTCAGCTATGACTGCTTTCAAGAGTTAAGTGACCATTTTGTCTAATATTGAATGCTGAGATAAAGATGCTTTAAATATGTGACATAAGATAACAGAATTAGATAATTTATGTATATTTAATTGTCGAAATGCTGCTTCTTCTCTTGCATTTTATAATACAGTTATATATCTTTTACTGGTTTTGTTTGCTTTTGTACAACCACTGTACAACCACTTGAACATTTTGGACGTTAATACTTTGCTTTAAAACACATCCTTTGAAACATTTTGACATTACAGCTGAGGGCAATAAGAATACAAATTTCACAACTCACTAGGAATAGCACTTAGTATGTAGTGTCTGTCTAATGATGATGTTAACAGAATTCTCATGAAAAGTACCTGAGCGAATCTTTATACCTGAAAGTCCAGATTTGAAGAAAAGGTGGAAAATATTTTATAATACTAGAAACATAGGAGCCTAGCAGGATATTTTGATTAGATTGTAAAAAGACAGCCCATATCAAACAGAAGAAAATTCTGTTTGGTCTGGTATCCACAGAAGTTTTTTGTTTGTTTGTTTGTTGGTTGTTTTTTTTTTTTTAATTAATTAATTAATTTATTTTTTCTGCCTAGAATACTTACAACTTGATAAATAAAATAGATCTTAGATAAACACAAAAAACTCAGATTTCAAACTTAGTTGCTAAAATATGTCATTAATTCTATGACAGATTTCTCAGGGAAATCTCACAAGGTAAAAAACATGTAAACTTAATGTATATTTATGACAAATCTTTTTTATTTAACACACAAGAAAACCCATTTTGTACTTTCTCAAGGATCTGGTACTATTGATTTTATTTTAGGAAAATACTAAATGTTTTGAGAGAAACTAAATGTTATTCTCATGAATACTTATGAAAATCTGTAGCAGAGTAAATTAATAATCAAAATCCGTCGTTCAAATTCAAGGTAGAAAATTTCCGCTATGACCCTGTGTATTTGTCACAAATAGCAACTAATTTTTATTATGTGATGTGGCTAAAGGAAATTCAAGGATCCTGGGACAGACGCAGTAACATTGTGTATAATTCAAATGGCTATATTCATTTCCTAAATCATGATCTGTCCTAATGTATCTAAATGGTATACATTTCTGCCAGGAGAATAAGTGCACAAAATATCAGAAAACTTTGTCTTGTGGTAATTTGTGACACAGCCAGCCATAAAAAACTAACATGGAACCAAAGTGAGATTTTTTTCCTAATAATATTGACTGCAGTATGGTCTGGGGAATAAAGACATGATATAAAAGTATCAACAGCCTGATATTGTGAATAGAGCCTGGGACTCAATCTGGGGACTTGGGGGTTTCTTGGGACAAGTTCATCTACTTCCTTGACATATGACTGCAGCAAATCATTTAGTCTGTGTTCCAGTTTCTGCATCTGTATACTATCTGCATAGGATGCTTTTAGTCTCAATGGTTACACAGATACAGTTTTGTTTTGTTTTTTTTAATTTACAAAGCAAAGGATTATACAAAAGCATAAAGTATTACTTGGTTATTTAGCAGCTGCTTGGAGAAAGCCTTATCAAATAGCAAAACAAGAACACACACCAGTCAGGTATTTGGAAAGTGATATACTCAACATTCATTTATTATCTTTCCTGGCTCAAGGTTTTTTTGTTTGTTTGTTTGTTTCTTTTTAAGAGAATCGTTTAGATAAAAAAAATTACACTGTTCAGTAGCTAAGTTTCTGATGGCTGGGAAAACATCTACAAATGGTTACACAGAGAATAATTAAACTCTGTGCATCCTCAAGAAATAGCTACTTTTAGAAGGTTGTTTCACTCAAATGAGTACTGTGATTGGAATTATTTTTTTTTTTAAAGTCAGCTTGAGAGTAAATTTGGTTTTATTGAAAACAGATCTGTGCAGAGGATTTTCTCATAAAATGGAAAGATCATATAAAAATCGTTTATCCCCCAGGAATTCTTTTATATCATTTGATCCATATGGGGATGTTTCACACAATCCACTCAGTAGTTTTGCCCAACACAGCATATATCTTTAATACATGTTAGATTACATTAAACTAATTTTTGTTTTATTTCAGATGATATTTAAAAGGTCAAGTAAACACACCTGCCATTTATTAGTCTTCCTATCCACCTTCTCATTAATGCATTTTCAGAATTTCTTCCAGCCCTTAAAAGATTTTTACAAGTTGTAACAGAGTGACTACCACTTTTGTTGTTCGAACCTATGAATAAAGTGCAGACAACCTCTCTAAGCCAAATGCATCTTTCTGTCTTTCACAGATTAGCAATGAAATCTTAAAAAGCTCACCGTCATATGCAATGAGGAGAAAAATAGAAGAAATTAACCATGGGCTTCATAATGTTGAAAAGATGTTGCAGCAGAAAAGCAAAAATATTGAGAAAGCACAAGAAATTCAAAAGGTAAAATCCTCCTTTAACTCCCTTCAGCATTTGGTATTTCTGACCCACTCCTGCCCTGTTCATCAGTTATCACAAGGTGAGTTCTTTGAATTAATCTGAAGCACAGAAATCATAAACCAAATCCACAGAGGCATCACCTAGAGAGGCTTGATAGGGAAAAGTTGCATTTAAAAATTATTCTGTTGGCCAGGTGCGGTGGTTCACGCCTGTAATCCCAGCACTTTGGGAGGCCAAGGTGGGATGATCACTTGAGCCTAGGAGTTTGAGACCAGCCTGGCCAACATGGCAAAACCCTGTCTCTACTAAAAATACAGAACTTCGCTGGGCGTGGTGGCACAAGACTGCAATTCTAGCTACTCGGGAGACTGAGGCATGAAAATCCCTTGAACCTAGGAGACGGAGGTTGCAGTGAGCCGAGATCACGTCACTGCATTCCAGTGTGGGTGACAGAGTGAGACTCTCTCAAAAAAAAATTCTGTTTTTCCATGGTGGGCATATACCCAAACTTCTGAGAGCCTGTGATTTTCACAAGTAAAGGAAAGTAAGGATCTTATCTTGGGGATACTGATATTAAAAATCATTCAATAGAATATGAAAAATATTAAAGCTCTTTTTTAGACTGCCAAGGTTAAATAAAAATAAAAATTCCAAATGTATTTCCCTTGTAAAATGTCTTATAAAATAAAATCTTAGGTAAAACTGTACATAAACACTATTCTACTTCTTAATTTGCAAGCAAACTACAGTATAGGGAAAGGATTCTTGTTTTAATCTATATCTTAAGGAAATATTTTAATAATTTGGGGCTTTTAAAATAGGTCAGAATATGGCTCACTATTGGACAAATCTTAAGCAGAGGAACCTAATTTAACAAGTTAGATATAGTCCTCAAGATAGGGGGGAAAAAAATGTTCTTAAGCAAACATTAAGAATTGAATATTTTAGCTTTGAAATTTTCCTCTGCCCAGCGAAGTTCAGATTTGAATCCAACCTATGGGTTTCTTGAGTCAAAAGCAGTTGCTCCTAATCATGTTTCTAGAGCTCTCTGCCTCTGCATTCATCCCAAGTTGGCAGATAGTTTTCTTTTTTTAAATTTTTGAGATAGGGTCTCACCCTGTCACCCAAGCTGGAGAGCAGTGGTGTGATCAAAACTCACTTCAGCCTTGACCTCCCTGGCTCAATCAATCCTCCCACCTCAGTCTCCCAAGCAGCTGAGACTGCAGGTGTGCGCCACCACACCTGGCTAATTTTTCATGTTTTTTGTAGAGACAGGGCCTCCCTGTTTTGTCCAGGCTGGTCTCGAACTCCTGGGCTCAAGCAGTCCACACATCTTGGCCTCCAAAATTGCGTGAGCCACTGCACCCAGCCCAGATATTTTTCTTTGTTTTATTTTTTCACTTAACATTATTTTCTAGATTGAGTGTGTGTGTGCGTGCATGCACGTGCGTGTGTATGAACTGGTGTAAATAGGTTCAAGTATTTCCCCAAGCCCTTTTAAAACAGAATGTTTTGCTCGTCACTCTTGAGAGATGAGGGCTGTATTGACCTTGTCGGTCATCTCTAGAAATGTCCAGGTCTTTCTGTTCCCCTACAGCTAATTTGTAGTGAAATGAATACTGTTACAGTTGGGAGAGCTCAGGAAAAGTGTTTTTCAGTTTAGATAACAAATTGCTGGATATAAATTAACAGCTATTCTTGTGATGTTGTTTCTGTGGTGTTTTAGTAGCATTTATAAATGTAAATACTGTGTGAAAACCAGGCATTGCCTCCATAAACTATGACCTCTTCATTCAAGTTGACTTACAATTTCCTTCTCCAGAAAATGTGGGATGAGTTAGATCTATGGCATTCCAAACTAAATGAGCTGGATTCTGAAGTTCAGGACATCGTTGAACAGGACCCAGGACAGGCTCAAGAATGGATGGATAACTTGATGATTCCTTTCCAGCAGTATCAGCAAGTATCACAGAGAGCAGAGTCTAGAACCTCACAGTTGAATAAGGTATGGCTGTGATTCATAATAGCTTCATATCATGTGGTGGTATTGAGATGGTGTTAAAGCAAAACAATATATTCAGAAACAGCCAATTTCTCTTGAATTATCAGTTTTGGACTTGAAGCTGGGGCCATGGTAGGCTCGCGTGGGCACTGAGGAGACAGATTTCAATGCTAGTTCAGGCAGAAAGTCTGATTGGGCAGATAGAACCAAGAATCCGAAAGTTGACCACAGCAAGAGCCAGGCAAACTGTTGGGAAGTCCAGGCTCCCCTACAGGTGGATAAAGACCAGTAATGGGAATTTAGGACAGGTGATCTCCGGAGTCTAGTGAGGGAGACAACAATGAGAAAGACTGTCATTCAGGTACAGGATACCCTCCCTACCCTCCTTCCAAACAGGAGCTGTGGTTGGCTGAGTTGTGTTTGTGATTTAACAAGAGTGAGGCAGCATCCTAGTCTTAGAACTGTAGGGCAAGGTCTTGAACAGGAGGACAAAGTACAGCCCAGTTTTTAAAATGAAGCCTAAAATGGGAACCAGAATAGTTGCAAGGCTAACCCAGAACTTTGCTGAGGCCCATGATGTTGGAGTAGAACCGCTTAAATCCTTTCCACCTATGGTCAGAGTTAATCTTAAAAGTCAGAAGTATCATAACCTAGAGCAGGTGAACAAGTGGCCCCAGCCATGAGGAGCAGACATCTGCAAGGCCTGACACACCCCTGACTAACAGCAACTTACTCTTCATCGAGGAGTCATTCGGCTCCAGTAAAAGGCATGTGACCAAGTTTGGTCCTGCATCTCTTTCTCAGGCCACAGTTAAGATGGAGGAATATAATGACCTTCTGAAGAGCACTGAGGCTTGGATAGAAAATACCAGTCATTTGCTGGCCAATCCTGCTGACTATGACTCTTCAAGGACACTGAGTCACCATGCTAGCACTCTGCAGGTAAGTGTTCTTCTAGGTTTTCTGCTGCTCATAGCATCTACATAAGGATTCATGGCTTACCTGATCGTCCTGGTGCTTTTTTCCTCCTTTCCTGAAATACAATCTTACCACTAACCGTGTCAGTGGCAGAAGGAAGCTTGAGAGAGTGGCAAGCACTAGACACAGATTTTGGAGAGCAGGATTCAGCTCTTACTGTCCTGATAACTACTTTATGACTTTTTTGATAATTTCGTTTATCTTCTATGGACCTCAGTTTCTCCCCATGAAATAAGAATGTGCACAGGATAGTGCTAATGGTTTTGGTTGTTAGAATTCTAAGATGCCCCCCCAATATTCCCATCCTCTGGTGTATATGACCTGAAAGAATAGTTGAAAGAATAATACTTGAATGTGGGCAGGAATATGAATACGATGGGAAAGTCACTTCATTGACTAGGTTACGTTATATGACTAAGGTAATGGGGTAGTCACTCCCATAAATACTTGATTAATGTGATTATAAGACTCTCTAATATGGGATTTTTGGATTTGGAATGCTCCACCGGTAAGTATAATACTTATATTCCAAAATTTGAAGAAGTCCAAAATCTGAAACGCTTCTGGTCTCAAGCATTTCAGATAAGGGTTACTCAGCCTGTAGCAGAGTGTAGTGAGATTCTCCTTGAGAAAGTGGCTATATTGTCAGAGGACCATGGAGCTAGGGCCCAAAGGCTCTTTCTAGAAGCTGAGAGTCAGTGAGAGCCAGCTAGGAAACAGGGAGCCCAGTCCTACAGCTGGATTTTGCCAACAACCTGAATGATCTTGAAAGAGAACCCCGAGCTCCAGATGGCACCGGACTGCATCCTTGTGGCTCCCCGTACAGAGGATTCACCTCAGCTATACCTGGACTCCTTACCCCTGAACACTACAAGATAACTTTTTTGTGTTTTAAGCCATTAAGTTTGTGGTAATTAGTTACACAGCAATAGAACACGAATCCATGGTTCCTTCCACTTCTAACACACCATGATTCCAAATTTCCTGTCCTTGCTGGTACTCCACATGTGCCCCATGTGTCTATGCTGGCTTACAAAGACAAAACAAATGAAAATGTTTTCCTACTTGAGGCCTCGGCTGCAAAACATCTTCTGGATGCTGAGTATTAGGGAAGTTGCATTGCACAGGTGTGTTTTCCTTCTTTTATTCTGCCATGAGAAGGAATCCCTTAGAGAAAAGCTTATTTGGTAACAGTGTTTACAGAATCAGACCTCAAAGGTGATTCAGCTCCTTTTTCTATCTTTAGAATGGCACAGTGTGTTCCTAAGTGAGCTGCTGACCTCAGACCTCCCTGAAGTTTGAGAATTGTTGGTGTTTTTTTTTATGGTAACAATTGTAAAGATGCTGCATTTCTACCGATTTTTTTTCCTTTTCTTCCCCTTGCTCATGATTTTTTTGCCTTTCCCCACTTGGATTAACTTTCCACATCCCCAAAGTTTGTCATTTTTAAACTTTTTATCACCTCCCTGAGTCACTATTTTTGAGGACTGTACTAAGACAAAAGAGAGGAATGATGCTTTTTTTTTTTTCCTTCAAATGCTTATTATGAGTTAAAAAAACAAACTGTACAAAAGTAAGCTCAGGCAAAAGCAGCTGGGATTTTGCTACCTTCTACTGATACCAATGTAAAAATGTGAAAGCATCTCTCAAACTTCAGGACATTTTAAATTGCTAGACTTTCTTTCTGAGCTAGAAGTGAGTAAAGGAAGTAGGGACAAGGGAAGGTGCGAGTTTATTTCTGTGTGCCCTGATGTGTCCTAATCTCCCCCTGGGAAGTAAGTCCCAAATAAAACTATGTGAAATCCTCGTTTGTCCAATAATTCTACTTTTAGGATGCCCTTTTCCATTTTCTAGCATATTCAGGTATTTTTAAATTCACTTTTAAAGAGGTGTCAGAACTCTCAACTAGGCTTTAAATGTTTGTTTTAATTGTACTATATCCTTCTACCTGGATTGTGTTTGTTAAAACAAGTCTTTGTAACCTAAAGATAATTCCATAAATACTACTGTTGTAAGAATCACTGAAACATAAATTCATAAATTGTCATTATAAAAATAGAAAATTATTATTATTATTTTTTTGAGATGGAGTTTCACTCTTTTTGCCCAGGCTGGAGTGCAATGGTGCGATCTCAGCTCTCCACAACCTCCGCCCCCCAGGTTCCAGTAATTCTCCTGCCTCAGCTTCCCCAGTAGCTGAGATTACAGGTGCATGCCACCACGCTCACCTTATTTTGTATTTTTAGTAGAGACGGGATTTCACTATGTTGGCCAGGCTGATCTTGAACTCCTGACCTCAGCTGATCTGCCCGCCTCGACCTCCCAAAGTGCTGGGATTACAGGCGTGAGCCACCGCACCTGGCCTGTTTTTTAAATCAACTTTATTGAGGTATAATTTACATATAGTAAAAATATCAATACACCTATTTTAAGTATGCAGTTAGGTGAGTTTTGATAAAAGTGCAGTTGTATAACCACCACCGCCATCAATATAAGGAACATCTCCATCTCCCAAGACGTTTCCTCCTGCCTCTTTGCAGTCAATTCCTTTTCACCCATCTTCAACCCTAGGTAACCACTCACAGTTTCTTATTACTATAGTTTTGCCTTTTCTAGAATATCATGTAGAGGGAATCAAACAGTGTATAGTCTTTCGTGTCTCACTTGTTTCAATTCACATAATGCTTTTGAGATTCATCCAGGTTGTTACACTTAATGCATAGTTAATTCTTTGATTGCCAAGTAGTGTTCCAGTTTTGGAAATAAATTTGGAATTAAGTAGTTTGTTTATCTACCAGTTAATAGATATTTGGGTTGTTTCCAGTTTTGAGCTATGTATTCGCTTTGTTGTCTAACAAATTACTCCAAAAGTTAGCAGCTTGAAACCGCAAACTGTTACTATCACAGTTTCTGTGGGTCAGGAGTCCACCGGCATGGCTTAGCTAAGTATCTCTGGCTCAGGTTCTCTCATGAGAATGCCGTCAAGGTGTTGGCAAAGGCTGCAGACTCATCTGAAGGCTCAATTTGCATGAGGGAGGAGGTGGGATCCGCTTCCAGGCTTATTCCCATGGCTGTTGACAGGCCTCAGAAGATCTGCTTCTACTCACAGACACGTGTGCTCCTCCAGGAGTCTGCCTCACACCATGGCAGCTGGCTTCCCTCGGCATAAACAATTTCCAAGAGAGTGAGAGAGAGCTCTCAAGACAGAAGCCACATTTTTTTTTTTTTTTTTAATTTTAGAGACAGGTTCTTGCTCTGTCACCCAGGCTGGAGTGCAGTGGCACAATGTCGGCTCACTGCAACCTCCACCTTCTGAGTTCAAATGTTCCTCCCACCTTAGCCTCCCAGGTGGCTGGGACTACAGGCGCACGCAACCATGCCCGGCTAATTTTTAAATTTTTGTAGATAAGGTCTCACTTTGTTGCCCAGGCTGGGCCTCAGTCTTTGTAATCTAACCTTGGAAGTGACATCTCATCACTTCTGCCATATTTTATTAGAATTAAATTAGTAAGTCTGGCCTACATTCAAGGAAGCTGATATAAGGGTATGAATACCAGGAGGTAGGGGTCATTCAGGGCTACCTTAGAGGCTGCTACCATAGGCTATTATGAGCAAAACTGCTGTGAACATTTATATATAAATCTTTGTGTAGACAAATGTTTTCATTTTATTTCAAAGAATAAATACCTAAAAGTAGGATCTCTGACTTTTACGATGTGTTTAAATAAATAATAAACTGAGAAATTGTTTTCCAAAATGGCTATATCATTTTTCATTCCCACCAGCAACATGAGTTCTAATTGCTTCATATTTTCAACAGTACTTAATATTGTCTGCCTTTTAAATTTTAGCCATTTTAGTGACTTGCAGTGGTAATTCATTGTGGTTTAAATGGCATTTCTGTAATGACTAACAATTTTGAGCATTTATTTATGTCTTTATTGGTCATTTGTACACTTCCTTTGTAAAGTATCTGTTCAATTTTTTTTTTTTTTGCCCATTAAAAAAATTGCATTGTTTGTCTTCTTGTTGAGTTGTAAGTTTTTTGTAAAATATTCTGAACCATTCTTTTGACATATATGTCATTTACAAATATTTTCTTCCAGTCTGTGGCTTGTCTTTTCATTCTTTTAACACTGTCCTTCAAAGAGCAAATGTTATTAATTTGATGAGGTCCAATGTATCAATATTTTCTTTCGTGGATTATTCTTTTGTGCCACATTCTAAGAAATCCTTACCTAACCCAGGGTTGCAAAGATTTCCTCCTGTGTTTTCTTCCTGTAACTTGATAGTTTTAACTCTTACTGTCAGTTCTATGATTTATCTCATGTTTATTGTTGCATAAGGTGTGATTGAAGGATCAAAGTTCTTTTTTTCCATGGAGATATCCAATTGTTTCTGCATCATTTATTGATCAGAATCACCATTAAATTACTTTGGCACTTTATTGGAAATCAATTGACCTTACACATGTGTGTTTATTTCTGGGCGCTCCCTTCTGTTCAATTGATTTGTATGTCTATACTTTTCATTAATATGACAGTCTTCATTACTATAGCTTTACAGTAAGTCTTGAAATCAGGTAGCATCAATTCTACAACTTTGTCCTTCTTTTTCAGATTTGTTTTGGCTAAATCAAGGCCTTTGTATTTCTATATAACTCTTAGAATACACTTGTTAATTTCTAAATAAAGGTCTGTGGGAATTTTGAGTGGGATTGCATTAAATTTGTAAATCAATTTGGAAGATAATTAACATCTCAACCATAGTAACTATTCAGTCCAGGAACGTGATATCTCTTTATCTCTTTTGGGGTTTAATTTCTCTCAACAATGTTTTGTAATTTTCAGTATGCAGGTCTTTTTTTTTTTTTTTTTTTTTTTGAGATGGTGTATCTCTCTGTCGCCCAGCCTGGAGTGCAGTGGTGCGATAATGGCTCACTGCAACCTCCGCCTCCTGGGTTCAAGCGATTCTCCTGCCTCAGCCTCCTGAGTAGCTAGGATTACAGGCTCCCGCCACCACACCTGGCTAATTTTTGTTTTTTTGTTTTTTGTTTTTTTTTTGAGACGGAGTCTCGCTCTGTCACCCAGGCTGGAGTGCTGTGGCTGGATCTCAGCTCACTACAAGCTCCGCCTCCCGGGTTCACGCCATTCTCCTGCCTCAGCCTCCCGAGTAGCTGGGACTACAGGTGCCCACCACCTCACCCGGCTAGTTTTTTGTATTTTTTAGTAGAGACGGGGTTTCACCGTGTTAGCCGGGATGGTCTCAATCTCCTGACCTCGTGATCTGCCCGTCTCAGCTTCCCAAAGTGCTGGGATTACAGGCTTGAGCCACCGCGCCCAGCCTAATTTTTGTATTTTTAGTAGAGACAGGGTTTCGCCATGTTGGCCAGGCTAGTCTCGAATTCCTGAACTCAGGTGATCCACCCATCTCGGCCTCCCAAAGTGTTGGGATTACAGGCATGAGCCACCGCACCTGGCCCAGTACACATTTCTTGCATGTATATTGTTAAATTTATTCCTAAGTATTTTACTATTTTTGATGCTGTTGTCAATGATAATTGGTAAAAAACAAAAAAAAAAAGCATTAGTTTTAAGTTTTGTTTTCCTAAACGTTTTCTCCTATAAGGATTTTGAATAAGATTAATATAAAATTCTGAATAACCCACTTAGTTTTAGTGACTTATGATTAAAATTCTAGTTGCATAAGTGAATGTTCTTTCTCCTATCAGTTATTTTTTGTGGAATTACCTGAAAAGTACATTATCAAGCTGAACATTTTCATTAGGTGGCTGAGCTATTTTGATGTCTTAAATTTGAAAGTTATTACATGTATGAAAGGGCTTATTATGTATAATAAAAGACACTTCTCTCACCCCTATTATTAAAGGATTCTAAAGGTTTTAGAAGTGGACGAAGACCAAATATGTATGTTTCTTATTATATTACAGTATACAGGTAGATACTCTGAAGTCTTTCACTGTCATTGACAATAGAGGTTGTTATGTTTTCATTATTGAACTAGAAATGAGTAGGAATTTAAAATGTTGAGACAACTGTCAATTTTCTCTGGTTTAAATTTTAATCAACTTATATCAGGATCTTGATGCCTCTCTCTCTTTTTCCCATTCTGTGTTTATCTAGATGGCTTTGGAAGATTCAGAACAGAGGCACAATCTTTTACATTCAATCTTTATGGATCTAGAAGACCTGTCAATAATTTTTGAAACAGATGAATTAACACAATCTGTGCAAGAGTTAAGTAATCAAGTAACAGCATTACAACAAAAAATAATGGAAAGCCTTCCACAGATTCAGCGAATGGCTGATGTAAGTTTGCACCATAAAGATATGATTTCTTATTCTTTATTTATATTTCATTCAGGATTAAATTAGAGGCTGTGCAATGGTGGCTCACGCCTATAATCCCAGCACTTTGGGAGGCCAAGGCGGATGGATCACTTGAGGTCAGGAGTTCAGGACAAGCCTGGCCAACATAGTGAAACCCCATCTCTACTAAAAATACACAAATTAACTGGGTATCGTGGTGCACACCTGTAATCCCAGCTACTTGGAAGGCTGAGGCAGGAGAATCGCTTGAACCTGAGAGGCAGAGGTTACAGTGAGCCAAGATTGCGCCACTGCACTCCAGCCTGGGTGACAGAGCAGGACTGTGTCAAATAAATAAGTAAGAGTTATACTACTAACCAAGCACTATACAGCTAATCAATGTGAAGACACGTTGATCTGGTAAAATGTCATGTGTGTTCTCATTTGTGGAATTACATTTTACTTTACTTTGCAACCTGTAGTGTAACGTGTAATTATAACAAAAAGCATCTCCCCATTTGCAATCCAGAAGTGGTCTGTTTTAAAGAGTAAAGAATCCTGATAAAATAAGCTCAGTGTTTTCTCTTTGTCAAAGAGAAATACTACTGATTTTTAAGTGCTGGATAGGAAAGAGGGAATTAAAAGAGAGAGTTCTGGCCGGGCGCGGTGCCCGGCATGGTGGCTCGTGCCTGTAATCCCAGCACTTAGGGAGGCAGAGGCGGGAGGATAGCGTGAGCACGAGAGTTTGAGACCTGCCTGGGCACTACAGTAAGACCCCATTCTCCACAAAAAGGAATTAAAAACAAGTGTAAAACAGGTAGTCCCAAGTCTTTATTTACCAACAGCAAATATTTATTAAGGGGTTGTTATTTGCCAGCCTCTGGATTTTTATTTTTGCTTGAAACATCTGAAGCATTTATTTAAAGAGAGAGTCACATGGTAGAGGCAATTACAGTTCTTCATGATTTACCTTTGTTACTCAGTTACATTCCCTAGGCCACACTCATGTGTCTTTAGGGAATAATAACTGTTAAAGTAATTATTTTTGGTTACTAAAGCTCATTTCAAAATTTTTAAATGCTTCTATAATTTTTGATGAAAATTACCCTAAAATACATTGTATAATTCTATATACCTTCTTAAATAGTAGGTACCCAGAATAATGTCCATGTAATTTAACTTTTTCTCATAATTTGGAGCTATCACTATAAACAGCTATTGTACATACTGCTTCATTTTCTTATGAAGTTTTGTTGGTCCCTGGCCAGGCGCAATGGCTCACGCCTGTAATCCCAGCACTTTGGCAGGCCGAGGTGGACAGATCACCTGAGGTCAGGAGTTCGAGACCTGCCTGGCCAACATGACGAAACCCCGTCACTACTAAAAGTACAAAATTAGGCCGGGCGCAGTGGCTTACGCCTGTAATCCCAGCACTTTGGGAGGCCGAGGAGGGCAGATCACGAGGTCAGGAGATCAAGACCATCCTAGCTAACACAGTGAAATCCCGTCTCTACTAAAAATACAAAAAATTAGCCGGGCGTGGTGGCGGGTGCCTGTAGTCCCAGCTACTCGGGAGACTGAGTCAAGAGGATGGCGTGAACCCGGGAGGCGGAGCTTGCAGTGAGCTGAGATTGCTCCACTGCACTCCAGCCTGGGCGACAGAGCGAGACTCTGTCTCAAAAAATAAACAAACAAAAAAACAAAATTAGCCGAGTGTGGTGGCAGGCGCCTGTAATCCCAGCTACTTGGGAGGCTGAGACAGGAGAATAACTTGAACTCAGGAGGCAGAGGTTGCAGAGAGCCGAGATCGTGCCCTTGCGCCCTAGCTTGGGCAAAAAGAGCAAAACTCCCTCTCAAAAATAAAATAAGATAAAATATTTGTTGGTTCCTATATTGAATAGCTCCAGACTGCTATAATTTGATACCCTGTCTTTTTTTATGTCATTTTTAAATCTCCTTCATTATTAACCATTCCTTATTGGCACAGTAGATCTGCATTGAACTCTAAAGGCCTTAGGCTCTCTTATGGTTGTGTGGACTTCAGTGTGTAGGTTTTGCAGCATACTTTACTTATTTTTGCAGCATTTCACTTGAAGGTTCTTGGCCAGGTTCTGGATGTTGATACTGATGAGAGAATAACCACTGGACAAATGATCCATTGTTTAACTTAATCTGAGTAGGTTATAAAATAACTCAGTGACGGCCGGGCGCGGTGGCTGAAGCCTGTAATCCCAGCACTTTGGGAGGCCGAGGTGGGCGGATCACGAGGTCAGGAGATCGAGACCATCCTGGCTAACACGGTGAAACCCCGTCTCTACTAAAAAATACAAAAAAACTAGCCGGGTGCGGTGGCGGGCGCCTATAGTCCCAGCTACTCGGGAGGCTGAGGCAGGAGAATGGCATGAACCCGGGAGGCGGAGCTTGCAGTGAGCAGCGATCCGGCCACTGCACTCCAGCCTGGGCGACAGAGTGAGACTCCGTCTCAAAAAAAAAAAAAAAAAAAACTCAGTGACACTCCACTTGGCAACAGTTTATTAGGGTGTTAGTGAAAAAGTCCTGACCCTTTTCTAGCTCCTGTGTGTTCGTTTTCCAAGGATGACTTTATCATTTTACTTAAGGTGGTGGGAGTTTTTAGAATGTCACACCTACCTGCTTTCAAGTCTTTAAATATATTCCAAAGATAAATCTGAAGAGTTAAAAAAAAATTGATTTCAATGTGTATGATCTTCGATCTCATAGTATGAGTAATTTAAAATTGGCCATATTATGAGCGTTAGTCCAGAAGGTATATAAGCAATGCTTTGTATTGTGGTGTGCTATTAATAGATTAACATTTATATTGGAAGTGGTGAACACTGGCCGGGCGCAGTGCTCACATCTGTAATCCCAGCACTTTGGGAGGCTGAGGCAGGTGGATCACCTGTGGTCGGGAGTTGGAGACCAGCCTGGCCTCCAACTCACCAACATGGTGAAACCCCGTCTCTACTAAAAATATAAAAATTAACTGGGCATGGTGGCACACGCCTGTAACCCATAGCTATTCAGGAGGCTGAGGCAGGAGAATGGCTTGAACCCGGGAGGCAGAGGTTGCAGTGAGCAGAGATCGCGACATTGCACTCCAGCCTGGGTGACAAGAGTGAAACTCTGTCTCAAAAAAAAAGAAAAAAGAAAAAAAGGAAAGAAAATGGTGAACATTATTTATCTGTAGTGCGTGGTTAGTTTTTAAGAGGTATAGATGGCAGACATTATTTGGCTAAATAAGAGAATAGAATTAATGCCAATAAACTGTGTTTTATAGATGATTAATATACAATATATATTGCATCAGTGTGTTCTTCTGAAATTCTAGGATGTGGTTGCTATTGAATCTGAAGTAAAATCAATGGAAAAAAAAGTTTCAAAAATCAAAACTATCCTATTATCAAAAGAAATATTTGATTTTTCACCTGAAGAACATCTTAAACATGGAGAGGTAAGCACAGATTATTATTTAAAGTATTTTCTTATGATACTTATTATGTCTTTTTCAAAATAGAATATAATGTGATTTTAAAAAGCATTTAGTCTTACCAGAGTAGTAGCAAAATAAGGTTGGGAAATTGATGGGAATAACTATAACTGTATATTTAAATCATAGTTGTAGTACCACCTATGTAAAGATAATTTTCCTATAGGTTATTTTTTCGTTTAAATCAAACTCAAAGGCTTGAGCACCTAATTCAGGCTGAACTGGGTTCCAGCCCCAGCTAGGCTGCTCACTGCGTGACTTTGAGTAATTAATGGTTTTTGGATTGTCTTTCATATCTGTGCACTGGTACTGAGGTGATTACATTGGCCAATTGTAATGTAAATAGAGCCCCTGACAGAGGAGCTGGGACATGACTAAACAGCAGGCAAATGTTGATCCCCTGCTCAGCCTAGTCATTGAGAGCATGTGGTTGAGGACCAGGGAGGCCTGGATTCTGTTCCCAGCTCTGCTTCTTAACACACTAAGCTTACCTGGATCTTCTAACTTCTGTGAATCCAATTTCCTCACCTGTGAAATGGAGGTTAGGATACTTACCTCTCAAGGGGTTGTAAGGATTAAATGAAATGATATTATATGAAATATGACTTAGTACAGTGAGTAATCTCTTCTAATGTATTGGTTACATAAATCCAGATTCCTGTGGATCAGATGTTATTAAAGCAAAATATAATTATACTCCTGGGACTCATGCAGGACAGTTCTGTTCAAGTCAATAAGCATTTTTGAGGGCCCACTATACGGGAAGCCCTGTGCTAGGTGTAGTTGCTACAAAAGTGAGAGGCAGTACCTGCCCTTACATTGTTCACTGCCTAGTGACAATACACACAGCAGAACACCAGTTCTACACAGAAAGTGGAGGGAGAAAAGGAAGAAAAAGTTGTCCAAATGCGTAATTGAGTATTGGTAGGTTACTCTTGCCCCAGTTATTCTTTCCTGAGACTTTCAACTCCCGGATCACAAGTGATAGTTCTTTTCAATCTGAGCTATGAAATAGTTTTAAAAATGGAAACTATAAAAACTATACCGTATTTTAATTGCAAATAATTAAATTTAACAGTGACTATTGTCTTTTCATTTCTGTAACATGCTCCTCTTATATAATTAAGGTCATACTTGAAAATATACGTCCCATGAAGAAAACCATTGCTGAGATAGTGTCTTACCAAGTGGAACTGAGGTTGCCGCAGACAGGAATGAAACCTCTCCCTGTGTTTCAGCGGACAAATCAGCTTTTACAAGATATAAAACTATTGGAAAATGTGACTCAAGAACAAAATGAGTTATTAAAGGTAAGCAGTTTCTGATGACAGCCAACTTACTGGATGAGAATGTTCACCAAAAGCTGGTTTGGTTTTCACCTCTAATTGAAATTCATTATTATCCTGTTATTATAGGAGGTAGCATTTAATATAAAAGCATATCTTCATGCTCAAATGGAGCTAAGGTTATTTTTCTGACTTCTTATCCTTGTTCTGGTTGAAGACATTAAAACATAGTTACGGTCTATTTAATTTCATTCCACAGTTGTTAAAGACCTACATGGGCAAAATTCTGTGGGAAGAGAGTCATACCTGAACAAGGCATTTGCAGCCCCTGAGGCCAACAGATCTGTAAAGTAATCATCACCATAGTAATCTCTTTATTCATCTCAGTCACTCTCCTATTGACTTTCTCGTTACCAAGCATGTGATGTAGGCAGAGTAGGTACTTTATCATCTTTCTTTTTACAGATAAGGAAATCGGCACCAGGGCTAAGTGACCTGCTGAAAGACCACAGAGTTCACTTGTGTAGAGGTTAATGTATGTACACATGGAGCAAGAATTTGAGTTTCTAAACTCCTGGTGTCATTTCTGCATATTGAGGGCTGATATTTTTCATCTTCTTCCCAGAGAGGTTTTGTATTGTGGTGGTGGTGGTTGGGTTTTGTTAAATCACTAGTCTCCATCAGGAATCATCATTAGTGAGGAATAATCTTTAGTTTGTATTCCTAGATCAAGGAATTCCCACAAGAAGAGAAAGTTGTAGAAAGTCTGCACTGACTTCCAGCCCTCTCCGTCGACCTCCTGCGTGCTGCCTTTCCTGATTAGATGGGTCACTGTAGGGGTTATTTTTCATTTTTCATGACGGCCTTCTGTTTATAAGAAGAAAAATAACTATGTCTTAATCCCTGTTAAATTTCATGTACATTTTGGTGGCCACTCTGTTCTCCTAAGGTTTGAGGAGACTATACTCTCTGGTTTGAGTCTTAACTCAGTTTCTCTGGTCTGGCTACTGGTCAATGATGTCGTTCTATAACACCCACAGAGAGAAAGAAGACCTAGCACTCAGTGTACTATCTTGTAATAATATAAAGAGAAGAAAAAAATACATAATTTGATCTATTATTTTCATCCTCTTGTGCTTTATTGGTCTCCTGGTCAGAAGAAGAAAGCCACAGTCCTAACTATGCTTTCAAGTGGCTTCTTCACAGATGAAAAGGGTGAAATAGAAGAGGAACTTCTATTTTGTGCCAAGTTAGGTATCAAACTGTGCTGCTCAAATTTTCCATCTCATTGTGCTGGTGGCAATCAGATGTCCCCTCAGATATTTCAAAGCTAAGTAAGACAGTGGTGATGACAATCATTAGAATATGGTACATTTCCTTTAATTTCTACTTTAGATATTGTAAGTGCCCTCGTTGTAGAAAATAAGACAAATTACTTTTGTGGGGAGTAACAGGATGTAGTTCATTATTGAGGGCTGGGGAGCAGATGTGCACAGTGAACATAGTTATTCATTTCCAGCCTACAGCTAAAATTATGGTTAAATATTAAAGAAAATACAAGGAAGAATTCCGTGTTGGCTAGAAACTTTGTAGTTTTAAAAGGCATTTTGCTTCACTATGTAGCATACCAAAGAAGTATCTAGTTTTTCTTTTGAAGTCTGTTTCTTTGTTTTTCATCATACTTAATCATACTATTTAGTCCCCAGATAGGTCGGAGCTTCGCTACCCCCCTAACACTAGATGCCAGGTATTGTTCTGGTTAGTTTTGCCTTATTCTGCAAATTCAGAATGTTCTTGAACCCTCAGCCTCTTACTCATAAAATACACATCACTGATCCCAAGGGGTACCAGGTGAAGATGAGTCTGGACTGGGAAAACCCATCATCACTGACATCACATGCTCTGTTCTGACTGAATCAGTTATGTCACCTTTCTATGCGGAAAGCCTGCCCCCCCACCCCCGCCATGGAATATGTATTAAAATGGTGTATGTGACTTGTCAGTAAATTCTCAAAAGTTAGCAACTTTATGTTAACATGCCATAAAATGCTTTCCAGAATAAATGCACTGGACTGGAAATACTTAAGAGCAAAGGTGTGTCCAGTGAGACTTGTACTTTAAGCACTGCCCAAGGTGCTCTGGCATCTAGTAGAGCAAGAAGATCAGGTGTCAGCTTTGCAAACATTCTTCTCTCTGTTTAGGCTACCACGTCCTATTGAAATCTCAATGGGTGCATATTTGCCGTGAGTGATTAAAACTTCTGTGGAGCTAAACAATGAAAATAGTCCATTAATCTGCTTAGATTATAACAAATATTCTTTTTTGTGGGGGTTATTTTATAGGTAGTCATAAAACAGACCAATGAATGTGATGAAGAAATAGAAAATTTGAAACAGATCTTAAATAATTATTCAGCTCAGTTCTCCCTTGAACATATGTCACCAGACCAAGCTGCCAAGCTGCCACAACTACAGGTATGTTTCTTTCATTCATAAAGGTATGTTTCATTTGTCCATCCATCCATTTATTTAATACTTACTAAGGCTTTGGTGTCTAGACGCCTTTCTAGTGGTACAGTGTAAGTTCCTATTTCTCTGTAACAATTGAAGGTATTTCTGTGTGTGTTTACTTTCCATCCCTATTTCATAAAATAGATGATTATATAATTATCAAAGGATAAAATTGTAGCCCCTGATGTTTAATCAAGAGAAGCCTTATCCGTTTGTAGCCTGGGCAGCCCTAACCCCAGAAACTGAGCCAGGGCTGCCACATCTCCTCCTTTAATGGAGGGCTTTTTAAGTGCCCTTGGCCTCAACTTGATGCGTTTTGATCTGAATTTGCTCTAGTACCAAAGAACCTGATATAACATACAGGATATTTGGACCACCTGACTTTCTGAGATAGAGTCAGGCAGTATGGGCAGGCTGGGCTTCAGCAATGAAGACCCTGAATACTATTGTAATAAAGAATTCCATATTCTAAGCAGTATTGCCATACTAACATATTGCCATATGTCAGAATTAACAGTGTCATGTAGATTCAGTAACAATGGTTTGCATGATAACCTATTGCTAGGTTTTTTCAGTCTTTGTTTTTGAAGTAACACTTCCATAAACAACAACAAAAAAAAACCTGATTGTATGGTAGGAGTAATAGAGAGCTGCTTTTTTTCTTGCCATCAAATTGATGCAGACAAGCAATTAATATGGTACTCAAAGGAAGGTGACACTACTTGCCAGCTGTGAGACCTGGGGCAAGTGATTTGACATCTACAGTGAAGTACAGGAGAGTACAAGATGACACAGCTGTTAAATGGTGGATCAATAATTCCCAATCAGTAATAAAGACTCAATATTGTAAAAATATTAGATTTCCCCTTATGCTAAAAAATCAGGGATCCCAAAGAGCTTTTGTTTATATGAATTATATCCATTGATAACGAAATTAAAACTCAGAAATGTAAAAACATTCATTTAGTTTTTAAGCAACAATAATAAACCCACTATATTTTAATAGGAATAACTATTTTTATTATTCTTATTTTTTTTTTAGAGATGAGGTCTCACTGTGTTACCCAGGCTGGAGTAGAAATAACATTTTTTTAAGTAGTTATATTTTCTAAAACAAATAGTAATGAGAAGAGGGACATTGTTTTATGTATTTGTAATCTCTTTAATATCTGGTTTAATATTAGGTCAGTGCAAAAGTAATTCCGGTTTTGCCATTGAAAGTAATGACAAAAACCATGATTACTTTGGCACCCACCTAATAGGCAGATTCTTATGTTTCTGCATTTGATCTGTTGAGGCATGTAGTTTTGTTTTAAGTATACGAAGACAATACAGCCTCTCAAAGACATGCACTTGGAAGATGGAGGGATATTTTAATAGTCCTTTTGAATAATTGTGGACATTTTTCTTTGAAACTCTACTAAAACCCAACAAGTGTAAATTACATATTAATTGTAAATGGAATCTGAACCCATGTCAATGAACTTTATACGTTCTTACATTAAAATTTACTGGTCTACTTTGTACTTCGAATGGATCTTCTAACAATGCATGATTTTATAACATCACACTCAATCACTTGGAAAATCCTGATTAACTGAGTTGTGCAGATCTTCCAAATGTTGACACATTTCAAGAGTCATTATTTCTTTGAATCGTACTTGTTAATATTAACACCTATCTCTTCAGAAAAAAATCTTTTAGTATTTAAGGAAAGCAATACAGTTTATCAGGTGGCTTTTTTTTCAAGTAAAAATAGCATTCTGTGAATAAAAATGATAGTTCAGCTTACAACTCAAACAGTAGCATAAGTGCTTTTTCTCAACCATTGGCCCTTCATATGCAGCAGAAGTGCCATATGCATACTTTCCGTTTTTTCACAAAGAATAGTGAAAATATATAGTGCTGCGGTTTGAATGTTTTTGTCCTCCCAAAAAATGTTGCCCCCCCCAACATTTTTATTCATGTTGAAACTTGATCACCAACACAGCAGTATCAGGAGGTGTGGCCATTGGGAGGTGATTGAGTCATGAGGGCTCCTCCCTCATGAATGGGATTAGGTGCCCTCAGAAAAGGGCTTGAGGGAGGGAATTCACCCATTTTTGCCCTTCTGCTTTGTGCCATGTGAGAACATGACAAACCTCCCTTCAGGAAGATGTAGTGTTCAATGCACCATCTTGGAAACAGAGAACAGCCCTCACTAGACACCAAACCCCCCAGTACTTTGATCCTGGACTTTCCAGTCTCCAGAACTGTGAGAAATAAATTTCTGTTCTTTATAAATTACCCAATCACAGATATTCTGTTATGGCAGCACAAATAAACTAAGACACATATTTTTATCAAGGGCATTCTTAAGGAAAATGGAAATTTTTTTAATATAAATACATCAAAGTGAAGAACCCGGTAATAACTAAAATACTTGGCGTGCATGCCTTGATTCATATAAGGTGCCAGTAGTTTTCCCCACCATTGCTTTTATGCCATCAGTGCAAATGTCAGCACAGTATAAAAGGCAAATAGCATTTTAGTGTAATGGAAATGATCTGGACCTTATGGACTGTGGCCAGGGGTCTGCAGATGCTGCCTTGAGAGCAGCTGCTCCATGTAGGACTGTGCCTCTACTCTGTTTCTGTTATTCTAGTGGCTATAGTATCGCTCTTGTCGGGAGGCAGTGTACCTCTAAAGTTTAGTGTTTATTGAAAATGGAACACAAAATACAGCCAACTCAGATTTAAGTCAAACCACTGTTATTTCCCAAAAGCAATCACAGAAATTTTGACTTCAGACACAATAGGGGTATTGGCATAGGAATGTGTGCGGTAGAGCCAGGAGAAAGCCCAGGCCTATGCTCTGCTGTGTGCTAGCTGCAGCATTGGACAAATCACCTTCCTTCTCTGGCCTTTAGAACTCTGTCTTGCAGGTGGAGACAGATTACGTTTCTCTGTTCTGTAAGAAAATTAATGCTTCTGTGACTATCTGTAGGATGGGTGGGTGGATGAACCAACAGCAAGAAAGGAAGAAAGAAGGAGGAAAGAATAGGGGTTTAAGGAATATATTAGGAACAAATTTCAAACACATGAAGGTTTTCTAAAAAGGAGCAGACTGCTTCTGATGCAGCACTCACTTCAGGACCTCAGGCAAGTTGAATGACATCTCTCAGAGGTGCTAGAGAGGAGGATGTTAGTGTACTTGTCACCTGCTATTTCTTCCAAATCTAAGAATCTATAATCCTATAATCATCTCAGACAGACACTGGGCATCTGCATATCTGCCATGTATAAGAAATTTTATTTGCACATGTCAATAATACAAATGTTAAAAAAGTAACATTATGAAGGTTGGGATCATCTGTCCATCATTCCTATAATAAGTTATACTACATGGTACCTTTATTTGTTTATTTATTCTCATTTAGTAGGAAGATTTTACTGTAGAAAAAGTAAATGATTGAGCAGAATAGACTGTGCTTTAAAAAAAATGAATTTAGTAATACCAAAGAAGTCTTCAGAGATGATAATGAAAGAATGAGATTTCTATCTTCATTTTCTCTCAGTGGTTCCCAAATGTTAGTCTGCTTAAGATTTTCCTGGAAAGACATGGGAACATGTCTCCTGGGGACATGCATTTTTAATATGCTTTGGGACACAATGGGAAGTATGCATAAGGCACTTGTGTGGTGTTAGTTAGTGTGCAGACTCCTGGGCCCTCCCCTGTGGATCCTGGTTCTCTCAGTCCTGTAGCTAGCCACTGGAGCAGTAGCTCCCAACCCTGGCCGCACACCACAGTCATCTGTGGAGCATGTTACAAGTTTCCACGCTTTGGCTTAACCCCCAGGGATTTGATTCACAAGGTTTCTGGTAAGGCTGAGGCATCCTATAGCTTATAAACCCTACACAGGACCTTTGGAAATGCAGCCAGGATGGAAAGGAGCTATACAGTACCAGAGACTAGCTTCTGGCTTTGAAAACCAAACAGCAGAGAAAAATCTTCAGCCCTTGTACCAAAGGAAGCAGGCTGTTCTGGGCCCGCAGAGGCCTCAGACTTCTCAAACCTATGCAAACACTCTTTCTACACAGGGGGAAATCGAAGATATGGAAAAACAGATTCTGAGTTTGAACCAAAAAAAAGAAGACCTGTTGGTGGACCTGAAGGCCACCGTACTAAACCTTCACCAGCATTTGAAGCAAGAACAGGAAGTAGAAAGAGATAGGCTGCCAGCTGTAGCATCAGAGGAGGGTGGAGTGGCGGAGAGAGATGCTTCTGAGTGGAAGGTGGGTATGACTTGAGGTTAATGCTGGCCCCACACTCCACAAGAGCATTAATGGATAGTGTTTTCCACCTGAATGACCTGTGGCATCTATATCTATGGCTTGTAGTAAAGGAATTTTTAGAAGTGGAAATTCTCAACCTGAAGTTGTTTACTAGTGAATATAAATCCTCAGGGTGTGCCTGTTCTGGACTCCACCCAGAATTCTTAACGCCTGAATTACTTTAGGACACGCTTATAAAATTTCACAGGCAGATCGATCTAGCCTCCCTTTGAAGTATCTTCGTATGGAAAAGTCAGCCCTTTGCAGACTTAAGAAGGGCCCAGTGCTTAAGTCTTCTCTGCATTCACATCAATGAATCACATTCTTTAATTGCTTGATGAGGGGCCACAGGGGGCCATGAAAATGTCAAGACCTAAGGTTTGACTGACTTGGGATATCCGGCTGGAGGAGCTGAATGGAGCAGGAGACAGAGCCTCCTTGTGGGGGTGGGCATCTTCAATATAGTGAATAAAACATTACCTACAAAAAATGCAGCCGGACAGGGATCTTGGTGATGTTGACTGGCAAGCAGACTGCAGGTATTCTTGTGCTGTGCCTTTCAGTTGAGCAGAAGAGGCTCCATGTCTTACCTGGCAGCAGTCGAGGAAGAGGTGGAAGAAAGTTCCGTGAAGAGCGAAGTAAGGGAAATGATTTTCTTGTTAAAGTTTGTTAGAGCCAGGCCTCTAAAAGAAGTCAATGAAAAGATCTTAAAGTGAATGGAAACATAAGAATTTTTTAAATTAATGCTGATATTTTAAAAGTATGATTGAAGTAGTTCTCTTACGTTATTAATGTTTAAGTGTATGGAAACCTACTTCACCAGGTAAGAGTGAGATGAATGTAATTCAGGCACTCTCGCTGGCATACGGGAGAAGGTGAAGAAGTTCTCTGTAGTAACCTGATTTCTGAGGACTTTCTCTGAAGTTTTGAGAGCACACTGTTTGTTTGGCACTCCTGGTCTCATTTTTAGAACTGTATTTTTCCACATTTCAATTACTCTTTTGGTCTAAAACAGCATTTCCAATGACACAGAGAGTTGTGTTAGCAACTCAAACTAAGAATTTGTACTACTTAATTATAACTGGTTGAAAGAGACATTTTCAGTTGTCTTTTCTGACATCAGTTTCCATTTCATACTTGAAAAAAATAAGTTGCAATGGGTCTTATGACAAAAGGAAGAAAATTGAAGCAACTTACAGTTTTTGTGACTCGCACGTAACCACCAGACACTTTTTGGGCTCATTTTATAGATGGTTAAGTAGCTCCACTGTCACACAAAACAGACCTCTTATCCTAGAGTGTGTCGCTAGGACATGGTGGAACTGTGACAAGGAAGAGTTAAACTTTACTGTGCTCTGTGACCATCAGACAACTTACACCCCTTCATGGCAGAGAATAATGGAGGGACCAGGGACCAGAAAGAGTGACTTCAGTACGATGTTAGTTTGAGACGTGTATTTGCTTCTGAGCTGATGTTTATAGTGTTGTCTTTGACAGCAACAAAAAAGTACATGTTCATCAAGCTGTGATTTAAAAAAAAAAAAAATTGACAAGTAAAAATTGTATATATTCAAAAAAATTTGCCGGGTGTGGTGGCACGCGCCTACAGTTCCCCCTACTCGGGAGGCGGAGGCAGGAGAATCACTTGAACCCAGGAGGCAGAGGTTGCAGTGAGCCAAGATGATGCCATTGCACTCCAGCCTGGGTGACAAGAGCAAAACTCGGTCTCAAAAAAAAATTATATATATTTATGATATGTATGATGTTTTGATACAGTATATGTATATATGCATTGTGGAATGGCTAAATTGAGCTAATTAACATACACATTACCTCACATACCTTTTTTTTTGATAATGAGAACACTTAAAATCTACACTCTTTGTGATTTTCAAACATATATTAACTACAGTCACCATGATATACAAAAGATCCCTTGAACTTATTCCTCCTGTGCCCTTTTTTTTAATGCCCGTTGACAAACATTTTTGTAATCCCTGGTCGCTGGTAACCATTGTTTTATTCTCTGCTTCTATGAGTTGTTGTTTTTTTTTTTTTTTTACATTCCACATAGAAGGGAGATGATGTGGTATGTGTCCTTCTGTGCCTGGATTATTTCATTTAACAGAAGATCCTCTAAATTTACCCATGTTGTTGCAAATGACAGAATTTCCTTATTTTTTAAGGCCAAATAGTATTTCACTATGTATATATAACCACATTTTCTTTATCCGTTCTTTTGTTGGTGGACACTTAGGTTAATTCCGTATCTTGGTTGTTGTGAACAATGTTGCATTGAACATGGGAGTGCAGACGTTTCTTTGACATACTGAGTTTTTTCCTTTGGATATATACTCAGTAGTGGGATTGCTGGTTCTATTTTTAATTTTTTGAGGAACCTCGATACTGTACCAATTTACATTCCCACCGACAGTATTCAGGGGTTCTATTTTCTCCACATCCTCATGACCACTTGTTATTTTTTTATCTTTTTGATATAAGCCATTCTAACAGGTATAAAGTAGTATCTCACTGTGGTTTTAATTTGCATTTCCCTGGTGTTTAGTGATGTTGAACATTTTTTCTTATACCCTTGAGGCTGTAATTTTAAAGACAGCATTTTAATTTTTCTAACTGTTACGTATTTTTAAATATTTATTTAGAGACAGCATCTCACTCTGTTGCCCAGACTAGAGTGTAGTGGTGCTCACTGCAACCTCCAACTCCTGGCCTCAAGTGATCCTTGCACTTCAGCCTCCCAAAGTGCTGGGATTACGGGTGTGAGTCACAGTACGTGGCCTCAAAGATACCATTTAACGTTACATCGATCAAAGCAGATTAAGTTCCTAAAAGCACAGTTTTAAAGATTTCCTTTGTGTGATATGAGCCGAGCCCCTACTTTTAAAAGTATGTTCTAGGCTTTAGGGAGAGCAGCTACATTTGTAAACATGATATAGTTAGCAAAAAATACAGATTAAAAAAATGGGGGAGGGCTGCAATAAAGGGCTGTGGTTACACCGCCTGATAAGTTGAGTCTGGTATAAAGGAGGTGAGTGAGTAGGGCGCCGGTTATGACAGGAAGAGAAGCTCTTCCCTTTGCTAACCAATCGATTACTGTGATAGAATGGAGATGAGAAGGCAGAGCCATCTCCTCAGTCTTGGTCTTCACTTTGGAAGCATGACAAGGACATGGAAGAAGACAGAGCTTCCTCATCCTCTGGAACAATTGTTCAGGTAATGCTGGGCATATCAACCACACTTAGGGGTTATGAGGGTAGAGGGGAGCAGAGATCTATTTTTGCATGACTTTCTTTCCCCCACACCCCGGAGACGGAGTCTTGCTCTGTTGCCCAGGCTGGAGTGCAGTGGCATGATCTCAGTTCACTGCAACCTCTGCCTCCTAGGTTCAAGCAATTCTCCTGCTTCAGCCTCCCAAGTAGCTGGGATTACAGGCACACGTCAACACGCCCAGCTGATTTTTTGTATTTTTAGTAGAGATGGGGTTTCACCATGTTGCCCGACTTTCTATGTTAACTTTGCTTCCTCTCTTTCCCCTTTACTTTGTTTGTTTTTCAGTCAGCACTGCCTAAACCTTTAAAATGCCCATTTGTAGCTCAGACAAGGAATAAAAATAAGGGTAGTAAAGAACTATCTTGTTTAAAGGAATGCTTAGGGAGGGAACCTGCAATGGGCTGAATTTTTTTTTTTTTTTTTTTTAGCTGACAACAATTGTATATATTTATGATATACAACATGTTTTTAATGTGTATACATTGGAAATGGCTATATCAAGCTAATTAACATATGCTTTACCTCACATATTTGTCATATTTTCAGTAATTAGAATACCTAAAATCTAGTCACTTAGCAACTTTTAAGTATATATTATTATTAACTATAATTGCCAAGTTATACATAGATTCTCTTGAATTTATTCCTCCTGTTCAACTAAAATTTTGTATCCTTTGACCAACGTTTCCCCAGGCCCTCTCTCAGCCCCCACCCTCCACCCCAACAGCCCTGGTAACCACCACCCTATTCTCTGCTTCTATGCAGTCCGTATTTTTAGATTACACATGTAAATGAGATCATCCGGTATTTATCATTCTGTGCCTGGCTTATTTCACTTAACATAATGTCTTTAGGTTTATCCATATTGTCACAAATGATGGAATCTCCTTCATTTTGAAGACTGGATAGTACTCCGTTGTATATATATGCCATGCGTTCTTTCTCCATTCATCAGTTGATGGACACTTAGGTTGCTTCTCTCTCTTGGCTACCGTGAATCTTTGAAAGCTTCTGACATCACCTTTGAACAAACGCAAAGACAGCCTTAGTGAGCCCCTGCTTGGTTCTATTTCTATTGTGTACTCAGTGATAACAGGAGAGTATTTTTTTTGAAGAAAACTCCATATATGTGAAAATCCAAACTGACCAAACAGATAACTCAAAGGAGCAGCTAAAAGCTTCACTGCACTGTTTTACCCAAGCATTTAAATTAACATGCCGCTCTTTGGGGAGTATTGGGTGGAGGGTCTCTCCATAATCTTTTTTTGTGTGTGTGGAACAAAGTAGTATGTAAGATAAATTAGATATGCTAAGTCTTTTTTACTCCTTATGACATTCTAAATATTTTCCAATCTCTCAAATGCCCTCACTTTAGAAAATCATCGTAAGCCTATGAACCACGTTCTTCCTTTGCTCCCGGAAGATCTCTGCATCCTCGTGATCCATACACCTCTCGCTCCTGCCTCCTGTCCAGGGCTGACCCCCGCCCCGCTCTCATGCCAACTCTTTCCCTAATCGTTGGCACCATTCTCTGCCTGTACCAGCCTTGTCAGTCTCTGCCTCTGGCTAGGTTCCTTCCTTCTCTACCTCAGTACTCAGGCTTCCCCTCCCTAACATGTTCTCTTCCTTGTGGCCCCACTACTTCAAACAGAGAGAGAGTTCCAGAACCAGCCTGCATCTTCAGTGGCTCCACAGAAGGCTTTGGTCCCTGGGATGCCCTTTCTCCATGCCTGGCTGTAGACTTCATTCCCGTCCACAAAGACCCATCTCAACTTCCCCTGCTCCAAGAAACCTCCTGACATCCTGCAAGGAAAATTGCTGTCTCTTTCCCTGTTTTCCAATAGGATTCTGAACCTCAATTGTGACTTAGCACATTTTTATGAATACATCTGATACGATTTCATGAGTGGAAAGAAGCTTATCATTTATATCCTATACTCAGCTCAGTATGGTACTTTAATGAACTGAATTTCTTGATCCTGCTTCCCATGTTAATTACTACACTTCCTCTTTCATTTGCTACTGAAGGTCTTTCCTTGGTGCTCCACTCCCTAGGCCCCTTTTGTAACCTTGTTTCAGCCTCTGGCTGTGCTTAAACTGCCATTGATTTCTGGAGCACCAATTTAGCGCTCTTTTATTAGTCCTAATCCTTGTTGACCTCTCTGGGATTGACCACCTCTTCCTTCTTTAACTGTGGTGTTCCTTTAACTTTCTTAATTCTGTTCTTCCCTCTCCCTTCTACCTCTAGTCCCTCCTCCATCTCCTTTTCTTGCCCCTCTTTCTCTTTCGTTTGTGATGCTAGGCATTCCCCCAATGTTCTGCCTTCTTCCTTCTCCCTGTTTTCTTTTTTTTTGAGACGGAGTCTCGATGTGTCGCCCAGGCTGGAGTGCAGTGGTGCGATCTCAGCTCACTGCAACCTCTGCCTCCTGGGTTCAAGCGATTCTCCTGCTTCAGCCTCTCGAGCAGCTGGGATTACAGGCACCTGCCACCATGCCTGGCTAATTTTTTTATTTTTAGTAGAGACAGAGTTTTGCCATGTTGGCCAGGCTGATCTTGAACTCTTGACCTCAGATGATCCACCCTCCTTGGCCTCCCAAAATGCTGGGATTACAGGTGTGAGCCACTGCGCCCAGCCTCTCTGTTTTCTTTCAGGGCAATTTTATTTCCTCTGAGAGCTTTGTGGTCACCTCTATGCCAGTGATTACCAAACTAAATCTCTAGTCTTGGCTTTTCCCTTAAATCTATAAATCTATTCTACGTTTCTATCCTCCTGATAGACGTTTTTGGGATGGAGTTTCTCCAACTCAAACCCATTTTACCAACTTTCCTTCAAAGCTTGCTCCTCTTACTAATTTCTCAATGTCTGCTGATAGTGCCATTATTTTCTCAGAGATAAACTTTGGAGTTCTATTAGGTGCCTCATTTCTCTCACCTTTCACATCCTGTCAGTGGCCAATGATGTCCATTCACCTCTCCTCCCATTATTTTTGCTATCGTCTTATTTCAAGCAATTCTTATTACTTCCCTGGACTTTTGGAGTAGCCCTCTAATTGGTTTACAATTTCCAATTGTTTTTCCTAATACATCTTATAAAATACTGATGACTTTTCCTAAAACCAATCATGCTAAACCTCAGCTTTAAATTCTTCATGGAGTCTGATTATCTACTGAAGAAAATGCAAACTTATCCTGGCATTCCAGATTTTCCTGATCCCTACCTACCTTTCTGATTTTATCTAATCTCTACCTTTAGTTCTTGGTTTATACCTTTCTGATAACAGTTACTGTTTTCAGTAGAAGAAGCTGAAAAGACACTAATGTTTTGTTAGGAAATGCTAAATGCCATGTATATGTGACTAAATTGCAAGCGTGGGTGAGATAGTTTTTATTCCCATTTTAAAGGTGAAGTAACTGAGGTTCAGAGAGTTCAGGTTAATTTGTCCGAGATCACACAACTTGCAGGTAGAGCAGTCAAGGTTGGTTGATTATAATATCCACATGCTTTCTCCCACGTTGTGTTAATTCTTTGTGTACATGTCATTTTCCCATTGCTTAACTTTGGTTAACCTTAAAAGAAGGCTTGCTGAATCAGAGTATATATCCATTTAAAATGTGACACACATTTTCAAACTGCCTTCTAGAAAGTTTATACCAAGCTAGGCACAGTGTCTCATGCCTGTAATCCTAGCACCTTGGGAGGCTGTGGTGGGTGGACAGCTTGAGCTCAGGACTTCAAGACCAGCCTGGGCAACATAGTGAAACCCTGTCTTTGTAAAAAAAATATAAAAATTAGCCAGGCGCAGTGGCGGGTGCCTATAGTCCCAGAGACTGAGGCGGGAGGGTCACTTGAGCCTGGGAGATGAAGGCTGCAGTGAGCTAAGATTGCGCCACTACACCGCAACCTGGATGACAAAGTGAGGACCTGTCTCAAAAAAAAAAAGAAAAAAGAAAAAAAGAAAGGCTGTACCAATTCTGTTTCTGCTAGGTATACATGGAATTGCATTTCCTGGCTCCTAAGCTGATTTTTGATATTGTCAGTCTTAGCCAAACTTAGCCAATGGTTTAAATTAATTTATGCTCTAAGAATATTGAATACGTCTTTAGATGCCTATTGGCTTTTGTAACTCTTCTTTTGCGACTTGCTTGTTCCTACCATTTGACTGTTTTTCTATGTAAGGGTTGATGTTTTCCTTATTATTTATAAGAGTAATTAATATATTAAGAATATTGGCCAGGCGCAGTGGCTTACGCCTGTAATCCCAGCACTTTGGGAGGCTGAGGTGGGCGGATCACGAGGTTAGGAGATCGAGACCATCCTGGCTAACATGGTGAAACCCCGTCTCTACTAAAAATACAAAAAATTAGCCGGGTGTGGTGGCGGGCACCTGTAGTCCCAGCTACTCGGGAGGCCGAGGTAGGAGAATGGTGTGAACCCGGGAGGCGGAGCTTGCATAAAGCCGAGATAAAGCCACTGCATTCCAGCCTGGGCGACAGAGCGAGACTCCATCTCAAAAAACAAAAAAGAAAAAAAGAATATTAATACTATGTATAATAGTTATCCCAGTTTGTTATTTCTCTTTAACTTAGATTATGGTATCTTTTGTGGTGCATATTATTTTTTTTTATGTAGTCAATACTAATATTATTTTCCTTTCTTGTCATGTTTCCCCACACCTAGAATTTTTATGGTATAACTTGGAGAATACAATGAGAATTTATTGTTGGGGTAATACAAGGATTCTAGTTATATTTTTCATAACTAGAATTTATTGTTAGGAGTAATACAATAATTCTACTTATATTTTTCATCAAATGCCTTCGTAGTTGTTCCTAAATGGAATAAATTCACCTTTTCCCCACTATTTGAAATGTGACCTTTATCATATAATTAAGTGTTTGTTTGTTTGTTTGTTTGTTTATTTCGGTAGAGACAGGATCTTACCGTGTTGCTCAGGCTGGTCTCAAACTCCTGAGCACAAGCAATTCTCCTGCCTTGGCCTTCCAAAGTGCTGGGATTGTAGGTGTGAGACATCACACCTGGCCATGTAATTTAAATTTTCATAAGGACATACTTTTAAAAAATTATTCAACGAGACAAAGCATACTTCTGGAAAAATCTACTTAAGTACCTAATTCTCTAGATTCTTTATGTGCTCATTAAGAAGAGAAGTTTGGAGAATGTAAGTCTTTCAAATAAAGACAGTCTTGGGGAAGCTGATTTTTTCTCTAATGAACAAACTTTTTTCTAATTGTACCTGACTTTTTTTGCAAGCAAGTAGTTTGTTAAATGAGCAGGCACAGAAGGAAGAACTCATGTGGCACCAGGGCAGGACCTTTTCTGGAGCTCTGATTCTTTTCTTTACAGGAAGCATATGGGAAAATAAGCATCTGTGATAATTCCATGGCACAGATCCTCACACCAGACTCACTAAATACTGAGCAAGGCCCAGAACGTTCCCTAAAGCCCAACCAAACAGAAGAGGTAAGTCCTGGTTGGTAATAAGTAAGCTGCTCAGATAGCTGGACTAGCACCTAGAGATGACCAGTGTTCTGTGTCCTGCAATACCTTGTACATCAAGCCAAGTGTTCCTTGTGAACTTTAACATATGAAGGTATGTGCTATCAAGCTGTAGAACTGGAAGACTTGTCATCAGATATTTACAAAGAAAATAGACATGGCATAGAGAATTAGACGTTTTTCACTAATTTACCATTTGTGAACATAAAATAGTCTTTCCGTTGATGACTACTTCTTTAATCTGTAGGTAGAACTTATGGGGGCAAAGAAAGTAGAGAAGGTATTGATTAATAGCCTGTTACATAAAAGGCATTTATAGTCATCCGTTTAACCCTCAGACTGTATAAGGTAGGTTCATCCCTACCGTATGTTTACAAATTAAGAAATCAAAATTCAGGGAATAAAAATATAGCTAGTGGGCCAGGCGTGGTGGCTCAAGCCTGTAATCCCAGCACTTTGGGAGGCCGAGGCGGGCGAATCGCCTGAGGTCAGGAGTTTGAGACCAGCCTGACCAACATGGTGAAACCCCGTCGCTACTAAAAATAAAAAAATTAGCCGGGCGTGGTGGCACGTGCCTGTAATCCCAACTACTCAAGAGGCTGAGGCATGAGAATCGCTTGAATCTGGGAGGAGGAGGTTACAGTGAGCCAAGATTGCGCCACTGTACTCCAGCCTGCCTGGGCGATTGAGCAAGACTCTGTCTTTAAAAAATATATTTATTTATTTATTTATTTATTTATTTATTTATTTATTTATATTATATATATATATATATATGGCTAGTGAATGGGGGAATAAGGAATCAAACCCAGAATATTCTAATCTGGCTTCCTAATTTGGAATCTTGTACCTCAGTGGTTCTCAAGAACGTCTTACAGTGGGGTGTGGGGGGATGGGTACTATTTCTCAAGTTAATTTTGGTGTTTAGCTGGACCTAAAGCTCCATGGGTCTCACCAAATAGCTCCTGTAAAAGATATTGGCATGTTTTTGCTGTTTTTATTGTTTAATTATTGCATCTCTTCTTTTATACCGAGTTGTATTTATGTTTTTTTCTCCCAATCTTTTGTCTAGTCTTCAAAAATATCTCTTAGTTCTCAAATTGTTACTCCTTTCTCTTCTTTCTTTCCCTCCTCCGTTTCATTCTCTGTCTCTCTTAACAATATATGTCTAGGAAGGTGGACAAATGTGAGAGGTTTACACCCAGTGGCAATGCTAAGAAAGTTGCTGACCTGGTCAGTAGGTTTTTTTGCTGTTCAGAATTAATCTGGGTTTTGTTTTGTTTTTGAGACATGGTCTCACTCTTCATCCAGGCTGGAGTATAGTGACCACAATCATGGCTCACTGGAGCCTCAACCTCCTGGGCTCAGGTGATCCTCCCACCTTAGCCTTCCGGGTGGCTAGGACCACAGGTACACACCATCACGCCTGGCTAATTTTTGTATTTTTTTCAGACACACAGTTCTGCCGTGTTGCCCAGGCTGGTCTCGAACTCCTGGTCTCAAATCATCTTCCCACCATAATGTTATTTTTGACACCTAATTAAAAATCAGATGTAGCTTCAATGGTGTTTTAGCTACAGTAGCCATTCTGCTTAATATTCTTTCTGCTGGTGTGGATGATGTCTAGGGTCTTTTCCCTGACCATGTGGATACTAGATAATGATGACAATAAAGAGAAGGAGGAAGAAAAAGGAGGTTAACAAAATACTTACTGAACATTTAATATGGGCCAGGTACTGGGATTTTACATATATCGTCTCTTTTAATCATTAACAACAGCTCTATGAGATAAATATTACTGTTACCCCACTTTACAGATAGAGAAACTGAGGCTCAGAGAAGTAAGATGCCCAAGGTCATTTAGCTAGTAAGTGGCAAAGCTAGGATTCAAACCCAGATCTTTCTGACTCTGAGTTTAGAACCTGAGCTTTGAACTATTAGGCTCCAGTGACTCTCTTTTAAACTAATTTATGTATGTGTGTATTTGTATTTTCTTCTTAACTCAGAACTTTCGCTGGGGAGGAATTCTTGGGGCAGGAAAAATAGATGTTACCCTTTACTACAGGAGGAATTTGTCCACTTCTGATTATTCAGGGACTCCTTTACTGGCTCCAAGTTGCATACCTCTTGGTGACTGTCTTCCTGCCTTTTAGTCATTTCTGTCTCATCGGCACAGCACATCACTGAAGAGAGGGAAAGTGGGGACTCTGCAGAGACCAGGCAGCCAATGTCATCAGCCTTCTATCAGCCTCAACAAACCTTTGGTTTCAGGGGTTAAGTGTATGGACCGAATGGTAATTACATAATTTTTAGTAAAATTGTGAGTCATTCTTGACCCGTATTACAACCAAGGATAAATATTTAGTACAGAAAAATGTGAAATCAAGCTAGGCATGACCTCAGAGTAAACCGCCACCATGGCATTCCAGGGGCATGCTTTGCATTTATTCACGTGCAGTTAGGTATTGTACTTTAGGTACTCAGTTTTACATTTCATAAGCAGTGGGGGAGATATGCAGGTATTTGTAGAATTGACTGAAATATTAAGGAGAAAATGTAAAGGTTTGCTATTTTGGCATGAAATGTGGCAATAGCCAGAAAATCAACATGCATTTTAACTGCAGTTTTTTTTATTTTAACTGATTACTTCACTGATTATTTAGATCAGTGATGTGTTGATGCAGAAATGAAGCAATGTGATTCACCAACTGAAAAGTTAACTTGGATACTAAAAGGTTGGTGAAATTATGTCAAGAATGTGGAATTGTAGATTCCAAAGTGTAGTGAAAGCAGGGATTGCTTTTGATTCTATTTACTAGTTGTGTGACCATACAACTAGGAGGCAGTTTAAATAGCTTCCCTAAGCCCAGTTTCCTCATCTGTACACTAGAAGTAATAATAGGTTTTAGTTTTGAAATAAGGTGGTGGTCTGTGTATCATGCTTAACCCAGTGCCTGCTTGTGTTAAGAGCCCAATAAAGGCTAGCTATTATTAATTTGCAGTTATGCTTTAGAGATGACATATTTAGTAAGAAATACTTGTAGTAATACTTTTTAGCTCCCCCCTAGAAGGTGTACAATGATAAAACATCCATTTAAATAAGTTTTGCTTTTAGAATTTGGGGCTATCATATAGAGAAGGTATTTTACAGGGGTGCTACTGTGTAAAAAACCAGGGAACTCTGAATTAAAAGATCACAGAACTGTGTGACCTTGGGTAAGTAACTTGGGTGCTTCTCAGAAGCAACATGGTAAAAAGGGAGGCATGTGGGCTGATTAAACGTTCTGTGCACTTGGGTTTCTTAGACTTTAAAAAGAGGTGAGTGAACTGATCTCTAGTGGGTTCCTTAGGCCACCCTCAGCTCTTGAAGCTCTATGGTTGAAAATATTCTTTTTTTCTTCTCTTCCCCTTTGGATTCTTTTCAGGTTCAGATAACTAAAAAATAAAACCCAGATTAGTCATGCAGCTTCCTTATTTCCTCATTAATTTGGTGAGTTCATGAGAAAGCAGAGAAACTCAATAGTGTCATTAAAAAAAGCGTGTGGAGGGCCGGGTTTGGTGACTAATGTCTGTAATCCCAGCACTTTGAGAGGCCACAGCCGGAGGATCACCTGAGCCCAGAAGTTAGAGACCCGCTTGGGCAACATGGCAAGACCCCATGTCAAAAAAAAAAAAAAAAAAAAAAAGGTGTGTGGCATATAACAGGTGCTCAAATAAAATTTTTGAATAAATAATAAAGGCAGGTGGTAAATCTATGATTACAGATTAATTAATATTAATAGATTGTCTTAGATTAATTAATATTAAAAGATTGTTTTCTCAAGTGGCAGAAAAAGGAAAGGGGATCCCAAAATCTTTGTCTATAGCAATATCTGAAAACTAGAAGGGAATTAATCAGATGACTAGAAAATGATGTCTGGAAGCAAAATCACACAACTGTTGCTTTAAAAAAAAAAAAAAATCAGGGCCAGGCACTGTGGCTTATGCCTGTAATCCCAGCACTTTGGGAGGTCTAGGCAGGTGGATCACTTGAGGCCAGGAGTTCAAGACCAGCCTGGCCAACATGACAAAACCCTGCCTCTACTAAAAGTACAAAATTAGCCAGGTATGGTGGTGTGTTCTCGTAATCCCAGTTCCTTGGGAGGCCAAGACAGGAGAATCACTTGAACTTGGGAGGCGGAGGTTGCAGTGAGCCGAGAACATGCCACTGCACTCCAGCCTAGGTGACAGAGGGAGACTCTGTCTCAAGAGGGGGAAAAAAAAGTCAGGATTAAAAAAAAGAAAATTAAAACAGGTGAATCCAAGCACAGACCTGACTATATATGAAGTTCAGAAAAAGTACAATGCAAGGAAAAGTTTCCTTGAGAAGGTGATTCTTGAAGAAAATTATAATAATAGATTAATGAAGGCAGGGAAGAAATGGCATTTTGGCAGAAAACAGCAAATGTATGTGAAGATAATAGATGGTGCAAGGTAAAAAGTACAACCCAGAGACACTTGTGCCAGACCAGCTTTCGTAATACTCATCAGTGTGCATGAAAAGGAACAGGATTCTCATGCCCGGCACGTGTTTGTCACCACCTACCAATTTTGTTCACTCTTTTACACTGAAAGTTCTATGTCTAAACAAAATTCCATAAACATTGGGGAATGTGCATTTGAGTTAGGGTATACATTTGCAATCAACTCCCATTCAAAGGTCATCACTTGGCCAGAATTTCATTTTATTAACATGTTAACATGCTAACATATAATGTTATAGAAAACATAATATCTTATCATAATCAATAAAATATTTATTGAGACCAAAAAGTTTACACAGCAAAACACAAATCCTTATTCCTAAAGGAATTTCTCTAGAAGTGTCAATGTTACTCTTTCCATATTCTGGGGAAGGATAGATAATACAGTGGGAGGTAAATACATCTCTGTATCAAATTGTCTTTTGCCTCCAGGTTGAACATACCTAATATATAATTACTGGAATACTTTCATTTGGTATCTGGGAGACAATTTTCTATTGAGTTGATAAACAGCCCAGTTATTTCAATGTAAAAAGAACACACCACACTTTCTTTATACTATGAGCATCTAGTCCTTAACTCAGTCATATTTGAGTATGCAGAAGGGGAAAGTATTGTGGGGATTCCCTCTGAGGAATAGGAAAACAGTTACCAGGTTACTCTACTGAAGTTCATTACTTGACTCAAGTTGTTTTTATTAGGGAAAAGTTAAGCTAAAATTTTTATAATCTAACTATTTGAGAAGATGTTAAGTTAAAATTATGTGGTATATTTTATTGTATCCCTGCTGGGATGTAAAGATCGTGTTCTGTTTTGTTTTGTTTTTCTGTTTGAATAGAGTGTGCAGCAATGTAAGCATTGCTTAATCATGTGTCACGTAATGCTAAACACTGGCCAATTCCCTTAAATGTTTCAGACACACACACCCCCTGTCACTCACATTCTCACCTGTCTCCTGGGGCTCACCGGGTAGTGAACTGTGAGCCTGTTTGCGTCCTCTGTGCCCGGGAATACTGTACCTGTGTACTCGCAGATCGGCTGCTTGGAAACCTGTGGCACCAGGTCACGTGATTGTTGCTATGCGTGTGGAGGTGCATTTTTCTTTTCTTTCTTCCTTCTTCTGTCCTGATTTTATTTCTTTTAACTGGGGAAATGTTGCAGGCTCCCAGGTCTTCATAGGCCCAATTCTGAAAACTTTGGACTCCCTGGCTTATCTTTGGATTTCTCTTAGGGCACCACACCTCCTATCGAGGCTCTGGACTCTTCTGACGCGCAAGGAGGTTTGGAGCCCAGGGTGGAGAAAACTAGGCCGGAGCCCGCAGAAGTCCTGCATGCCTGCAAGACCCAGGTGGCTGAGCTGGAGCTGTGGCTGCAACAAGCCAACGTGGCATTTGAGCCGGAAACATTAAACGCAGACATGCAGCAGGTGGTGGAACAGCAGCTGGTAGGGTGCCAGGTAAGACTGAGAAGTCAGAGTTCATGGTTTGCCTCTCCACCAATCATCTGCCAAGATTGGGTGAATTTCTCTTAAAGCGACACTGTTTTTCTTTCTGTTACTCTGACCCTTGCATTTATCTTGGCCTCAACTTTTAGTTCTCAGGGTAATTCTTTGAAATGCTTTATGGAAACATCTTATTTGAGGGGACAGTAGTGGGTTAGAGTTCAGAATCTAGAGTCTGATCCAGCTCTGTCACATTAACTGTGAATTTCGAGAAGTGAACTTCTCAGCCTCATTTTCCTTATATAGTAGGTTATCTCATAGGATTTTTGTCAGGATTAAATAAGGTATTTAAAGTAGTGTCATAGGATTTAAATAAGGTATTTAAAACAGTGTCATAGGATATAAAGTTATCTCATAGAATTTTTGTCAGGATTAAATAAGGTATATAAAGTATATAACAAGTACTCAGTAAATGCTATTATTTTATTGATTTTAATAAGTAATTAGAATATTCATTCATCAGAAATGAAACCAAAAGTTTTGATTTGCAATCTTTGCGGCCATTTTACTAGGAATGCCCTGGGTTTTGCTTGGGAGGGGCAGGGATATAAACTTCCTTGCCGCCAGTCACTCTGAGTAAAGCTTGCTGTCTCAGCCCAAAGGTTGGGGTTTCTAATCCCTCCAGGGAGAGGCTAGAATGATGACATTGCAACAGCATAATCGAGTGTCACAAGAGCAGGGGCATGCGAGCTGCTTGCAAAGACCTGTCTCCCAGCTGCACTTAGGGAACCAGCCTTGTCTCTGCCATATGGGCTTGTCTACCAGGGATGAAGACATCCTCTTGTCTCAGAGTACCCATATCACTAGCCCTGCCACAGGGAGTGTTTTCTGCTGTAGCCTGTTATGTTGTTGTGGGTAGCCTGCCTTTGATCCACAGGTGTGCATTCTCCCCTTCTATGTAAGCCCACAATCTTACAACATCCCCAGACAGACAGGCCAGCCTCCTTCTCTGTGCAGCTCAGCACCTCTGATCTCCAAAGTCAGTTCTTTTTTTTTTTTCAGGGTCTCACCCTGTCGCCCAAGCTGGAGTGCAGTGGAGCAATCATAGCTCATTGCAGCCTCGACTTCCTGGGCTCAGGTGATCCTCCCACCTCAGCCTCCCAGGTAGCGGGGACCACAGCCCTGCACCACCACACCCGGCTGCTTTTTGTGGTTTTTTGTAGAGATGAGAGGTCTCACTATATTGCCCAGTCTGGTCTCGAACTCCTGGGCTCAAGTGATCCACCCAAAGTGCTGGATTACAGGTGTGAGCTATCATTCCCAGCCCAAAAGCCAGTTCTAAAAGGATAGGTTCACTCAGATACTGGCACTGCCGCTTGGCCTGGCTGATGAGGCCCAGGGGAGCTTGTGAATGCCATAGAGCGTCATATAGCCCAGAGCAATGCTATGCTAAGCTCAACTCGAGGCAGTCCAGATTTTGAGTCCCACCCACTTAAGGCCATTCAGGATTGATTTGCCAGCTGATTATCTACTGACTGGGTAGACCCTATGCCAACTGCTTGATTGTCACCAGAATCCCATCTTCATTGCCACTTGTAGTGAGTTCAAGGATTTCCAGGCTGCTCAAGGAAAAGACGTGACTACCAGGTGGCCGTAGCCCCCACCAAGCTTTATTTGGGCAGCATTTTGGCAGGATTAGGATCGTGAGGGACAGGGAAGCTCTTTACTGCAGGAGACCTTCCAGAGGTGAAGACATAGACTGGGGTCGGACCACCACACAGAGGCGGGGGAAGGCAAGGGAACTCCCTGGGGAGAGGAGAAACAGAGAGGGAACTTATGTGTCTAGCAATGTCTCAGCACAGTGGAGAGTCTCTGGGTCAGAAAGCACCAAAGGGCAGCAGAGGCTTGGGAATGTTGTATAGCCCAGGGTTAGTCTTGTCCATGGCTGGCAGATGTTGGGTGCAGTTTCCAGCAGTATACAAAGCAGACAGGCTCTAAATGGATTAAAAGACACTTATTTGGGCTGCATTTAAAGCCGTCAAAAGTGTAAAAATTTGAGTCTGGTGCTGGCGCTATTTTGAACTTACTGCTTCTGACGTACTTTGAAGAAAAACCATGTGGGGCCAACATACAAGGGCATCTTTGGCTCTTTTATATAAAACGACACAATAAAGTTATTATTGAAACATATAAAAACCTGAAAGTGGTCTGTAAAAACACAAAATTCCAGTGGAAAAATGGCCAAAGGACAGGAGCAAACAGTTCAGTCAAGATTATGGACCAGGCGTGGTGGCTCATGCCTGTAATCCCAGCACTTTGGAAGGCCATGGCAGGTGGGTTGCTTGAAGCCAGGAGTTTGAGACCAGCCGGGGCAACATAGTTATACCTCGTCTCTACAAAATAATAAAAATGAATAATAAAAAAAAAAACTAGCTGGGCATGGTGGTGTGTGTCTGTAGTCCCAGCTACCTGGGAGGCTGAGGCACGAGTTTCTCTTAAGTCCAAGAATTCAAGGCTGCAGTGAACTATGATTGCACCACTGCATTCCAGCCTGGGCGAGAGAGTAACACACTGTCAAAAAAAGAAAGAGAGAAAGGAAAGAAGGGAGGGAGGGAGGATTATGCTTAGTAATTTAATATTTGAGAATTATTTAATCTTGATTATTAAAGACATAAAGTAGAACACCTATTGTTTCTACATTACATTAGAAAAAATTATATCATTCTGGAAAAATAGATCCTCTAATGTCTGATAGTTCTATCTAATTGGCTCAATGTTTTGGGAGGTCAGGTGTCAACATATAAGCTATTCATCTTCTTTGAGCTAAAAGTACCATTACTTTTTTTTTTTTTTTTTTGAGACGAAGTCTCGCTTTCGCCCAGGCTGGAGTGTAGTGGCACAATCTCGGCATACTGCAACTTCTGCCTCCTGGGTTCAAGTGATTCTCCTGCCTCAGCCTCCCAAGTAGCTGGGATTACAGGCATGCGCCACAGCACCTGGCTAATTTTTATATTTTTAGTAGAAACAGGGTTTCCCCATTTTGACCAGGGTGATCTCGAACTCCTGATCTTAGGTGATCCACCTGCCTTGGCCTCCCAAAGTGCTGAGATTACAGGCATGAGCCACCATGCCTGGCCAGTACCATTACTTTTAATTTACCTTCTGAAAATGATCTAAAATGAGAAAAATAATTACTGAAGCTTTGATTACAAAAGTGAAGAACTAGAAACAAAGGGGTAACGAGGGAAATTGGTAAGTGAATCATGGGATATCAACTTGAAGCTGTTAAAATGAAAATCATGAAACATGTGGAGACAGATGAAAAAGTATGTAAATAGTTAAGTGGGAAAAACAGCATAAAATTATGCTACATTTTGCTTATAGCCACTGTACAATCTACGGGTACATATTGTTTAAACTTAGAAGAATCTATAGAGGATGTAAGTAGAGTAGTCCCACCTTTATCTTTGGGGATGGTGTTACAAGTCCCCCAGTGGATGCCTGAAACTGCGGATAGTACCAAACTCTGTGTATTATATTTTTTCAATCTGACAACTGAGATGGCTACAGATTGAGTATCCCTTATCCCAAAATGCTTGGAACTAGAAGTATTTTGCATTTGGGTTTTTTAGGGGGGATTTTGGAATATTTGCATATACATAATGAGATACCTTGGAGAGATACCTTGGAGAGAGATATACATAATGAGATACCTTGGAGAGAGTACCCAAGTCTAAACACTAAATTAATAAATTAATGTCTTTATTTATATTAGAGTTAACAGGGTCTTGCTCTGTTACCCAGGCTGGAGTGCAGTCGCATGATCATGGCTCACTGCAGCCTTGAACCACTGGGCTCAGGCAGTCCTCCTGCCCCCAATCTCTGGAATAGCTGGGACTACAGGCGTACACCACCATGGCGGGCTAATTTTGTTTTTTGTAGACTCGGGGTCTCACTGTGTTGCCCAGGCTGGTCTCAAACTCCTGGCCTCAAGTGATCGTCCTGCCTCAGCCTCCCAAAGTGCTGGGATTACAGGTATGAGCCACCATGCTAGCCCTCAATTTATATTTTATCTATACCTCATACACATACCCTGAAGGTATTTTATATAATAACTTTAATAATTTTATGCACAAAACAAAGTTCAGTTGTGACCCATCACATGAGGTTGGGTGTGGAATTTTCCATTTCTGGCATGGTGCATAAAAAGTTTCAGATTTTGGAGCATTTTGGGATTTTGGATTTTCAGATTAGGAATACTCAACCTCTTCTAAGTAACTAATGGGCAGAGTGGTAGAGTGTGGATATGCTGGACAAAGGGATGATTCACATCCTGGATGGGATGGAGCAGGATGGTGTGCAATTTTATCATGCTGCTCAGATGGTACAAAATTTAAAATGTATGAATTATTTATTTCTGGAATTTTCCATTTAGTATTTTTGAGCCATGATTGACTGCAGGTAACTGAAACCACAAAAAGTAAAAGCATGGATGAAGGGGCCTATTGTAGCTTGCTTGGATGAAGGAGTTATAAGATAAATTATTTGAAATTTTGTTTTAAGAATAGAGTTCTTCCTTAAGGAAAATTTGTAATTCCTTAAATTCGCTCAGTGAATGAAGCTTGTTCTTAGTCATGCACCGAGTTTTAGTACAAATGATCATGGTGCTGGAATGTGAGTTTGTCTGTTGCTGCTGACTTGAGTGCCCAGCCAGTTGGCATGACCGAGCAGGCTGCTGAGCCCCAGGAGAGGGCAAACTTGATCTGTTGAGCAGGAATACAATGACCGAGACTTACTGGGAAACTTACTTCATCCAGCTGATGTATTTTTAGATTTGTGTGAATTGGCTGGTTGTATCAATAACTAAGTATTTCAGGTTCCAAATTATTTCTTCTGTGGTGTTCTGAGAGTTTGGAGGCTTATTTGGCTTGAGAAAGAGAAGGAAAAGAGCAAGGGAAATAATTTTCAGACAGTTACATGGAGTTCTTTTTTAAATTCCTACTCCACACTTGGATTGCAACATAAAAGATTAGGAAGGTAGGCAAGGCGTGGTGGCTCACGCCTGTGATCCCAGCACTTTGGGAGGCCTAAGTGGGCAGATCACGAGGTCAGGAATTCGAGACCAGCCTGACCAACATGGCGAAACCCCACCTCTACTAAAAATATGAAAAGTAGCCAGGTATGGTGGCATACTCTTATAATCCCAGCTTCTCAGGAGGCTGAGGCAGGAGAATTACTTGAACCTGGGAGGCAGAGGTTGCAGTGAGCCAAGATCACACCACTGCACTCCATCCTGGGCGACAGAGTGAGACTCCGTCTCAGGAAAAAAAAAAAAAAAAAAGGATTAGGAAGGTAGGGGGAAAGTAAGAACATCAGCACTTTTTAAGCACAGATTGGTATCAAGCACTGGCCAAAGTACATGGATTTAATTCATTCACTCCTCATAATGACCCTAGGAGGTAAGTTCGGTTATTATCTTCATTTTACGGACTACTAGAGGCACACGCCTCTAAAGTAAGGTGCCTATGCTTACACATCTACTAAGTCACAGGACTGGGATCTGAAACCGGATAGTCTGGTTCCAAGATCTGTGTTCTTAACCACCATCCTCTGCTGGATATGTTCTGATGTGTTTTGTGAGGTGACTATAGAGTCATTTACTTAAATTATTTTACAGAGTGATATGTGTAATTGGGATTGGTTTGGTTGCATCCCTGCTGAAAAGCACAAGAATTCTGTGGAAGTTTTTGTTTTTCCAGGGTTTCTTCCATCCTGTGTTTCTGGGGCTTCTTGTACACACTTAGGTAAAAAGAGTAAGTCTTAACTTGTTTGCGAGAAGAACACTTCTTCAAGAACAACACTATGAATAATTAAATGCTTTTATTTCCTAGGCTATGCTAACAGAGATTGAGCACAAGGTTGCCTTTCTGTTAGAGACTTGCAAAGATCGGGGCCTGGGAGATAATGGAGCCACTCAACATGAGGCTGAAGCGCTTTCGCTGAAACTGAAAACAGTGAAGTGCAATTTAGAAAAAGTCCAGATGATGCTTCAGGAGAAGCACAGTGAAGATCAGGTAAAAAATGACTATCTATAGACTTGATTCATCTTGATATACGTCTTGATATACGTGGCAGACCCGCCAGAAGAGAACTCTGGTTGGAAGTGATGAACCAGCTACAGAGAAACTGTACTAAGTGTGAAAGAATTCCACACATTAACACTGTAGATGAGTACACTGGCTTGTTATTTTTATTTCATTCTAGTTTGCAGTTTTCCTGTCTAGGTTGTTGTTGATGATGGTGGTGGTTTGGTTTGTGTTGGTTTAATGTGGCTGAGTGTTCTTGCTGGCAGTGAAGCCTAGTGTAAGGCTTCTTCATAAAAGAAGGATGTATTATAAAGGAATGTTGTGACTCTAATTGACTGGAAAACAAAGCTTTCATAGATGTGACTAAAATTTGACATCAGAAACATAAACCTCTTTCCAGGATACTTTGTTATTGATTTGCAAATATTTATATATACTAATCAAAGTATCATATAGCTAAAGTGTTCTCATGATTTTTAAAAGCACTCAGTGTTTATAAATGCAAATGTGCATCTTATGAGTAGATCTTACTATATAAGATTTGCGTGTGCTTATGAGTGGTTCCTACTTATGAGATTTATGTTCACAGAAATAAGACTGGCTGCATATACATAGGCTATGTGGTTCCCCTTTCATCCTCATATGTTCTCTCTTTTTAAAAAAATGTATTTTAGCCATAAGGGAAATTTGGATTTATAATACTGTTTCTCTTTTTGATACTTTTTTATTTGGTATTTGTTCTTAAGAAAAAAGGCAATACATTTTCTTGCTTTTAGTAATTCATTGTATGAATTAGCTTGAAGAAGTAAGATGATCACTTCACCAAATGTAGTAGTTTTTGAAGTTGTTATGAAATAAGTACATTAAATCATAGTAGGCTGGGCGTGGTGGCTCACTCCTGTAATCCCAGCACTTTGGGAGAATGAGGCAGGCAGATCACCTGAGGTCAGGAGTTTGAGACCAGTCTGGCCAACATGGTGAAACCCTGTCTCTACTAAAAATACAAAAATTAGCTGGGTGTGGTGGGCACACCTGCAATCACAGCTACTTGGGAGGCTGAGGCAGGAGAATCCCTTGAACCCGAGAGGCGGAGGTTGCAGTGAGCCAAGATCACACCCTTGCACTCCAGCCTGGGCAACAAGTGCGAAACTCCATCTCAAAAAGCAAAAAATTATAGTATATAATTATAGCAAATAACAAAATACCATCATATATTTCATATAAAATTTTTCTATGTGGTCCCATTATTGGAATTGAGATAAAGGGGAGTTTGTTTTTAAAAATAAATAGCCTGCCATTATGAAATATTTTGCAGCATCCTACCATTCTAAAGAAATCCTCAGAGCCAGAGCATCCAAAAGCTCTCCAACCAGTTAACCTTTCTGCATTGGAATCCATTGTAACTGAAAGGCCACTATTCAGCAGACAAAAAGATTTCCAGCAGCAACAGGTAATTCTAGCCCCCAACAGTTGTAGGGATAAGAATATAACTTTTTAACCAGGCAAGGTGGTGCAAACCTACAGTCCTAGCTACTTGGGAGGCTGAGGTGGTAGGATCACCTGTGGCCAGGTGTTGGAGACCAGCCTGGGCAACATAGTGAGACCCTGTTTCCAAAAAAAAAACCCAGACACAGTCGCTCATGCCTGTAATCCCAGCACTTTGGGAGGCTGAGGCAGATGGATGATTTGAGGTCAGGAGTTCAAAACCAGCCTGGACAATATGGTGAAACCCTATCTCTACTAAAAATACAAAAAAATGAGCCACGTGGTGGTGCGTGCCTATAATCCCAGCTACTCGGGAGGCTGAGGCACAAGAATCACTTGAATCCAGGAGGCAGAGGTTGCAATGAGCTGAGATCACACCACTGTACTCCAGCCTGGGGTGACAGCATGAGACTTGTCTCCAGAAAAAAAAAAAAAAAAAAGCTTTCTATATGGAATTTCTGCAAAGTGTGGCATGTGGGTGTTTGTGTGTGTGTGCAGAAACTCTGGGAGTTTTCAGCATTTACCATGGCACCTGCTTTGCTTTCAGCTGCTAACATTGGGGACACCATAACTTTGCTCCTTTATTAACTTGCATCTTATATCAACTTGCATCTTATATCAACTGTCTTCAGGGTGAACTTCTGTAGTTGCAGCTCTGCTTTGCCTGTGTTTTCAAAATGTGTTTGTGGCCGGGCGTGTGGCTCATGCCTGTAATCCCAGCACTTTGGGAGGCCGAGGTGGGCGGATCACGAGGTCAGGAGATCGAGACCATCCTGGCTAACACAGTGAAACCCCGTCTCTACTAAAAATACAAAAAATTAGCTGGGTGTGATGGCGGGCGCCTGTGGTCCCAGCTACTCGGAGGCTGAGCCAGTAGAATGGCCTGAACCTGAGAGGCGGAGCTTGCAGTGAGCCGAGATTGTGCCACTGCACTCCAGTCTGGGCGACAGAGCGAGACTCCGTCTCAAAAAAAAAAAAAAAAAAGTTTGTATGTCTTTGATGATTTTCCATGTATGCAGTTTAAATAACAGCTATTGTGTGAATATTTTAAATGGGTTTTTGGGAAGTGAGAGTTTACAAGAACAGCGATGCAAGAAAGAGACATAGTAATTAATGATTTAGGAACTGACTCAAAATTAGATTTATCTCAGCAGAGGAAACTATAGGGTACTAATTGAAAAACTTGATGGATTGGACCATTGGAATCTCATTCAGTTACAGGTTCTGGAGTTAAAACCAATGGAACAGAAAGATTTCATCAAATTCATAGAATTTAATGCTAAGAAAATGTGGCCCCAGTATTGCCAACGTGATAAAGATACAGCCCAGGAATCATCTGCAAGGTAAAACATTTAAAAATAGAGTTGGACATTCAGTGGTTTTATGACTGGGAGAATTAAGAGTGTTTCTTTTAAAAATTGCTCGTAGAACTGTGAATGTATACAAAATTTTTAGTGTTGATTATTCTCTTCACCTTTTGTTCTTCTTCAAAAGCAGCCAGGCATCCAGCCCCGAAAATGACGTTCCAGACTCAATCTTGTCACCCCAGGGCCAAAATGGAGATAAGTGGCAATATCTGCATCACGAACTCTCATCAAAAATAAAGCTCCCACTCCCTCAGCTTGTGGAGCTTCAGGTCAGTCTGCATCTACATGGTGTAAATAGCCTGTTTGTCTTTGAAAATCCAACAAGCATTCATTAAATAAACATGTATATTCTGCAAAAAGCAAAGTTGCCAAGTGAGTTTTTCACTTGACTGACACATTTTCTTGATCTTGGAAATGTGTATTAGGGACCCCTTCTTTGTACTTCTGTAGCACCCAGGGCTTCCCTCATCAGAGCTTTTATTATACTATCCACCTGTTTATTTATAGTCTGTATTCCCCATTAGATGGGGAAGAAAGACAGATCATGTCTGCCTGGTTAGCATTTGAGTGCCAAGCACAGTACCTAGGACATCATAGACTCTCAGTTACTGTTTATTGAATGAATAAAGAAATGAATATATGTTTTAAGAAACACTTTAAAAACTATACAGTGGGCCGGGCGCGGTGGCTCAAGCCTGTAATCCCAGCACTTTGGGAGGCCGAGACGGGCGGATCACGAGGTCAGGAGATCGAGACCATCC
>NW_012101943.1:3324567-3366299 GCF_000951045.1 Mandrillus leucophaeus
CTCAGCCAGGTGCAGTGGATCACCTGAGGTCAGGAGTTCGAGACCAGCCTGGTCAACATGGTGAAACCCTGTCTCTACTAAAAATACAAAAATTAGCTGGCCATGGTGGTGGGCGCCTGTAATTTCAGCTACTTGGGAGGCTGAGGCAGGAAAATTGCTGGAACTCGGGTGAGAGAGGTTGCAGTGAGCCAAGATTGCGCCATTACACTCCAGCCCTGGTGACAACAGCGAGACTCTGTCTCAAAGAAAAAAGAAACAGGTTCTCGCTGTTACCCAGGGTGGAGTGCAGTGGCATGACCAAAACGCATTGTAACTTTGAACTCCTGGGCTCAAATGATCCCCCTGCCTCAGCCTTCCGAGTGACTAGGACTACTGGTGTGTAGCACCATGACCAGCTACTTTAAAATTTTTTTTATAATTTTTTTTTTTTGGTAGAGAAAGTGTCTTGTTATATTGTATAGACTGATCTTGAACTCCCTTGAACTCCTGGCCTCAAGGGATCCTCCCACCTCTATTTCCCAAAGTACTGGGATTATAGGCATAAGCCACTGAACCTGGCCTTTCCTCTCATTTTGATATCTAAATGAACCCTCAAGTATCTAAATATAACTAGTCATGACTTTTCAAAGCTGTCCAAAATATTAAAACTTAATTTAATTATTTTTTCTTATAAATGACAAGACAGACAAAAATGCTCACCAAGAAAATGACTCAGAAGACAGCATGCTAAGGTATCTTTTTCTATTTAAATTAACATCAGCAGGCTGGACATGTTGGCTCATGCCTGTAATCCCAGCAATCTGGGAGGCTGAGGCAGGTGGATCACCTGAGGTCACGAGTTCGAGAATAGCCTGGCTAACAGCAAAGCCCTGTCGCTACTAAAAATACGAAAGTCAGCCGGGCATGGTGGCTGGTCCCTATTATCCCAGCTACTCAGGAGGCTGAGGTAGGAGAATCGCTTGAACATGGGAGACAGAGGTTGCAGTGAGTTGAGATCATGCCACCGCACTCTAGCCTGGGCGACAGAGCAAGACTCCATCTTGAAAATAAAAAAATTAATTAATTAACATCAGCAGAGTCTAAAACTGTCACTAATAGAGTTTCCCTTTGTCAAATAGGTTTCCACAAATATGGGTATTCTACCCAGTGTGAGTATGTATAACTTTAGATACCCAACAACTGAAGAACTGAAAACCTACACCACCCAACTTGAAGACCTGCGCCAAGAAGCAAGTAACCTTCAGACACAGGTAGAAGCTGCACACGATGTATTTTCCTCATTGCAGTAATATAAACAAAGAAAGGAGATACCATCATTGTGACTTGGTCATAATTGTCGTCACAGAACAAGTCATAGGACACACAGTGGAATGGGTCCTAGGATTGCAAATAGAATTGATCTTGCTTGCGAACTCTAATAAATTTTGTAATGATTTCCTAGGGACTGTGTGCAAAGGATTCTGAGTCCAGGATCAGCAGGAAAGAGGATCATGATTGATGAGTTCTGTCTGCAGTGGTGATCTGGGATTGGAAGGGTGAGGGAGAAGAGTAGGGAGGGAGTATAGGCATGGTTTTCAACGCTGAGCAGACTTAACACTGAGCTTGCTAGGTTATGTGCGGTGTCCATCAGAGAAGAGAGTAGGAGATAGGGCCCAAGCTGGAGTGCTGACTAGCTATGGCATGCCCCTAAACTACTTGTAACTGTTCAAGAATTCAGGGTAGCTGTGGGTAAAGTAAAAGAGGTGACCCCAGCAGCTTATGCTAAAACAGATCTGTGGCTCCCAGACTCACCAAGCCCAATGCACGACACTGGGGACGTGCTTGGAGTCATACACCTAAGCCTTGATTCTCACAATTGGCTCATAAATGACACTTCTCCCTCCTCTGCAGGCTGCTCCTGTCTTTAAGACACTGTACCCACTCTTTGTAATCAACCGCTTCAGGCTTCTCTTTTTTGACTTCTTTTCCTTCTCCAGGCTACACTTGATTTCATTAACCGCTTTCTCCTACATTGGAATGTGGAGGGTGGGAAACAGTGGTAAAGGAGACAGTGTAATTTATCTGGGACCACACTTTCACCTGGATCGCCCTGCTAAGAGATCCTTCATCTTATGGCTTTTTAATCCCATTCAGTACTCAAATAACTACCTAATGTTGAGCTTCTTAAACTCGTTTTTCTCCGAGTTTAACATCGTGAGTTTATTTATTTGTTCTGCTACCTAGTTCACAAAGTGTTTGAAGCAACTTATTACAAAAGAAGCATAACATAAATCGTAAACTATAATGGAAACTAGGCAAAATATAGGTCTAGGAAGGCAAAGGTATCCTGATTTTCTTTTTCTTTTTTCCTCTTGATTCAGGAAAATATGACAGAAGAAGCATGCATCCATTTGGATAAAAAATTGTTTGAACTATTCCTGACCCTCAGTCAGTGCCTCAGCAGTGTGGAGGAGATGCTGGAGATGCCCAGGCTTTACAGGGAGGATGGTTCTGGCCAGCAGGTGCACTGCGAGGTAGGGCACTTCTCACAAACCCATGTGTTTGGCCATTACAGCAGCCCCGTGAGTTAAGCCTGAGTGGAAGCCTCTTGAGGTCAGAGCTCATTCATTGTCTTCCTTCCTCTCCACTTCAGACACTGGCTCTTGAGTTGAAGAAACTTTATTTAGCACTGAGTGACAAGAAGGGTGATCTTTTGAAAGCCATGACTTGGCCTGGCAAGAACACCAACTTGCTCCTTGAATGTTTTGACAACCTTCAAGTCTGCCTGGAGCACACTCAGGCTGCAGCTGTCTATAGAAGCAAGTGCCTGAAGGCTGGCCTCGATTACAACTGCAGTTACCAGGTATGATTCCGAGCACACAGCCTATTTTAGCACTGTTTTAAGTTACAGCATGGACCCCTAATGCCTATTAATTACTATCCCTGGTGACATTTGTTAATAAGAATTACTAAGGAAAATGATGAGACTCTTCTGTTTGTTGCTCATGGTTGGAGATCATTTGAAGTGAAGCCCTGACTGGGTGCAGTGGCTCATGCCTGTAATCCTAGCACTTTGGGAGAGACCGAGGCAGGCAGATCACCTGAGGTCCAGAGATTGAGACCATCCTGGCCAACATGGTGAAACCCTGTCTCTACTAAAAATACAAAAATTAGCCAGGCATAGTGGCGCGTGCCTGTAATCCCAGATACTTGGGAGGCTGAGGCAGGAGAATTGCTTGAACCTGGGAGGCAGAGGTTGCAGTGAGCTGAGATCACACTGCTGCACCCAGCCTGGGCAGCAGAGCGAGACTCCATCTCAAGAAAACAGAAAGTGAAGCCCTTTTTGAAGTCTTGGCTGAGCGCAGTAACTCATGCCTGTAATCACAGCCCTTAGGAGGCCTAGGTAGGTGGATTGCTTGAGCCCAGGAGTTCGAGACCAGCCTCGACATCATAGATCCCATCTCAAAAAAAGAAAAAAGTAAAAAAAAAGATAAAAATAGAGTCTTGAGTATGAATTTGTTGGGGTGAACTAACATAATGTTTAATTTCTTGTATTACATTTAGCCATTTAACAATTAAAATGGGGGGGTGGCATTTGTATTTGTTTTTCTAGGCTAGAGGGAGCCATTAACACTTTTGAGGTAAGGAATGACAATCCGTGTATGTTTCAGGTAGATTCCTCCAGCAGTTGTCTAAAGTAAATTGGAGAGGGAGAGACTCCAGGCAGGTAGAAGAGTTAGGAAGCTACTAAAATTATCTAATGAAAAAGAAATGAAACCCAATACTATTTATAATGAGGCTTGCCCATAAAAATCAAGCCTGAATCTGACCAAGCTTCTAGAATCCAAGTAAAACAGACGCAAGAAAAGAAGAACAGGTTAAACAGCACACTGGGAGTGTAGTCTGCCAAATCCAGCCTGTGGGAAACTGTACTGAACAAATGACCCATTTTTTCACACACACACATGCAAGAAACAGAAAAGAAACGTGGTCGGGGATTCTGCAGATTAAGAGAGATCTAAGATGTACTTATCCATCATGACATACGGACCTCATTTGGATCCTCATTGAAATAGAAAGAAAAATTATAGGCAATTAAGAATATGTGAATCCTGTCTGGGTAGTTAAATCATACTAAGGAATTATTATTGATGGCAGGGGAGGAGTATATTGGAGTATTTTTAAAGAGAAGGATCTTTATCTTTTAGAAATATATACTGAAACATATACTGATGAAATGACTTGAGACCTGGGATTTGCTTCAAAATAGCCTGAAGGAAAGGAGATTAGGTACAGTTGAGAGCTGGAGGGAGGATGTAGAGGGAGGAAGGTCAGCCATGAATCAATAATTGTTGAAGTTTAATGATGATACAATGGGGATTTCTCTATTTTTGTATTTGTTTGAAATTTCAAATGTCACAAAAATTATAAAAACCAACTAAATATACAAAAAGATAATGAAGGCCTAAACGAGATTGCTCAGTTTCCTGCATTTATCTTACAGAATGAAATAAAGAGATTATATGATCAGCTCATTAAGAGTAAGACATCTTTACAACAGTCTTTGAATGAAATCAGTGGCCAGAGTGTTGCTGAACAGCTTCAGGTAATCAAGTCAAAATAATCCAGACTGACTGAACTTTGAACCACAGAGCTTTGCGTTTAAGCCGTGCTTCTGAACTACTTTCCTTTGTGAGCAGCAGCAAGGCTTAAGTACGTAAATAAAAAGTGAAAACTATTTATGTTGACCTTTTAAAAACATCTCTTAATTTTCTGAAGCACGATGTATTAAAACAACAGGAGACCATTTTCACTTGTCAACCATGACAAAATGTGTATGTCCACTGTTGGTAAGGATATTGGAAAATGAGACCCTCATCCTCTTGCCAGGGGAGCCCTGGGGATCCTTTGTCTGTATATCAGAATTTTAAACATAAATACTCTCTCTTCCAGCAATCATTTGACTTCATTTATTTAGCAAATATTAATTGAGGATCCACTATGTTCAGGCACTGTTTGAGGTGCTGAACTTGTACTCCTCCTAAGGATATAAGATAAGTGCATAGAGATAAATAGTTTGGCCAGGTATGGTGGCTCACGCCTATAATCCCAGCACCTTGGGAGTCTGAGGCAGGTGGATCACTTGAGGCCAGGAGTTCGAGACCAGCGTGGCCAACATGGTGAACCCTGTCTCTATTAAAAATACAAAAATTATCCAGGTGCAGTGGCACACAACTGTAGTCCCAGCTACTCAGGAGGCTGAGGCGTGATCATTGATTGACCCTGAGAGGGAGAGGTTGCAGTGAACTGAACTGAGATTGTGCCACTGCACTCCAGCTTGGGTGACAGAGCCAGACCTTTGTCTCTAAACAAATAAATAAATAAATAAGTCATAAATATTTAAGGATGGACCCAGCAGCTCTGCTTGAGTTAAAAACTGTAAATAACCTAAAAGTCCATTGAGAGCTGACTGATACAAAAGCAGGGTACACCCTTAACAATAGCATGCTGTGTGTCTGTTTCAAAGGAGCTAGATATGTGTATACTGATGTGAAGAGATGCTGAAGAGCTGGTGAGTGAGGAATGCTAACCACAGGACAGAGTGCTGTGGTGCAGTTCATTGAGTTTAAGGATATGCGCGTATACCCCTACTGGTATGGAGCATGTTAGGAACTGGGAACCTCTGGGAAGATTGTTAAGGAGAGGTGAGGAAGCAGGAACTGGGATTTTCGTTTTTCCCTTCATCCCTTTCTGTACTGTTTAATTCTTTTTAGATGACTATGTGTGCTTCTCTGACATATTGAAGGGTTTTCTTTTCTTGTATTGTCTCTCACTTAGAAAGCAGATGGATATACAGTGGAGCTGGAGAACGCTGAGAGCCGAGTGGTCAAACTACGAGATGAAGGGGAGAGGCTTCATTTACCTTACGTTTTACTCCAGGAGGTTTACAAATTAGAGGTATGCCTGAGCAGAAAACATTGACTCAGCACTGTGATTGTGAGGAGTCAGATTCTTTTCTTTCACCAACAGAGTAGATTTGTCTTTCAGTTATTGCCCCGGTTGGATGAAAATGCATTTGTGCACCTGCTCTTCTCTTTTCAGGATGTACTTGACAGTATGTGGGGAATGCTAAGAGCCAGGTACACAGAACTCAGCAGTCCTTTCATCACTGAGAGCCAGCAAGATGCTTTGTTGCAAGGCATGGTAGAACTGGTGAAGATTGGGAAGGAAAAGCTTGCTCATGACCACTTAAAACAAACCAAAAGTAAAGTGGCGTTACAGGCTCAAATAGAAAATCACAAGGTGAGACAGACATGTGGGTCAGATGTCCCCTTCATAGACTAAAATCTTAAGGTATTTCTGAATGTGAACAGAAAGGATCCATTTTTCTTCTTTGTTGAAATTTAAGCTATTCATCCTTCTAATAAACATCTATTAGAATGCCTAATGTGTACAAGGAACCCTGGTACATGCTGGGAGTTTGGGCTATGAGTAAAAACAGACACAGTTCCTTATATTCATGGAGCTTTCACCTGATTGAGAAGATAGACATTTATCAACAAGTCTTCAAACAAATTAAATTGAGGATCCATTCTATGAGAGCATTTAATAGCAGAAGGTGACTTAGGAAAGTTAGAAAAGGCTTTCCTGGCCTTGCACGGTGGCTTATGCCTGTAATCCCAGAACTTTGGGAGGCCAAGGTGGGTGGATCACCTGAGGTCAGGAGTTCGAGACCAGCCTGGCCAAAATGGTCAAACCCCGTCTCTACTAAAAATACAAAAATTAGCTGGGCATGGTGGCAGGTGCCTGTAATCCTAGCTACTCAGGAGGCTGAGGCAGGAGAATCACTTGAACTCAGGAGGCAGAGGTTGCAGTGAGCTGAGATCACGCCCCTGCACTGCAGCCTGGGTGACACAGCAAAAAAAAAAAAAAGAAGAAGAAAAGACTTTCCTAAGAACTGGAATCAAACAGAAGGTATATTATTATGTAGTATACGACTATAATAAATCCGTTCATTTTTAAAATTCATTTCATTAAACAAAAACCTCTTGATCACCAGCTAAAGATAAAGAGTAATCTAGGTGCTGATAATTAAAAATGTGTAAGACAGTTCCTACCTGAGGTAAGCTTACGGTCTAGCATTTGGAAGGTAGAACTTAGTCTAAGAAAAGATGAAAGGCAAATATTGTATGAAGGATGGAGGGGAAGAGGAGAAAATAATGTTGATTATCTACAGTGTGTCAGGCCCCTTGCTAGATGCTTTTGTAAACGTCTCTATGTATATGTCATTTTCAAGGCTTAAGAGAAGGGATTCACATAATACGGAGGGTTCCCTACAGACAACTGGAGGAGGCAGTAAATGGAGAAGAACCAGGTGAAATAAAGCCTTCCTCTTGAAAGGTTCTTGAAGTTCAAATACAAATACAGGAAGCTTTATGTCCAGGATTCCTATAAATCAGCAAATCCCCTTTATTTCGTCATTTTCTTGAGTGGAAGTTAAAGCCAAGGTTAAGGCGTCCTGTCTTTTGAATATGCGGGCTGCTTGAGTTTGCACGTCTGTCCATCCAACTTGTCTTGAAATTCATCAGCCACAGTGGCATCTGTTTTTTGTTTTTTTTGTCTGTTTGTTTTTGTTTTTTTAAGAGACAGGGTCTCACTCTGTTTTCCATGCTGGAGTGCAGTGGTGTAATCATAGCTCATTGTAGCCTCGAAATCCTGGTCTCAAACAATCCTCTCACCTCAGCCTCCTGAGTAGCTGGGACTATAGATGTGTGTCACCACACCTAACTGGCTTCTATCTTTTTGTAGCATTTAGACTCAAAACAACTGATTTAGAAAGCTCTATCTGGAAATTGACAAAAATGTTTGCCATTTAACATGGATTATTTAGTGGAAAATAACACTTAAGGATAATACTTCTTTATAATTCATTGAAGTTCCACTAGTGTTCAAAGACTAAGAGATTTTTTTTTTTTTTTTTGAGAGGGAGTCTCGCTCTGTCGCCCAGGCTGGAGTGCGGTGGCGGTGGCATGATCTCGGCTCGTTGCAACCTCCGCCTCCTGGGTTCAAATGATTCTCCTGCCTCAGTCTCTCAAATGACTGTGATGACGGGCATTCACCACCATGCCCAGATAATTTTTGTATTATTGGTAGAGATGGGATTTCACCATGCTGGCCAGGCTGGTCAATTTGACTCTACATGGATGTCCTGGGATTTTGGATTTAAAACAAAAATAACTGGATATAAAGTTGAAGTAACTTGGTTTTTAAGATTTTCACAATTTCAAAATAAATATTAAAACTTTCTCCATCTCATAGGTTTTTTTCCAGAAGCTTGTTGCTGACATGTTGTTGATCCAAGCATACTCTGCCAAAGTATTTCCTTCTTTATTGCAAAAGAGAGAGACATTTTGGGCAGAACAAATAACAGAAGTTAAAATACTAGAAGAAAAGTCACGCCAACGTGGTATGAAGCTACGGAGTTTGTTGCAGGTATTTGGGTTCTGTAAACGTTGTACTGAAGCTGGGAATTCCTGATTTTCCATCACCACCCCAGGTGTTGAGAAGAAGTACCTAGTTATCATTAAGCTATAGTTAAATGGAAGCCTGACAGTGAGGAATGTGGAATGTGGACCCCTGCTCAGGTTCTGAGGCCACTCCCTGAAGGAAAGGTTGGCTGGGATTTCTCGTACATAGATTTGGGATGGTACTGCGTCTCTCTGCCTTTTAGGTTCATGTATGAATAAGCAAAACGATAAGCACTTTGAGACCTTGAATGAGATCATTTGGGTGAAACAGTTACTGGTTTAGAAACTACTTCTTCAAGAGAACAGGCCCAGCTGTTCTAAAATGGGTAATGACAATCTTGTCTAAATTCAAAGAAAAAAAATAAGCATGCATAAAGCTCCTTCTCAGTTTTGAGGCATTCCCCTCACAGCCTTTCATAGCCAATGTTAGTACTTAAAGGAAATAAAGAAAAAAGGAAGGAGGCTGGGCGCGGTGGCTCACGCCTGTAATCCCAACACTTTGGGAGGCCGAGGGGGGTGGATCACGAGGTCAGGAGATTGAGACCGTCCTGGCTAACACGGTGAAACCCTGTCTCTACTAAAAATACAAAAAATTAGCTGGGCATGGGGGCGGGCGCCTGTAGTCCCACCCACTCAGGAGGCTGAAGGAGGAGAATGGTGTAAACCCGGGAGGCAGAGCTGGCAATGAGCCGAGATGTGCCACTGCACTCCAGCCTGGGTGACAGAATGAGACTCCGTCTCAAAAAAAAAAAAGAAGGAAGGAAATGTTTAACTTGATAATATAATATGGTGTTATTTTTTGCTAACAAAATTTATTTTCTAGTTAGTGTGTCAAGTTGATATTTCTAATATGTCGTGGTGTTTTTTTAAAAAGACTCCATGGACCCAGTGAGTGTTCTATAAAAGCTAAGTGAGCCACTATGTGAATAGATATGGAAATGAGTGAGATGGTTATTTTTCTAACAGATGATGTTTGGAGTCAGTAACTCAGCTCTGTGGTGTGTTGGGATCCTAGGGGTGGGCGTCTGTGAAAACGGGACAAGCTGAAAGATGACAAGACTAGAGCTAAGGCAGTTGTTCTCCCCTGATGACGTGTAAGCCTGTACTCCTCAAAGATACCCTGAGCAGACCTATGCTTCAAGTGGCGTGGGGGTTTGATGGGCGTGGGCTTGGGCGTGGAGAGCAAGAGCAGCCTAATAAGAGCTTCTGTTGAATAAGGGTCTAAAATTTAGCTCTTTCCCTTTCCTAGTAAGAGAAAGGGTCTCTTGTGGCTCTGAGGTCTCTACAGAGTTGCTAAGAGTATCACTTTAACTTCATTGTATTACTCCTTTAGTCATGTTACCCAGTTTGACAAGACAAGCATAAAACACTAAATGCCAACTGAGATTCTTTTTAAACCTTGTCCTCAAAGGCAATGGAATTCTTTTCCATTCGATGATGAGCGCTTACCAGAGTGGGTTACGTCTCTGACACACCTGGAATCTGTGCTTTAATTTTGTATGGTCTTGGTGTTCATTTTTGTTTGGTGATGAATTGTGTTGTTATCTGGAACCAATCTAGTAAAGGCTTCCATTGATTTTATGTCCTTGATTCTCTAGAAATGGGAAGAATTTGATGAAAACTATGCATCTCTTGAAAAGGACCTGGAAATTCTTATATCTACATTGCCCTCTGTGAGTTTGGTGGAAGAGACAGAGGAAAGATTAGTGGAAAGGATTTCGTTTTACCAGGTATTTTTCTTCCATTTAAGTTATCAAAGACATGTCCATAGCACTTTGTGTTTTACATTTGTTTTGACTAAGTGGCTTGGTTTTGAAGGTTTGAATTGAAACAAAACGTTCATCATACAGCTCACTGTTGAATGTATTCAGGGAGACTGCAGATTTGAATGTGAACTCCTCAGCATAAACACAAGTCTGGCGTAGGGGAGAGGACCTTATCTGAGTCGTGGCTCCATCACTTATCACCTCTGTGACCTTGCTGTCCCTAAGCCTCAGTTTTTTAATCTGTGGAACGTAGATAATCGAGCCAATTCCACCTGTCTCTGGAAGTGAATGCCAATGAGCTACTAGTATGGAAATGAGCTGAAGAATGGAAATAACTTTGTCAGCCTTCGGCCTCTAAACATATATTTAGTTTTATTCCTACAGTGAAGTCCTGAGTAGATGCAGCCCACGAGAGAGACAATAATCTTACCTGCCACCAGCATTATAAAAACATCCCGGGCCGGGTGCAGTGGTGCACACCTGTAATTCCAGCACTTTGGGAGGCCGAGGCAGGTGGATTGCCTGAGCTCAGGAGTTTGAGACCAGCCTGGGCAAAATGGTGAAATGCTGTCTCTACTGAAATACAAAAATAATAATAAATAAATAAAAATAAAAATAAATTAGCTGGGTGTGGCAGTGTGTACCTGTAATCCCAGTTTCTTGGGGGGCTGAGGTAGGAGAATTGCTTAAACCCGAGAGGTGGAGGTTGCAGTGAGCCAAGATCACGCCATTGCACTCCAGCCTGGGCGACAGAGCGAGACTCCATCTCAAAACAAACAAACAAAAAACCCTCAAATGTTTAAACTTTTTGTGTGTAACTTTTTGTATTATTGTCATCAGTCTCTGTGTCTCTAATTTTGGTGCCAAAGAAAAGATAAAATCTTAAAATGGTTTTGAAGTGGCATTGAGAACATGACTAACAAGATAAAAAACAGGTTTTAAGTCTTCTCACCAGGAACTTAAAATTTCTAATTTTAACTTTAGAGTATATGCCGTCAGAATCTGAGTTGTACGGCCAGTGGCAGTTATCAAATATCAACTTTAAAACTTCAAAAGCACATTTATCGCCTGAATGAACTAGGTGGAAAATGAAAGCAGGAAATACTTCCAGGGCTCTCTCTTCCGTGGAGATATTTTAGCCTCTATAAAGAACATTTTCCAGAGGCTGGGACACTGTATTTATACTCCCTAGATGTCTGGAAGGCTACAGTTGGTCTCATTGCCACCTTATTAATTATATTGAGCCTAACTCTAAGGTAAATCTGGATCCTCTGGGGTGGGTGGGAGTGGGGGTGATGGGAGTACTGTTTAGCTCTTTGTTAGTCTAGGGATACCAAAGGTAGCGTCTAAACAGCTGAAAGAATGCAGTTGAGAACACTATTTTAAGGCTTATTATTTTAAGCAACAGTCTAATATTAGCCAAAGTAATATGAGTGTGATTGTTTTCTCCAGAAGTAACCATAAATATTAAAAAGAAAAAAATTGTTCTAAGATTTTAAATGAATTTGCCAGACTAAAGAAGACGTATCTCATAAAGCCCATCTCACATATGGACTTCATAGGCCGTTCTCAGTTCAGAGTCAAGGAAAGGTTTGTGTGACTCTGACAGATGTCGTCATCTTGATCAGCCGTCGTCTGTGGGGCGTGGAACCTAGGGGTCAGTTGTGTGTGGCCTTTGAAGTCGAACAAACCTGTGCTCAAATGCTGGTTCGGCCTAGTTACTCGTGTACAGACTGTCTCCATGCATATAATCGATAAATTAGGCTGGGCGTGGTGGCTCACGCCTGTAATCCTAGCACGTTAGGAGGCCGATGTGGGCGGATAACCTGAGGTCAGGAGACCAGCCTGGCCAATATGGTAAAACCCCATCTCTACTAAAACTACAAGAATTAGCTGGGCATGGTGGCATGTGCCTATAATCCCAGCTACTCAGGAGGCTTAGGCAGGAGAATTGCTGGAACCCGGGAGGCGGAGGCTGCAGTGAGCCGAGATCGCGCCACTGCACTCCAGCCTGGGTGACAGAGCGAGACTTCATCTCAAAAAAAAAAAAGGGGAAGGTGAATTAAGACTTTTCAGAGATGTTTTAAAGATGAAGAATCTAGCATTTCACTTAGAAAATTAAACTGATTTTTTTTTCTTTTAATACAGATGTTTGATATTTCATTCTAGCCCACACAGGCTCAGACACGGGGAGGGGATTACAAATGGGAGTGGTGGAAAGGGCCATGGAAGTGGAATTTTTTGGTAATTTCTTAAAAGGCTTAACTTAATTTGAAAATAGCAAACCTTTTGTTTTGATAATTTATTTTTTAAGATTAAACAGGTGTCAGGATAAATGGCATTAGATGAATCCAGCTGTGTTAGGTAATTACCTTTAGACAGACTTCACATAATTTCATTTTTCTTTCCATGGAGTTGGATTAATGATATGCTATTTTAATTTATTTTTCTAAAATTTTCTTCCTTTCTGTCTACTGAATCTTTATATTCCGTAGAAGACTCTGGAAATGAATTTTCTGCCTAGTATTTGCATCTCATGGATAATAGAGAAATAGTATTTTATTTATCCTCTTCTTATGTAAGTCACCATCTGAAGTGCTTCCAGGGGCAGAACAGAAATAAGGAACACCTGGTGGCTCTGCAGTCAGAGGGGTGGTAGGGACTGAGCTGAGGGAAAAAGGGAGTAGGCTCTCCTAGAGCTGGCAGCTGCTGCTCAGTTACGGCCACCCTTTGCCACATGAGATGCAGACCAACAATTGCTGGGTCTTCCAGTTTTCCCAGAGACACTGGCAATCCTGATTATTATGTAAGATTTCCTGGGTTTTCTTCCTTTTTTTTTTTTTGAGACAGAGTCTCGCAGTGTCACCCAGGCTGGAGTGCAGTGGCACGATCTCGGCTCACTGCAAACTCCGCCTCCCGGGTTCACACCATTCTCCTGCCTCAGCCTCTGAGTAGCTGGGACTACAGGCACCTACCACCACGCCCAGCTAATTTTTTGTATTTTTAGTAGAGACGGGGTTTCACTGTGTTAGCCAGGATGGTCTCAATCTCCTGACCTCGTGATCTGCCCCTGTCAGCCTCCCAAAGTGCTGAGATTACAGGTGTGAGCCACCACGCCTGGCCTAGATTTCCTGATTTTTCAAACTGATCTTAAGGTCACACAAAACCTGTCTGTGAGCCCAGCGTGGCCTAAAGAGTGCCAGCTTGGTTGTTGTTTGTATGTAGTAAGTCTATAAAGTTGATTTGGTTTATTTTTGGGGTTTTTTTTTTTTTTTGAGACAGTCTCGCTCTGTCGCTCAGGCTGGAGTGCAGTGGCACAATCTCAGCCTACCACAGCCTCCACTTCCTGGGTTCCAGCAATTCTCCTGCCTCAGGCTCCTGACTAGCTGAGATTACAGGTGCAGGCCACCAAGTCCTGCCTCAGCCTCCCAAGTAACTGGGATTACAGGCATGTGCCACCACGCCTAGCTAATTTTTTGTATTTTTAGTAGAGAGGAGGTTTCACCATGTTGGTCAGGCTGGTCTCGAACTGCTGACCTCAGGTGGTCCACCCACCTCAGCCTCCCAAAGTGCTGGGGTTACAGGCGTGAGCTAATGCGCCCAGCCAGTAAGTCTACAGAGTTGAATCTGTGCTCTAGAAATGTGAGATTGGACACCTATCATGAAAGGTGACCAATAAACCATTAATCATGCATCTAGTCAGACTATAGTCTTGAAGGTTGGGAAAGTGTTACTGTTTCATCAGTAGACACAAATGTCAGTTTTAAATGCAGTATTTGTGAATAGCTTGGCAGACTTTATTTTCTAAATAATTCATTCTATGACTTTACTTTTTATTAGCAAATAAAAAGAAACATTGGTGGAAAACACGCCCGGCTTTACCAAACTCTGAACGAAGGCAAACAGTTGGTGGCGTCTGTGAGCTGTCCTGAATTAGAGGGCCAGATCGCAAAACTGGAAGAGCAGTGGTTGTCCCTGAACAAGAAAATTGACCATGAGCTCCACAGGCTGCAAGCACTTCTCAAGCATCTGCTCAGGTCTGCCTTTTTGGGGGTGGACTGGCTTCACATTGTTTTGTGGAGAAAGACCTCAGGGATTCTGTAGTCAACTAAATTTTACCTGCAACCCGCCTTATGCTGTTTTCTCTTGGGCAGTCGAAAGCAGTTGGGGCCCTCTTCTGGGCTAAACACGATGTAGAATCTCTGATGGTTTGCTAGACACAGCATAACATGTAGTCAGTTTGCTGTGATCATTTTTTCTTTTCTTTTTTATTTTTAAGGAGGCAGGGTCTTGCCCTGTCACCCAGGCTGGAGTGCATAGAGTGCAGTAGCACAATCATAGCTCACTGCAACCTTGAACCCCTGGGCTCAAGCAATCCTCCTGCCTCAGCCTCCCAAGTTGGTGTGACTACAGGCATAGGCCACCATGCCTGGCTAATTTTATAAACTTTTTTATAGAGATGGAGTCTCACGTTGTTGCCCAGGGTGCTCTCAAGCTCCTGGCCTCAAGCAATCCTCCTGCCTCAGCTTCCCAAAGTGCTAGGATTACAAGTGTGAGCCACTGCACCCAGCTAGTTTACACATTTCTATAGAAGCTAGGAATTATGTTATAAAATATATATAGGTTACCTTTATACCACGATATTGCTCTTTCCTACCCTCTTCCAAAAGTTTTAAAATTAAAAAAATTAAATGATTTTAGCTAACAGAATAGTTTGAAATAGCCTCACAACAAAGGAGAATTTGTTGTGCTTAGTTGGTATAATCTTGAACCATGTGAGGAAGGAGGAGAACATGGAACATTTAAACCTCATTCTCATCCCTGCCTCTTAACCTAAGGCAGTTTAAAAGTTACAAGAAGGGCAGAATTTTGTTTGAATATTTTCACTACCTCGGGCAAATATGTTGGGTGTTCAGCCAACAGCAGTTTGTTGTTATACAGCTTATACAAATGCTGTGTGTGTGTGTGTGTGTGTGTGTGTGTGTGTGTGTGTGTGTGTGTGTTTGACCATATCTGTTAAAATGTGTGATTCTATTACATTCAAAATATTAAAAAGAAAAAAATTGTTCTAAGACTTTTAAATAAATTTGCCAGACTAAAGAAGACATATCTCGTAAAGCCCATCTCACATATGGACTTCACAGGCCATTCTCAGTTCAGAGTCAAGGAAAGGTTTGTGTGATAATAAATATAAATAAATAAATAATTTTATTTATTTATTTTTTGAGACAGGGTCTCACTCTGTTGCCCAGGCTGGAGTGCAGTGGCATGATCATGGCTCACTGTAGCCTTGACCTCCTGGGCTCAAGTAATCTTCCCACCTCAGCCTCCTGAGTACCTTGAACCACAGCACATGCCACCACGCCTGGCTAATTTTTGTATTTTTTGTAGAGATGGGGTTTTGCCATGTTGCCCAGGCCTGTCTCAAATTCCTGGGCTCAAGCCATCCTCCCACCTTGGTATCCCAAAGTGCTGGGATTACAGGAGTGAGCCACCATGCCTGGCCTATATGTTTAATATGAACACATTTATAGAAGATATTTGATGAATAAAAATCTCTGCCCCTTCACTGGGTGTACTTTTGTATAGCTGTAATAAGAAATAAAAAAGAATGCTTTAGACTTCCTAATTGTTCTTTTTTTTTTTTTTTTTTTTTTTTGAGACAGAGTCTTGCTCTGTCGCCCAGGCTGGAGTGCAGTGGCGCAATCTCGGCTCACTGCAACCTCCACCTCCTGGGTTCAAACGATTCTCCTGCCTCAGCCTCCTGAGTAGCTGGGACTACAGACATGTGCCACCATGCCTGGCTATTTTTTTGTATTTTTTAGTAGAGATGGGGTTTCACCATGTTGGTCAGGCTGGTCTCGAACTCCTGACCTCAGGCAATCCACCTTTCTCAGCCTCCCAAAGTGCTGGGATTACAGGCATGGGCCACCGCATCTGGCCTAAAATCCTCATTGTTCTTGCTAAGCTATAATGAAGAGAGTCCTAGAAAATGCCAGGGGCGTCAGACTTGGGGCATGGTATAAAACATGATATAATCCTTATTAACATCACGATATTCTGAATGTTAGGACTAATCAACATAGGAAAACATATAATAAAATAAGAAGACAATTTGCTGGTGATGCATATCATTATCAGAGTATGTTTCTAATCTGCCTTCTCTCTCACTTTGCACCTGTTAGTTATAGCAGAGATTCGGATCAGTTAACCAAGTGGTTGGAATCTTCCCAGCATACTCTGAATTACTGGAAAGAACAGTCCCTCAATGTGTCTCAGGACTTGGATACAATCAGAAGCAACATCGACAATTTTTTTGTAAGTCGTAATAGCATATTACTGGCCAGAAATAAATATCAAGGAAAAAGCATCAGGGTTAATGTGATAGTCTTTTGTATTTATTTGTGGATAAGGGATAAAACTTGGGCAAATAGTAGCTGTATTCTTCAAACCTAGAACTGTTTATACTGTTCATTCATTTATAATGATAAAATATATTTTTAATTGACCCTATAAAACATATATAAATTTAAAACTTGCACTGGGTGCAATGGCTCATGCCTGTAATCCCAGCACTTTGGGAGGCCAAGGTGGGTGAATCAACTGAGGTCAGGAGCTCGATACCAGCCTGACAAACATGGAGAAACCCCATCTCTACTAAAAATGCAAAATTAGCCGGGCGTGGTGGCACATGCCTGTAGTCCCAGCTCCTCGGGAGGCTGAGGCAGGAGAATCACTTGAACCTGGGGGGTGGAGGTTGCAGTGAGGCAAGATGGTGCCATTGCACTCTAGCCTGGGCAACAGGAGTGAAACTCAGTCTCTAAAAACTTGCACTGACATAGGTCATGTTTTACAAATACAAAGAATACAAGACCCAAAAACAACTTTATAAGGTTACTAACTTATAAATGTTTAACATTAATAAAGGCATAGTTTTAAATTATTGTAAACAAAATTGATATTTCTACTAAAAAGCTTTTGTTCCATTGTTTTGAGATGTTTTTTGGAAAAAAATTCAAAAAATATCCCCCAAATTTTGGGGGAAATAAAAAGGTATTACTCTTGTAATATAATTTCGTAATGATTATTGGTCAATGCACTTATGAAACGTAGTCTTTTCCATTAGACTTTTCTTGGTTTTTTTCCATTTTTCATACTTTGTAGCTGTGGTTACTCACTTTGGTATTAAAATGTAAATTTTTTCAACATACTTGAAAGAATCTCTACATAGGAAAGATTTAAACATTTTAATTACAAACTTGTTTCAAGTAATTCATTTAATATGCACTTTGTGTTGGGTTCCATAGTTTATTGTAAAACTTAACCATTTAAATAATGACTTATTTTTAAAAATACTAACCCACTGGGTGATAAGCTTCTTGAGGGGTGTGCATTCCATCTCTTTTGTTCCCCATTGTGTATGTAATGCCCGACAGTAGGAAAAAGGGGTGTGTGTGTGTGTGTGTGTGTGTATACACATTCAAATATTTACTATGTTTAATTGTTACTAGCCAGTTATTCTGACTCTTAGTTTCTGCTATATTTCAATTTTAAGTTTCTAAATTTTAAAACTCTCCTTTAGGAGTTTTCAAAAGAAGTTGATGAAAAGTCCTCCTTGAAGACTGCTGTTATAAGTACCGGGAACCAGCTTCTTCACCTGAAGGAAACTGATACAGCTACGCTGAGAGCTTCTTTAGCACAGTTTGAACAAAAATGGACAATGCTCATAACTCAACTTCCAGATATTCAAGAAAAACTTCACCAGGTAAGTCTTTAGAGCCTCAGCATTTGAATTAATGTTCACTTGTTAGCTCACAACTCTTTCGAAATTATTTCTCTGACTCAATAATTTTCATTGACACTACCTATTTTTCTCTGGCACCAGTGAATATAGGTCTTAATTACTGGACCCTCCTCCAATGGGATTTTTCTTAAGAGAGAAATCAGGCTTAATTACTTTATTTCTCAGTTTATCTTTGCCACTGTGTTAGTTTATGTGAAGGTCATTGTCATTGTTTTGGGGTCGCTTATTCTAAGTTTGAATGCTGGGTTTGTTTTTTTGAGTAACCTGCGTAATTATATAGCAAGACCTTTTATCAAACCAGATATCATCTTTAGTGAAGCCCTGATTCATTTTGTTAACTGCAGGCAATTAAATGGAAATCATTTTGTTCTCACAGCTTCAAATGGAGAAATTGCCATCTCGTAAAGCAATCACAGAAATGATTAGCTGGATGAACAATGTGGAGCATCAAACTTCAGATGAAGACTCCGTGCATTCACCAAGTTCTGCATCTCAAGTTAAACATCTTCTTCAGAAGCACAAGGTAATTATGCAAAAGGAGCAGAAGTCTTTTCATTGAAACAAGAAGGCTAATCAGTTAGAGGGGTAATGCTGGACAAAGGGACACATAGGATATAATTTCGAAAAATGGATTCTAGGAGTAGGAAACTGGCGTGGTGGATGATTCTAGAGAGATGTTAGTAGACTTGCTTTTATTCTGCTTAAATTCCTATTGCCAGCCCCCATCACCGCAGGACAACCCAAGCAAGCTTTTAACAGACTTTCATCTCATCTTTTTATCCCCACCCCACTGCCCCCACTAACCACGGGCTCTGCCTGACAGAGTGATTTTGATTCCTTAACTGTTCTTGGTGCTCTCCCTCATCATGCTGTGTACATGCTGCACCCTCCACCTGGAATGCCAGGGCCCATGTTTAACTGTATACGTCCTCTTAGTCATCCTTCCAAAGTCAGCTCGAGTTGTCCTCATTTGGAAATCCACCCCTGACTCTCCCAGCCAGACTAGGTGACTTTCCTAGATTAGATGTCTCCATCACGCTATTAGTAGCTCCCATCATGCATTAGTATAATTATTGGTTTGCTTGCCTGTCTCCCCACCTTGACTGAGCTTCTTGAGACCAGGGGCTGTCCTTCACCTCACTAAAATATAGCACGCCTATCCCAATACCTGCCTTCCTCTAACAGGTGTTAATGAAATGTTCTTTGAGTGAGAGAATGAGTAAGAAAAAATTGAGATCCTTCTACAAAGAGATATAAATGTGGCCTTCTCTGTGATATTTAATTTCAAGTAGATTTAATATTTCATGAGCCACACGCAAGCATGTATCGTGTGCTCGGCAGTATGCTGGCCACTGGGAATACAAAGATGAGTGACACGTGTGATCCATTGCTTTAAGACCATGCAGGCTGATGGAACTAGCTTCTGGTAGGCAGAACATGAATGGCTTAATCACCAAGCATGATATTAGCAGAAGATTTTGTTTTTATGTACCATCACATCCTAACTTCAGTGTGTTGTAAAATCTTTGAAAAGTCTACACGTGTGCATTCTCATAGGCTGTAGCAACCTAGCACATACCACATGGCTGTCACCCCTGGGTGTCTCCAAAAGAGGTTCTAGAGCTTGCAAGGATGAAGTCAATAAATGACAGGTTTGGCAGAAATGTTGTTGGCCCCGCGTGGGTTTAGGATTGCTGTACAACTTAAAGCCACCCAGACCTTCTAAAGCCACCTGAGAGGCCTTTACCTATCCCCGAAGGAACAGGGAAGCTGCCTAAATGACAGAGTTCCTTAAAGGTGTCCTGGGTTTTCTGAGAGAGCTTTTCCTTCCTGTTTCCCATCTGGTTGTTTCCATGAGCCCTCAGGATGGCCCTGAATTCCCGCACAGCTCATGGGCAGCCTCCCCCAGGAAGCTTTGTCATATCCTGGGTCCTGATTTGGGTTCAGATGATAGCAACTGCCACACACAGTGCACCTCTGACTTTTCAGCCTATTTGAAAGCAATGCATCTCTGTGTAATTCCCCAAAAGAATCTCGACTCCAATAAAGCCAACTCCTGGTGTAGGTTGGGGAGGGTAGAAAGGAACTCCTAACAGGTGCCCCTTGATTAATGGATGGGAGCTTGGCGTCCCCTCGAGTACATAAAGGGAAATCCAGTTGATCTGACCAACTTTCATGACTGCTTTGGGTGTTTAACTTTGCTTATTTTAGGAGTTTAGAATGGAAATGGACTATAAACAGTGGATAGTGGACTTTGTTAACCAGTCGTTACTTCAGCTAAGCACCTGTGATGTAGAAAGCAAGCGCTATGAAAGAACGGAGTTTGCAGAGCACCTGGGGGAGATGAACCGCCAGTGGCACCGTGTACATGGAATGCTGAATAGAAAGGTGTGTTCCTGGGTCACAGCTGGATGTGTGGTTTGGCCTTTATAAAATACACTCTCTGAAAAATCAAAAAAGACGTTCAATTAGTTGACTAACTGATTGCTAAGCCTAATAATCATCTCAACCATAGCCCTTTTATAAATCCTATGTTTTAGCATTCTCCATTGGTACCTATAAGATAATATGAAAATAGTTCTTATATTTGAGATTTCTTAGTGGGAAATTGAGCGAGGCAAGCGAAGAGGAGGAATTTTATTTAGGAACATGTCAAGTATTATGTCAGGCTCCTAAATGATCAGAGATTTTACATTTTCTATGAAAGCAGATGTTCAAAAGGGGCAAAGCTATTTCAGCTTTGAAAAGATTTATGAAAAGAAAGAAAAAGGCTTTTTGGTAGATTTTTCACTCCATGACTCTTGAAAAGATTTGGAAAACTTATTCCTGGAAAAATACTTTACATATAATCATAATGATAATTGGTGTGTTTACTGTGTAGAGAATGCATACAAATGAATTTACACAATTAAGAAACAAGTACATGAATGGACAAAGGACATGAGCAGACAATTCACAAAAGAGGAAATTATAGTTAGCAAATAAACATGGAAAGATATCATTAGCAGATACTCAAACACTGTGTAACATAATGCACTTAATTACATTAGAAAAAAAAATCAGATGAGGACAAAACCCAAAGCTGTCACGTTCATACGTTGCTGATAATGGCTTAAGTACTCTCTTGGAAAGCATTTGGAAAATTTAAAGAACCGTAATAATAATCTTATCACTTAACCAAGCAAGTCACCTCTTACACATTTAAGTAGATAGTCCTTCAAAAAAGAAAATGATGCGCAGAGTGTTCAATTCAGCATCGTTTACAGCGATGAAAAGGTACCATGCCTTAATTCGCACTGTCGGGGAATAATTAATCAAATTATACTGTATTAATTTGATGAAACATTGGGGCAACCTTTTTTTATTTTTATTTTTTGAAACGAATTCTCGCCCTGTTGCCCAGGCTGGAGTGCAGTGGTGCGATCTCAGCTCACTGCAACCTCCACCTCCCGAATTCATGCAGTTGTCTCAAGCCTCTCAAATAGCTGATATTACAGGTGCCTGCCACCACGCCCAGCTAATCTTTGTATTTTTAGTAGAGTCGGGGTTTCACCATGTTGGTCAGGCTGGTCTCGAACTCCGGACCTCAAGTAACACACCCACCTTGGCCTCCCAAAGTGCCAGGATTACAGGCATGAGCCACCATGCCTGGCTGGGCAGCCTTTTAAAATTATGTCATGACAGGCCAGGCACAGTGGCTTATGCGTGTAATCTCAGCACTTTGGGAGGCCAAGGCAGGCAGATCACGAGGTCAGGAGTTCAAGACCAGCCTGACCAACATGGTGAAACTCTGTCTCTACTAAAAATGCAAAAATTAGCTGGGCGTGGCAGCATGTGCCTGTAACCCCAGCTACTCGGGAGGCTGAGGCAGGAGAATCGCTTGAACCTGGAAGGCGGAGGTTTCAGTGAGCCAAAATTGCGCCATTGCACTCCAGCCTGGGTGACAGAGTGAGACTCTGTCTAAAAAAAAAAAAAAAAATTATGTCATGACACAGTACTTATAAGGTATTGTAAAAAAGAATATAAAAATGTATGTATATTATAATTATGACCTAATAAAAAAATTATTATGAATGAGAGGAATCACAGACATCAAAGACAATGATTATTTTATTGAATTGATAAATTATTTATTATTGATATTTGTAGAAATTTTTAAGAACTCTAATGCAGAAAGTCTGAAGAAAGAAATTTTTCTTACACTTTGCATATATTAATAGATGACTCAATGAAAAATATCGAATGTTAGGAACATTTTATTTTGTTCACATCTGAAACTCACAATAGCTGCCTTTCTCAACAGATTAGTTTTCACCTGAAATATATTTTTTTTGTAAGAGGAGCTTTAATTCTGTTTTCTGATTTATGAATCTTTATTTCAAAAGTTATCAGCATCTTATTTAGAAATTTGAGAAGAAACAAAATTGTTTTTTAAAAAATAACATCATGGCATTTACCTTTTAAAACATACATTTTAACATTTTTTGTAATTGTTAAATTCATCACTTAGATACAACATTTAGAACAACTTCTGGAAAGTATCACTGAGAGTGAAAATAAAATACAGATTTTGAACAACTGGATGGAAGCACAAGAAGAGAGACTGAAAACTTTACAAAAACCGGAAAGTGTGATCTCAGTGCAGAAGCTGCTCCTGGACTGTCAGGTGAGGAAGGGAACAGTGTCCCGCCCAACCCTTGAACTGGGGCAACTGGGTCACCTCTCTTGCCCCAAGGATAAGTTGCTGTAGTTTGTGGAGACTCTCTTCCAGCTCCCCTCTATTTACTTATTTTCTTATGTCAATTAGATAATGACCCATGGGTTTTACGAAATTGCGAAGTGCCATTTTTTATGATAAGCAGAAGAATGTATTTTCACGGTTACAGTATTGCTCTCAAGAGTTTTGAGTAGTACTCTTGGGGGAAAATGTTCAAAGGGAATTTTGATTTAAATGCTTTCCAATTTTCCATCTGTTTTATCATTTTTCCCAGTGTTCACAAAATTACTCTAAAGGTTTCATTATTTCTAGCATTTCATTCTGTGTTTTTTCAGAGGAAAATGATTTTCTTCTACCTATCATACACTGTGTTTTAAAAAGTTCACTTGTCCCTTGGAACCTCTGTCTGAATCACACTGGGCTTGAGGGTGTTGTCCATTGTTCAGCTGTGCTTTGCCGAATCACTGAGTCTTTGCACATTGATCCTGCTTTAGCACTGTCTTTATGACTGCTGCCCATTCAAAGCACCTCTGCCATCACCATCATGGCAGGCGGCACACGCTGTGCTGTTTCTGCACTTCCTGTTTGACGGCCTTGCATAGTCACTGTCAGGACTGGAAAGTCTGGCCGGACCGCATTTCTACTGAGGAGGTTAGGGGATAGCACTGGACGTAAATGTGAGCAGCAGCACCACCGTAAGAGGCCTTTTCACATGCTCATATCCTGTACCCACCTCCCCATGAGCCGTCTCCACTTTAGCCTTCTGACAGCCACCTTGGAGTCAGTGTGCTTCCTTACTGGAAGCCTACATTCCGCAGCCTGGTGCTGGACTGTCCCCTAGCAGGTGGTTCTTTCCAGAGCCCAGAAGGTGTTTTCATGCGTGTCGCTACCTCCGGTTTCTCATTAGGTGCTCTCCACTTACTCCTTACTGTCTGGCCAGTCTGTCTCAATCAGGCCGGCTTCCTTCAGACCACCCTCGGTGCAGGCCTGTCTCATGCAGCTGCTTCCAGCCCACTTGCCAGCCTCCCCCCTCATTTCCTTCTGATTCATTCTCCACATTGCTGCAGAGGGATATTTCTGAAATGCAACGGGTCACAGCAATCTCCATTTGAAAATCCTCCAGTGGCTCCAGATTGACCACAGAATGAAGTTCACATGTTTTAGAATGACATTCTGGTCCCTCACCTACAAAGAGTTGCAAATATACCTAAGTCAAGCAAGTCTTACACAGTTGGTTCTCTTTTTGATAGATAATTGTAGCCACTGACCAAGGTTGAAATGGATTAAGTTTAGCTATTCTTCCCACAACCTCACTACCGAGTTGTAATAAAACAAATTCCAGACACAATGCCACCATCTATAGAAACATAGATTAGCAAGCAAGCTCTAAAAATACTTTATATAAGTTCAGCAAAGCCTCTCTGTCCTCTTTAGCGCACCAACCACCGCTTTGCATGAAAGACAGACATAGTAATATTCCAGAAGCAAGCGTCCATTATTTCTGTGGCCAACATTAGGCAACCAGAATCCTTGGAGTTTAAACTGGATACAAAAACCACATAAGGGCTTACCTTAGGGATTATTGCACCGGGTGAAGGCAACAGGCTATGCCCAGTTCTTATAGCCTGTTCAAGTAGGGGTGGAAATTGTATCTACAGTAGTTTAGCCAATCCATGGATCTTGAGTACATGAAATTTACCAGTGAGAACCCATTTCTCATATTCATTATGTTATTTAATAAGCCATTAAGGCCGGCTGCAGTGGCTCATGTCTATAATCCCAGCCCTCTGGGAGGCCGAGGTGGGAGAATTGCTTGAGTCCAGGAGTTCAAGACCAGCCTGGGCAAGATGGTGAGACCTTGAATCTACAAAAAATTATTTAAAAATTAGCTGAGAATGGTGGTGCATGCCTGTAGTCCCAGCTACTCAAGAAACTAAGGGAAGAATATCCTTTGAGCCCAGGAATTCAAAGTGACAGTGAGCTATGATCATGCCACTGCAGTTCGACCTGGGTGTCAAAGCAAGACCCCATCTCTAATAATAATAATAATCCATTAATTTTACCAATAGAAAACCATTTCTAACATTCGCTCTGCTCGTTAGAAAAATGACTAGTGTTGACTGAGACAAGGAGCTTTAAAAGAAATTTACAGACGTGCCTGGCCAGCATCATCCCTTGTCAGTCCCCATTTGCCTCTGTGCCATTACATTTGCAGCTGATTGCAGAATTATTTCTACCTACCTCCCCTCGCCCCCACCATCCACACACAGGTTCTCCTCTGCTTTTGTCAGAACTCAGTCGAAGCACCCTGACCCTCTCCCTCACCACATGCCCACTAACTGTGCCTTCCTACCAACTCCCACATTTCCTTAGCTCATTTTTTTCTATTTTAAATTTGTATGCTGCTTCTTGGATGCCTCTTTGTAAAAGGCCATAAACAAGGCAGAGATGGAAGCAAATAAATAAAACAGGCTTCCCTAGCACCCCACGTAGCATCATGTGTCAGAGACTGTATTGACTCATCTGTCCACGGGTCTGTCCTCTCCCAGACTATGGGTTTCTCAAGGCGGGCTGGCACATCAGCAGGACTGTTATACCTGTCACTGCCTGTGAAATTCATAGGTGCTTAATAGTTGCTTGAGTATATCTATTAGTAGACCTAAAAGGCTGCTTTTCTATAAATATTAATTTCTCTCTCTCTCTTTTTTTTTTTCACTATTCTTTGCATATAATAACTAAAATGAGACCAGGTGCAGTTGCTCACACCTGTAATCCTAGCAATTTGGGAGGCTAAGGCAGAAGGATCACTTGAGGCCAGGAGTTCAAAATCAGCCAGGGCAACACAACAAGACCCAGTCTCTACAAAAAAATAAATAAATAAAGTTATTTGGGCATAGTGTTGCACACCTGTAATCCTAGCTACTTGGGAGCCTGAGGCAGGAGGATCACTTGAGCCCAGGAGTTCAGGGTTCGAGCGTAAGCCATGATCACACCACGGTACTCCAGCCTGGGTAAGACCCCATCTCTAAAAAAAAACAAAACGAAAAGAACTGAAAAAAAGGAAAAGAAAATGATGAAAATGATTGATGTATACTTTAATGACTTCTCCCAGGGTGGAATGCTTCAGTTCAGGTAAGCTTCCTAAAGTGGCTTTACTCTAGAAAAGTTAAGGATTGGAGCTGATGAAACATGAAGACATTAGGATTTGAAATATTCTGAAGGGCTTCTAAAAGTCATTGGTGACTGGAAAAAGGCCACGTTTGACACATTATAATTATCAAGGAAAATTGTGTAGTTGACTAGAGTGGGGAGATTTGAGATGAGGTTGTTAATCCCTCAAGTTTGATGCCTCTATATATAAGCAAGCATAGCTTCTTAAAGAACTATGTTCATGGTAAAGTCAGAGGAATTTAGATATTTTAAAAATATTTAACGCTGGTTCTCACAGAATAGAAAAACAGGACTTGCAAATTCTAGTCAATCTCCATAATTAGCAAAAGATTGTTTTTAATTCCACCCTGATTTATATGTAGCAAATTAGAATTTAAAGTAAGACATTAATTTGCCGGTGAAGTGGGAGTTGGGAAACTTGAAGGGTACGGTTAGGCCTCAGTGAAGCAAGGTCAGATGACAGGACTACTGGGCCAAATCCGTATTATTCTGCAGAGCAAAAGAAACAAGCAACCCCACCATGTGTGGGTGTTCGTGTGCTGCTATTGCCGTGGCTTTTTTTTTGGTTTTTTTTGTTGTTTTTTTTTTGATACAGGATCTCACTCTGTCACCCAGGCTAGAGTGCAGTAGTGCAGTCATAACTCACTGCAGCCTTGTGCTCCTAGGCTTAAGAGATCCTCCCACGCTGGGCGCAGTGGCTCACGCCTGTAATCCCAGGACTTTGGGAGGCCGAGGCAGGCGGATCACTTGAAGTCAGGAGTTCGAGACCAGCCTGGCCAACATGATAACCCCATCTCTACTAAAAATACAAAAATTAGCTGGGCATGGTGGCACATGCCTGTAGTCTCAGCTACTTGGGAGACTGAGGCAGGAAAATGGCTTGAATCCCGGAGGTGGAGTTTTCAGTGAGCCAAGATCACCCCCACTTCAGTCTGGGTGACAGAGCAAGACTCTGTCTCAAAAAAAAAAAAGGATCCTCCCGCCTCAGCCTCTCAAGTAGCTGGGACTACAGGCGCGTGCCACCACACCCAGCTAATTTTTGTGTTTTTTTTGGTAAAGACAGAGTTTTGTCATGTTTCCCAGGCTGCTCTCAAACTCCTGGGCTCAAGTGATCCGCCTGCCTTGGCCTCCCAAAGTGCTGGGATTATAGGCATGAGCCACCATACCCAGCATGGCTGTTGTTTATGCTGCCATTTTTGAAGTCTGTGTGTGTGTGTGTGTGTGTGTGTGTGTGTTGTTATTTCCTTTTGTCTGCTATGTAGTCATTTCTCATCAGTTTCCTTTAAATTATCGGGGAATTATGACAGCTTATTAGTAAATAAGTGTTTTTAGAAATCTCTAGTTAGTCGAGCCTTTAGGAGAGACTGTTTTATAAATTGAAAGAAGGAAAGTGATTGAATATTCTTAAAGTGTTTTCAGTTATAACTTTGCAGATGAAAAAAGTTAGTTTAAACCTATGATAAAAGAAACATGCTAATATATAAGGCTGTCAGGGTGTGAGGGAGCGAGTTAGGGTGGCAGAGATGGACAGAGGTAGCAGCTGACTGAATCTCATTGGCAAAGGCTATTTCAGAGAAGCCGTTTTGTTTCCTGGGTGCCTTTGTAACCAGTCCAGAAGAATAATATTTCATAAATTCACCCACATGTTAGTATGGGTGGATGGTTACGACAGTGAGAGATCTTCTGTTAATATGCTATATATTCATGTGGCTCTAAATTCTAAAAGCATAGAGGGTCATAGAGTGGAAGATTCCTCCAGCTCCGTTCTCTCGTCGTCCATTCTTACTCCCAACCCTAGCCTAGTTTCTTATGGAACAGATTTTTTTCCCTTTTTCTACTTTCCAGTCCAGAAGATCCCTGACATTCATTGATTTAGAGTTTGTGATTTCCACATTCCAAGAGTGACCTGAGGGCTCCTCACATGTGGTAATCTGGCAGTTTTGCTGGACTGGATTTCAGTGCTCCGTTGTGAGGCTAGCATGAGGGAGCTCGTCCCTCACCAGGGTACAAACCCAACCACCTGCTCAGCTACCCCATGCCCACGAGGCACTCATGTTTCTCTTTCCTTATGGACTGTGTAGTGATTCTTACAAAGGATAAAAAAAAAAAGAAAAAGAAAAAAAAAGCTGGGATCCTTATCCTAAGCAATTTTCAAGAGAGAAATAGAACATGAGCGAAGGGTCGTTAACTTGAGGCCATACATTCAGAACACATGCATCTGGATGGAAATGTAATGCTAAAGAAAGTGTGCAGAAGCGTGTCCCAAATTAGTGAATTGGGAGACTTGAGGGAAATTCAAAATGAATCCCTCTGAATGCCAAAGATCTCTTGTGTTTTCCAGTGGTTTTGTAATGAGCATGTAATGCTTTAATAATTTTTTAAAAGTTTAAACTTTTTCCAAGTTGGATTTCAACTGCAATCCCGAGAAGGACAAATAAGCAGCTCCTACCGTCCTTCCTCTAAGTAGAATGGCAGCGTTGCTGCTGGCCTCATTCATCTCTGTTTTTGGACCGCTGGCTCCATGGTGTCCTTTGTAGTAGAGGGATCCTGTAGGTTTTTAAAAATGTGTCTATAAAGAGTAGACCAGGTCAAGGTGCCTCTTATGAGTGAATTAATAAACTAAGAGATAGAAAATGATTAAAGTTATTACTGAACTACCAACAGTTATATCGTCTGTCATTTATATGATGCTACATAGTTTAAAGGCACCTTCCTGCTTGTGATTTTATTTGAGTTCTCAGCTTGGCCTTGGTACACATGGTATGGGGTATCATCACTTTTTCCAAATGAAAAAATGGAGACGCATAGGTTTGATGACTTACGCCTGGTCAAACAGCCAGTGCAGGGCAGACGTGGAATGGGGACCAGATCTCAGACCAGCATCCTTTCTGCTCTGCCATGATGGTTCAGACGTGTTGCCTAGATTCTCCTAAAATACAGACTTGTGTCATATGTAATTGAACTAAGAGTATTATGATTTAAATGTCTTTGATGTAATGCTATTTAATTATATAATCTAATGGCATTTTTACTTGGAAAGAGTGAACACCTGTCTCTGACACCTTATTATTTGTTTTCTAATATTGTGCATTGAAAACCTTTTCCTGTTACCCTTCCAGGATACAGAAAGTCAACTTGCAATTAAATCCAAAGCACTGGATGAGTTGAAACAAAGTTATCTGACTTTGGAGAGTGGGGCAATGCCATTGTTAGAAGATACAGCATCCCGAATTGATGGGTTATTTCAAAAGAGAAGCAGTGTTCTCACTCAGGTACTAGAATTCATTTGAAATGTGCTATTTCTCTTCACTTTTTTTTTTTTTTTTTTTTTGAGACAGAGTCTCGCTCTGTTGCCCAGGCTGAAGTGCAGTGGCCAGATCTCAGCTCACTGCAAGCTCCGCCTCCCGAGTTTACGCCATTCTCCTGCCTCAGCCTCCCGAGTAGCTGGGACTACAGGCGCCCGCCACCTCACCCAGCTAGATTTTTGTTTTTTTTAGTAGAGACGGGGTTTCACCATGTTAGCCAGGATGGTCTTGATCTCCTGACCTCATGATCCACCCGTCTCGGCCTCCCAAAGTGCTGGGATTACAGGCTTGAGCCACCGCGCCCAGCCACGTATTCTTTTATTTTATTTGTTGTTGTTGTTGTTGTTTTCGTCCTTTACTCGTGGAGACTCTATACCAAACACTGAAAAGTTGCTGAGAAAAATAATTGAAGTAAGTTAGAGAGAAGCTTTACAAGTCCCATTTTATGCACCGAATAATTAGAGGCAAAGCCACCAATTCCAACGTCATTGACAGGCTGCAAATCCACTTAGTTATCTTTGTTTTGTCTAATGTACTTACACAGACATAAATATCTCCATACCCCAAACCCAACAGAGTATCTGGCATTGTTTCCTGGCAAGATACACAGAAACAGTGATGAACCAGTGTCTCCATGTACAGGGAGCTGCCTTAGGGAGGAAGTGATCCTGTATCCTGCAGCCTCTATGAGCTAGGAGCATAGTCAGCTCCAGGAGGACTCTGAAGGTTGAAAGAAACACTACATGGTGTTGAAGAGGGAGTATAAAGGAAGAAAGCGGGCAAGACATCTAATAATCTTACAAAAGGCATGTCAGTGTCAGCATTTTACCCCTTCCAGGAGGAGAGCACCAAAAGAGAGCAAACTCAGGCATCTCTAGACATTGCAACCTTGACATTTTCCCACAACAGAGGAAGAGAACTAAAAATACTAACCGATTATACCAATCAATTAGTATAATCTATCAATTGGTATAATCTATACCATCAATTACGGATGTGTCCATGTTTCCTAGAGAACCTTCATTGTGGGTTGTCACCTACTAAAATCTACTTTCAACCATTTGTACCAAGAGGTAATAGGGAATAACCTGCACGAAATCCATAGGCAACACTCAGCCTCATTCCTCAGTCCCCATTCCCCCAGGAATCTAGCAGAAAAATAGGGATGAGCTTATTCAGTCATTTGTTAAGCGTACATTGTGTGAGGTACTTTGCTCACTGCCCGGGTTACAAAGATAAACAAGAAAATAAATGAATCCTGCCCTCAAAGAGCTCACAGGCAGGTGGAAGAAACACATGTGAACAGATAATTACAATATAATAAAAATATAAAGAGAAAATTAAATGAGATAATGCATGTGAAAACATGCAGATAGTACTGTCATAAGGATAGACATATATATACTTTGGAATGGAATTGAGAGTCCGGAAATAAGCCCTCACATTTATAGTCAATTGATTTTCAACAAGGATTCTAAGACAATTTAATGAGGGAAAACATTTTCTTGAAAAATGGTGCTGGTACACCATATATCCACATGTAAAATAATGAAGTTAGACCTCTACATTCATACAATATACAAAAATTAACTCAAAATAGATTAAAGGCATAAATGCAGGCCAGACATGGTGGTTCATGCCTGTAATCCCAACACTTTGGGAGACTGAGGTGGGAGATCATTTGAGGCAAGGAGTTCAAGACCAGCCTGGGCAACATGGCAAGACCCCCATTTGTATTGAAAAAAAAAAAAGACATAAGTATTAGAGCTAAAAGTAGAAAACTGTTAGAAGAAAACATAGGTATAAATCTTCATGACTTCGTGGATTAGGCAGGGGTTTCCTAGATATGACACCAAACTCGTAAGCCATCAAAGAAAAAAATAGATAAATTGGACTTCATCAAAACTAAACACTTTGATGTTTTAAAGCACAGCATCAAAAAAGTAAAAAGCAAACCACAGATTGGGAAAAAAGTATTTATAAATCATATATTTGATAAGGGACTTAAACCTAGAATATATGAAGATTTATCACAACTTTATAATAAAAGGAAAAATAACCAAATGAAAAAATTGGATACAAGCCAGGCTCAGTAGCTCAGGCCTGTAATCCCAGCACTGTGGGAGGCCAAGGTGGGCGGATTGCTTGAACTCAGCAGTTTAAGACCAGCCTGACCAACGTGGCAAAACCCTGTCTCTACCAAAAATAGAAAAAATTAGCTAGGTGTGGTGGTGAGTGCCTGTAGTACCAGCTACTTAGGAGGCTGAGGCAGGAGGATCACCTGTGCCTGGGAGGCAGAAAGAGCAATGAGGCTAGACCACGCCACTGCAGTCTAACCTGGGCAACACAGGGAGACCCTGTCTCCAAAAAAAAAAAAAAAAAAGACAAATGATCTGAATAGACATTTCTGTAAAGAAGATAATATAAATGGCCAAAAAGCACATTGAAAAGATGTTCAGTGTCATTAACCATCAAGGAAATGAAAATCAACGCCACAAAGAAATACCACTTCCCACCCACTAGAATAGCTATAACAAAAAGACAGATAGTAAGAAGTGTTAATGTGGATGTGGAGACATTGTAACCCTCACAAACTGCTGGCAGGGTTCCATGGAGTTGGAAAAGAGTCTGGCAGTTCCTCAAATGGTTAAACGTAAAGTTACCATGCAACTTAGCAATTCCACTCCTCCATAGATAGCCCAAGATAAATGAAAGCATGTCCACACCAAAAACTTCTACGTGAATATTCATAGCATGAGTCATGATAGCCAGAAAGTGTAAACAACCCAAATGTCCATCTATTAATTAATATATAAAGAAAATGTGGTCTATCCATATAAAAGGAATGAAGTAGTACTGATATATACTACAACACTAATGATCTTGGAAACATTATGGTAAGCGAAAGAAGCCAGTCACAAAAGGTCACATATTGTTTGATTCTGTTTACATGGAATATCCAGAATGGACAAATCTAAAAAGACAGAAGGCAGATTAGTGGCTGGGGGAGAATGAGGAGTGACTGCTAACAGGTATGCAGTTTCTTTTCAGTCATGAAAGTTTCTAAAATTGATTGTGGAGATTACACATTTTAAATAGATGAATTGTATGGTACATGAATTTAAAAAAAAAAAAATGCAGAAGGCGTGAGGCACAGATCATCCATCTATAAGCTGTCAAGAGTCAATGTAAGCCTGGCCCAGTGGCTCACACCTGTAATCTCAGCACTTTGGGAGGCCAAGGTAGGAGGATCGCTTGAGACCAGGAGTTCAAGAACAGCCTGTGCAACAGAGTAAGACCCCATCTCTACAAAAAGCAAATAAAGTTAGCCGGGTGTGGTGGTACGCACCTGTAATCCCAGCTATTCGGGAGTCCGAGATGGGAGGATTACTTGAGCCCAGGGGTAAACAAGAGTCAATATAACCTAGTGTTTAAGAGCAAGGGCTTTGCAGTTTCTGCCTAAATAAGGATCCTGGCGGCACCATTTTTGATCTGTATCTTCAGTCAGGTTACTTAACATCTCTAAGCCTTGATTTTCTGGTCTGTAAAATGGGGATAACACCTACTTATTTATTTCTATCTTAATACCGATACCTATGCAGTGCTCAATAAATGCTGCCCTACTGATGACCCCAGTTTGAACATTTTGAAAATACTCCTCCGGCTTGTTTTTAGTGTAGTGAATGATGAAAGAAAATTACTTGATGATTTTCTTACCCTTTCCCTCAAATCATGTGTACTATGTCTTTTCCATGAAGCTTTATTATAAGGCCAGAAGGCCTTCAAGGCGCCAGAAGTTCCACCACCTTTATCTGTGGAAGCTGCAAAGGCCTCGTGCAACAGGAGCCATGGCAGTTCTTGTGTTGATATGTACCTGTGGGCTCTGGGATGATGCGGTACTTTGTGCTAGAATTATCGCTGCCACCCGGATAGATCTGAGATCGTTTCTGGCAAAAAATGTACATCGATGAGGAATTCCTTCCTTGCCTTTCCTCTTTATTTTTTTTTCTTTCTTTTTTTTTTTTTTTTTTTTTTTTCTGGAGACAGAGTTTCACTCTTGTTGCCCAGGCTGGAGGGCAGTAGCACAATCTCAGCTCACTGCAACTTCCACCTCCCAGATTCAAAAGATTCTCCTGCCTCGGCCTCCCGAGTAGCTGGGATTACAAGTGTGCGCCACCACGCCTGGCTAATTTTTGTATTATTAGTAGAGTCAGGGTTTCACCATGTTGGCCAGGCTGGTCTTGAACTCCTGACCTCAGGTGATCTGCCTGCCTTGGCCTCCCAAAGTGCTGGGATTACAGGCGTGAGCCACCACATCTGGCCGTCTTCTTTATTTTCTTAACTAAATAACTTGGTTTCTTTTTCTGAGCCATCCTGCCCTTATAAAGACATTTGGCCCACATAGTTGCCAACATGAAACTCACATTTTAGCATCCGCTTTTGTTTTTATCCAGCCCTGTTTGGGCCAGAGATTGAGAAGCCTCCCTGTCACCGTGGATGTGCCAGTTTTCCCTGTAGTTGTTAAGCAGAAAACAGGGTCTGAGTGCAGAGCCGTGTGATTGTACCCAAAGTTCACATCACACTACCCATAAAGATGGCCTGTTGAGCCACTATAGTGATCACATTCCATTTCAACCCAGATCCTTTTTAAAAATTGAGATATAATTCACATACCATAAAATTCACCTTCCAAGGTACAGTTCAGTGGTGTTTAGCATATGCACAGAGATATGCAGCCATCAGCACTGTCTCATTACAGAACATTTTCATTACCTCCAAAAGAAGCCTCCATACCCATTGGCAGTCACTCCCCACTTTTCCCCTTCTCCAGTCCCTGGCAGCTGCTAGTCTACCTTTTTATGGATTTACCTATTCTGGACATTTTATATAAACAGAATCATATGCTACATAGCCTTTTGGATCTGGCTTCCTTCACTAAGCATAATGTTTTCAAGATCATCAGTGTTGTAGTACTTACATTACTTCGTTTCTTTTTATGGCTGACTAATTTTCCATTGTATGGATATACCAGATTTAGTTTCTCTCTTCATCAGTTGAAGAACATATGGTTTGTTTCCATTTTTAGGCTCTCATGAGTCATGCTGCTATGAACATTCGTATCAGGTTTTTATGTGAACATATGCTTTTAATTCTCTTCTGTGTATATCTAAGAGTACAATTGTTAGGTCATATGGCAACTCCATGTAATTTTTTGAGGAACTGTCTAGCTGTTTTCCACAGCGACTATACCATTTTACATTCCCACCAACAATGTGTAAGGATTCCAGATTTTCCACATCGTCACCAGCACATTATTATCCGACTTTTTGATTATGGCCATCAAAGTGGATGTGAAATATCTCATTGTGGTTTTGATTTAGGTTTCCCTAATGACTGTGGATGTTGAGTATCTTTTCGTGTGTTTATTGACCATTTGTATATGTTCTTTGGAGAAACGTTTAGTCACATCCTTTGCCCAATTTTTGGTTGGTGTATCTGTCTTTTTATCGTTGAGTTGTAAGTTTTTTTTACATATTCTCTATTGTATCTGAGACCATTTTCTATATGCAACAAAATGCTTGGACTTTTTTCATCGTTATCAGAACATAGCGGTGGACAAAATACACCCAGCATTGCATTGCCTCCTGCTTTGGCACTTGCCTATTGTTTGGGTAGAGCATATTCCTCTCCAATTGGTGCTTGCTCTATAGTAATAATCAGACTTAAGTGCCAGGTAGCATCTTACAATTATAATGTTGTGCTGTTGTCAGAGCATTTTCACAGACACTATTTTATTTGTGTTTTCAATTATTATCTCTGTTTTGTGGATGAGGAAACTGACTCTAGGGTTCAATAAGTTACGTAAGGTCAGAAAGCTAATAGAATATAACTGACCCTTGCACTCATAAATTCTAATACTCTCCCAGTGTTCTTTCCCTGGGCTGTCTCATCCTAGTCTGAACTCTTTCAGTGCTGATCCTTCTGATCTTTGGGCTCATTTTCATTCACTCGTTATAAAACAGCCTTCTCTGATATTTTCTTAGGCATTGACCTACCCTTTCCACCTTCAGTTCATCACTGATGATCCTTCAATACTCTCAAGTTGAAATAACTAAATTAGACACAATGGTAGATTCATTGGAGAGCATGTCTTCTCAGTGATTTTCTAAATCAGTATGTTTCCACTTTTTGTCTAGGTCAATCAGCTCAAAACCTCCATGCAGTCGGTTTTACAGGAGTGGAAGATTTATGATCAACTCTATGATGAAGTGAATATGATGACAATCCGATTCTGGTACTGCATGGAACACAGCAAGCCTGTGGTGTTATCATTGGAGGCCTTGAGATGCCAGGTGGAGAACCTTCAGGTAAATTAACCAGAGCTTGGCACGGTGCATTATTGGCAGGAAATTACAAATGGGAGGAAGCAGAGTAATGGGCATAACTGTGTTTGTGCCCTCCCACAGAGAAGCACAAAGCATGTTAAATAGCAGTTTCAAAAGAATAACTGGAAATTCCAAAATAAGTCACATGAGCCAAATCAGTAAAACATTGTAAAATGTTTGAATTTTGAAAATGTCGAATCTTTATTTTCCATGTCCATATTATTTCACAATTTAAGGTTTTGGTTTTTGCGTGGACTTTTTTTTTTTTTAGTACACCTAAGTACTAAATACTTAATATTACTTAGTACTTAAAAGTTCAGCCTCAAATGAAGAATGCCTTCTCCATTGTTTTCTTCCCATTCCTAATAGTTTATCAGAGCTGTAAGATTTGAGTGTTATTGCTACATAGTAGCAAGTGTTGAGAAGCTGCTGCCTTCTTTAGAAGTCACCAGGCCATTCTGAAACTTAAATTTCTTGTATATGTCTCTTAGTCTCTGCAAGATGAAGCTGAGAGCAGCGAAGGGAATTGGGAGAAACTCCAGGAGGTTATTGGCAAACTCAAAGGTCTCTGCCCCTCTGTTGCTGAAATAATCGAAGAGAAATGCCAAAATACTCATAAAAGGTATGCTTTCAGATGTAATCTGAATGACGATATCTTCCTCTTAATGGCTGGTGAAGAATGAGGGGCATAGGCATTGCAGAGTCTTCTTCCTCCTCTGAGATGACTGAAACCTATTCTGGTCTCTTCTGCTTTGATGGATCTAGTCTATGTAAGATTCTATGTCATGAGGGCTATGACATCCCTCGTACACGTGTTTGGTATAATTGGTCTAGAAATGGCCTAATTATAACCCAGTGTACTCACTTACAGAAGGTATAGACCAAATGTCAAGTTTGATCTCGAAGTCAGAGGCAGAAACAGACAAAGGGGTGGGCCAGATGGGCAGCCTGCAGGGGATGTTCAAACATCACTGGAAACATTATGAGGTGGAAGAAAGGGAATGTTAGAATATCTACTGGGGAGGGCCTTTGTGGGGTTGGAAGGAATTCTTCGATGAACTACTTATGGTGGGATATGAAAGCTCCCTTTAAGGAGTGTGGCCCTGGTTAATTGCAGGGCTTTTATTTTGATGAGTGGGATATAGAAGTTGGCCTCCAACCAATTGATTAGAAATAGGGATGAAGAGTTATGCTATCTTAAGTGTCCTTCCTGATTATTCCTCTGTGCAGTTTCAGCCTCTCTTGTAAATCAACTTTGAACACGTAATGAACAAGGGACACCAAATTATACACCCTGCGGTGGTGCCCTTAGCTCTTGATCCAGTCTTTATTGGAAGAGGGGGAGAAGAGAGACTAAGAGGAACATGCAAATGCATCTGACTCCACATACAATATCAGGGCTACCCTCAAAACATGTGGCAGGGCAGTCTGTTGCTAAAGGAACTCAGTTGTTACGCTGCACATACACATTCATTTGTTGGCACAAGAATATGTTGGAAGGCATGTTGAAAAACATGCATAGCAAAAAGACTGAAGAAAAGAATACCAAAATGCTGATAGTAGTTACCTCTAGATAAATGAGATGTCAAGCATATTTTAACTTCCTCATGGATTGGTAAGTAGGTTGGATAGATAGATAAGAAGAAAGAAATATCTGGAGGGATTTTGTTTGCTTTTTGACAGTGAATATATGTTGTATTTATAATTAGGGAAAATCTTATTTTAAAAGAGTTCTGATAAGATTTTTGAAATGCATAAAAGTAAAGCACCTTTTATTCTTTAATCAGCAGGGTTGAGGATATTGTGGAGCAAACATTCTCATGTATTTCATGTTAGAATGTAAATATAATGCTTTCAGAAAGCAGATTGACCGTTTATTCCCGTAACCTTACAAATATTTACATCTCTATATTCTTTGACTCTATAATTCTCTCAGAAATCTAGTCTAAGACTGATATCTTGAAATACAGAAAAAAAGCCTTTTGAACAAAACTGTATCTGAGCATTATCATAATAGCAAAAATTACAAATATCTTAACTATCCATACTAAACAGGAATTAAACTAAGGAATTTAGCAATTAAACTACGGAAACAAAGGGGAAAACCCCGCAGACCATTTCTACAGCCATTTAAAATGAAGTTTACTTATTTTCTTTTATTAATAACTTGGGGAAAATATTTTTTAAAAGTTAAATGGGCCGGGCACAGTGACTCATGCCTGTAATCTCAGCACTTTGGGAGGCCGACGTGGGCAGATCACTTGAGTCCAGGAGTTCAAGACCAGCCTGGGTAACATGGTGAAACCCCATCTCTACAAAAAAAATACAAAAATTAGCCAGGCATGGTGGCATGCACCTGTAGTCCTAGCTACCTGTGGGGGCTGAGATGGGAGGATCGCTTAAGCCCAGGAGGTCAAGGCTACAGTGAGCTGAGACTGCACCACTGCACTCCAGCCTGAGCAACAGAACAAGACCCTGTTTCAGGAAAAAAAAAAAAAAAAGTAGGAAAGAAAGGCAAGATACTACAGTCTGTATATGGAATAATAAAACAATTTCCTTTATTTCCACTTCTATGTAAGGAACATTTGTGTAAACAGAAAAGAATTTTTATTTGACGTAAATGCAATGTTAAAGCCTGTTTAAAGATAGCATATCTCTGTAAACTGGGAGCCTCTTCATGTGGAGACATTTTATCAGGCATACAGTTCAGTGTTTTCTCCATCTTTGCCAAAGAGACATTCATAGGCAAGGCACCATGGCTCACACCTGTAATCCCAACACTTTGGGACGCTGAGGCAGGAGGATTGCTTGAGGTGGGAGGATTACTTGAGCTGCAGAGTTTGAGACCATCCTGGGCAACATATCAACACCCTGTCTGTACCAAAAAAAAAAAAAAAAAAAGTTTGAGCTCCCTTCATCACTCCCCTCCCTTAAAAACAGAGAGTGAAACATTCATAACATCATAGGTATTTGTTGCCAATCATAAATTTTGTAGTTTTTGTGCAATATTATAAAGTCAAGTAAATAGCCTAATCTGGATTTCTTTTTATATAATGGTTTTTATGATGGTGATGCCACTAATTTTAAAAACTTAAAATTAAAAAATTTTAAAAATTTAACAGTGTCTTGTTAATGATCCATCTGCTAATAACTTACCAGTAGAGTGTGTGCATTGTACTTTTGCTACAAGGTAAAGGAGAGAATGAGGGTCATGTTATTTACATTGCACTGACAGGTGGACTCAGGTGAACCAAGCTGTTGCAGACCAGTTGCAGAAGGCCCAGAGTCTGCTCCAGCTCTGGAAGGCCTATAGCAATGCTCATGGCGAAGCTACCGCAAGGCTGAAGCAGCAGGAAGCAAAGTTTCAACAGCTCGCAAACATCAGCATGTCTGGAAACAACCTGGCAGAGATCCTGCCCCCAGCCCTGCAGGACATAAAGGTGGGAACAAAGTCCATTTGGAAAGCCAAGGCCAAGTCAGCCCAACAGACGGGGCCAGTAAGGGACGGCCATGACCTGGGGACCAGACAGACCACAGGGACAGAGAAGTCAGTCAGGACAGATGCTGTAAGCCGGCCATGTAGGACACAGGCAAGGCTGGGAGGACCAGGTGGTAGCTCAGAGGTGACGTCCAGGCAGCAAATAGTTGGATAAGGGGTACCCGATATCACCTCGTTCCAAGTCTGCGCTTTCTCTCTAGTGTTAAATCTCTAAGGCAAAAGCTTCATATGAAGTCTGAAGTAAAAACAATGTATTATATTGCATACACTGTTCAGATCTCACAGTTATTTGGATTTCTGAGTCAAGTAATTGAGTCATAGAAGTGACTGCTTAAAGCATGAAGATCAACTGAGTGTGACCCTGTAAAAATAATACATGTTGTATCTCTTGTTTGGTGATAATCATGAACTTGGTGCCATGTTGCTAGGCCTTTACTGTGGGTATAGTAAATTTCAGACTATATTAAAAACTTGCATAATTTCCTCTATGGTGTTTTTTCTACTACTGTTAATGAACGCTCAGAAAGTTAATACTATTTAGTTCTGAACTGGGTGAACTGATGCATTTTCTATCTTCTGCTACTATAGGTCAAATCAAAAAGTGGCAGCCAATTTAATTAGGTGGGAATCCAACAGATATACTCTGTACGTCTGATTAACTTCTACCTGAGCTGATATTTAAAAATTTTAAAAAAAACAAATTGTATATACACAGTATTTCCAGAATAGCCTTAAAATCAGCCTAATTAATAAAATTCTATAGTTTTTGCACATGAATCCATTTATATCAGAAAGTCTAAGGTAGGAGTCGGAGTTGCATTGATTCTTGAAACATGAAAGCAGATACCTAAATTGTTTGACAACTGAAATATAAAGCACATGAGTACCCAGGTTGTCTCCAGTTTCTATGTACTAGAAGCCTCAACTCTATTAGTCAGTGGTCACTTTTAGTTTTGAACTGACAAATTTCAGAAAAGTGCCAGTAATGTACATCATTTCAAGAAAGCCCAGCCTTTTCAGCTATTTAAAATAAATAATAATAACAGAAGGTCATGCCTACATTTTCAGGGCAAATATTCTTCTAGATTTTGGTGGAGCAGCAGCGGATAGGAAATTGTGGTTTGAAAGGAGGAAGAGGTGTTTGTGATCTCTTTTTCTTCTACAGGAGCTGCAGCATGATGTGCGGAAGACAAAAGAAGCCTTTCTCCAAAATTCCGGCGTCCTGGATCGACTCCCACAACCCACAGAGTCCAGCACCCACATGCTCCTCCCGGGTCCCCTGCACTCCCTCCAAAGGGCTGCTTATTTGGAAAAGATGCTGCTTGTGAAAGCAAATGAATTTGAGGTTCATCTTTTCTTTTCATTCAAGTTTTAGTCTTGGACATTTGCATTCCATCCTCAATCCCTTGTATCCTTTGAAGCAATAGCGCTTTACGGGCTGCTCCCAAACATATACGGTTCTAGCTTCAATCACATGGGCAGATCTTAAGCAACCATTTCTTCATTATTGAAGATGTTAGTTCTAGAAGTCATATATGTATTATATTACATACACTGTTCAGATCTCACAGTTATTTGGATTTCTGAGTCAAGTAATTGAGTCATAGAAGTGACTGCTTAAAGCATGAAGATTTGTCATATCTTCATATCTTCATTCACTTTTTTTTTTTTTTTTTGAGACAGACTCTTGACCTGGCACCCAGGATAGAGTGCAGTGGCATAATCTTGGCTGACTGCAACCTCCGCCTCCTGGGTTCAAGTGATTCTCCTGCCTCAGCCTCCCAGTAGCTGGGACTACAGTCACCCACCACCAGGCTTGGCTAGTTTTTGTTTTTTTTTTTGAGATGGAGTCTCGCTCTGTCACCCAGGCTGGAGTGCAGTGGTGCGATCTTGGCTCACTGCAAGCTCCACCTCCCGGGTTCACACCATTCTCCTGCCTCAGCCTCCCTAGTAACTGGGACTATAGGCACCCACCACCATGCCCAGCTGATTTTTCTGTATTTTTAGTAGAGTTAGGGTTTCACCGTGTTAGCCAGGATGGTCTCGATCTTCTGACCTCGTGATCCGCCTGTCTTGGCCTCCCAAAGTGCTGGGATTACAGGCATGAACCACCATGCCCGGCTGGCTAATTTTTGTATTTTTCGTAGAGATGGGGTTTCACCACATTGGCCAGGCTGGTCTTGAACTCCTGGCCTCAAGTGATCTACCCACCTTGGCCTCCCAAAGTGCTGGGATTATAGGCATGAGCCACTGCTCTCAGCCTTCATTCACTTTTTACAAAGCCTTTAGTGCATGAGCTGTCAACAAGCTTCACAGAAGGCCATGGAGCTCCAATATCACATCTCAATACCAGCAGGAAAACAAACAAAAAACCACATTTAGCTAGTGGAACTGAGAGAACAGAGTGCTCACTGACTCTGCTCTATGTGGTCCCCTCAGGCAGGTGATCTGTCCATTTAGGAAGGCTCAAAGGCACAGAGTGAAAAATCAGGGGGCTTCTGAATATTTATCTATGATTCTTGAGATAATAGTGAACTTCTGGATGTGGAAAACAACTTGAATTTATTTTATTTTGTT
>NW_012101943.1:3366939-3411189 GCF_000951045.1 Mandrillus leucophaeus
CAGTGGCGCGATCTCGGCTCACTGCAAGCTCTGCCTCCCGGGTTCAAGTGATTCTCCTGCCTCAGCCTCCCGAGTAGCTGGGACTGTAGACGTGTGCCACCATGTCCGGCTAATTTTTGTATTTTTTAGTAGAGGTGAAGTTTTACCATGTTGGCCAGGCTGGTCTTGAACTCCTGACGTCGGGTGATCTGCCTGCCTTGGCCTCCCAAAGTGCTGGGATTACAGGCCTGAGCCACTGCGCCCGGCCTAACTCACCCTTAAGCACAGTCATTTTTATGCCATTCATTACTGTCCTATTTTCCCTCAGACCTAGAAAAAGTAGGACGACATAGGGATCTCTTTTAGTAATATGTCAGAGTAATTTGTAGTAGATGTTTTTTCATAATTACTATCAGTGAACCACAATAATCTAGAAGTTGGCTGTTGTGATTAATTGAATTTTTCTGGTTAGTTTAATATAAAAAATAAAAGTCTATTAAAATTGTGCATTTTTCTTTTCTTTACCTTAGTAAATTTAGTTTAGTAAATAAAATGACTGAAAGAATTAAATCTGGTCTTGTAACTCCCCTAGGAATCAATATTCATAACTTAGATCAGTCAGCAAACTATGGTGCACTGTCCATCACTGATTTTTAATAAAATTTTGTTGGAACACAGCCATGCCCTTTCATTTACATATTGTCTATTATAGTTTTCATGCTACAAGGGCAGAGTTGACTAGTTGCTACAGAGACTATATGGCCCACAAATGTCTAAAATATTTATGATCTGGCCTTTTACAGAAAAAGTTTGCTTTTCCTGACCTAGAATATTACAGCAGAGTTCTGTAGTGATAACTTCAGTATTGTTAAGGGTGTTTGCATGACATATTGTCAGCCTAGAAGTTGTTGCTGGAATATCTTTTTAAAAATGAAATTTTGATAAGTTTGCTTTCTTATGATGTCATGTTCTATCAAAATATGGGTGTTTAAGTCCCTTGCTCTGCTAGAGTTATTTTAAGAATCAAATTTTCATCACTCTGTGCTTGACCTGTTTGTGGAAGATCAGGTTATTGGCAGACTAAATGGGACTTAAAAGTCCAGAATTGGTCCTTTTTTAAAAAGCCTGTTAGGCCGGGCGCAGTGACTCATGCCTGTAATCCCAGCACTTTGGGAGTCCGAGGCAGGTGAATCATCTAAGGTCAGAGTTTTTGACCAGCCTGGCCAACATGGTGAAACCCCATCTCTATTAAAAATACAAAAATTAGCCAGGTGTGGTGCCAGGCACCTGTAATTCCACCTACTCAGGAGGCTGAAGCAGGAGAATCGCTTGAACCCAGGAGGTGAAGGTTGCAGTGAGCCAAGATCATGCTACTGCACTGCAGCCTGGGTGACAGAATGAGACTCCATTCCAAAAAATAAAAAATAAAAAAGCCTATTTTCTGTATTCTTCAGTGACAAAATCTGAGATCACTTTCTATTCCTGGGCTGTTTGGGTGCTGGCCGTGTGTGCAGGTTGGTATTCTAGAAGGCATAGCATTGAGAGAGCTGAATTTAGGTCTCACTCTAACATTAGCTAGCTGTTTGATTGTGGGCAAGTCATTTGCCTGTTTAGGCCCCAGTTTCCCGTCATCTTTGAGATAAGGAGAGTTGTTTGTCATCTAGATATCTTATTGGCATCCAAAAACCTATACTTTAATTTTTAAAACTAGAATCATGTGCTGGCACTGACAGCCCAGTCACCTGATATTGAACATTTGAATGAAGTGAGCCTCAGGCTCCCACTTAGTGACGTAGCTGTGAAGACGTTACAAAATGTGAACCGGCAGTGGATTCGGGCCACGGCCACGGCACTGGAGCGCTGCAGGTTAGAACATCCCTTCTCTGTCGTTGTTTCAATTAAAGTAAAATTAACGACTTCAGCTCAGCAATGGCATTGTTAATATGGGTGTGTTTTGTTTGTTTTAAACCTTTCTAGTGAGCTTCAGGGAATTGGATTGAATGAAAAGTTTCTTTATTGCTGTGAAAAGTGGATCCAACTTTTGGAGAAGATAGAAGAAGCACTCAAAGTGGATGTGGCTAACAGCCTTCCTGAGCTCCTGGAGCAGCAGAAAACCTATGAGGTAAACCTGTGTTCTCTGCCACCCTTGAACCGCTCACCTGGGGCAGGAGTCAGGAAAAGATAGCTTTAAATAAAACACAGGGAGCGTACCTATCAGTCTCTAAATACAGAATGTATACCTTTAAGCAAATTCAGTTGTCAATTGGTCATTTGTAAAATTCTCGTACATTTCATAAATTTCAACATTTACTGCTCTATTTTATTAGGGACAGGACTCCTAGATTTTCTGCAGTACATGGAAGCTTCTAGTACAACTTTGCTTCCACAAAATGCAAATATTATACCATTCTATTAAGAATCGTATAATAAAATACTTCAACTCATCTTTGTATTTTCACTCAGTAATTCTCCATAGTATTAAAGCACCTGGTATAATTATAACTGTAGCATTAATAATTTCACAGGACTTTTCTCAGTGCTTATGCTGACATGTATTTGAAAATAATCCTGGTGGTTATAGGCAGATCCTGCTTCTTTTTTTTTTTTTGGAGGCAGAGTCATCCTCTGTCACCCAGGCTGGAGTACAGTGGCGCATTCTCAGCTCACTGAAACTTCTATCCCCCAGGCTCAAGCAATTCTCGTGACTCAGCCTTCCATGTAACTGGGACTACAGGCATGTGCCACTGCACCTGGCTAATTTTTGTATTTTTAGTAGAGATAGGGTTCACCATGTTGACCAGGCTGGTCTCAAACTTCTGACCTCAAGTGATTCACCTGCCTTGGCCTCCCAAAGTGCTGGGATTACAAAGAACACATTTCAAAAGTGTGCAGAATTAGTTCGCTGCAACTTTTCAATGTTAACTGATTGAAGTCTACATTGCTACATGAAGATCATCCAATTAAAATGAAATTTCCCCTGCCAAAAAGCTGAGTGGCCTTGAATAAGTTACTCAACCTTTTTATACCTTAGTTTCCTCCTCTTCAGATGGATGTAATAATAGTACTTCAGTCCTAAGTCTGAGAAATAAATGAAATAATGCATGTTTTACAGAGTGCCTACCAAATCGTAAATGCCTAACAAATGGGTATTAGATGTAATTATTATTAAACCTGTTTACTTTTAAGAATATATTCATAGGTGATGTTGATATGATAGCTGAACATTTTTTTGCAGTAGATTCAAATAATATGAAAATTATTCATCATATCCTTTGTGAGCTTAGATTTTGATAGGGAATGTAGGTTCCCAGATTCATAAAATGAATTTTACTAGCTGATATTTTCTGTTTGGACTCATATGCAGATGTTAGAAGCTGAAGTTTCTATAAACCAGACAATTGCTGATTCCTATGTCACCCAATCTTTACAACTCCTGGACACAACAGAAATAGAGAACAGGTGAGCTGTCTGGGGCTCCTGAAGGTTGTGGGTGGATGAAAGGTAATGCATTCAGTTGGGGCAGGCTTTCTGCCATGTGAACCTTGACCATGTTGGTGCCCTGTGGCCATGTTCATTGACAGATCACCATGGGACCAGGCTTCTATGTAGTGGGACTAGATCTTGCTGGGTGACCATAAAAACATCAGTGACAGACACCTTTTCCCTATGGTAGATGGATGGGGTTAGCAGCCCAGAAGCTTTGGAAAATGCTCACTTCTCAAGTATTGTTAACTAATTTTGTGGCCCCAAATGATTCTTCTGTACTGTTTCCCTCTCTACCATCATCCTCATGATGTTTTGCTACTTAAAAAATAATTTCTAAAAAATTATTCCTAGTGTTCCCAGTAAGTAGCTAAATCCTGTAAGTATGAAGAAGGGCTTTCTCTCCATGCTACATATGTGGGCTTAGGGTCACTGAGCAGTGCCAGTCAGGCTGAACAGAGCCCCTTTGGCCAGTGTGCTAATGCTGAGTGAGTCTGCTCATGCAGCTGGTACACATGGCAGACAGCCTGGACGTGGCCTGGCCACTTATATACTTCTCTAAATGTCCTAATGGGTATGATTTTTCTTCCACATCACCACCCATACACCTCTGAATCTTCTTTCAGCATAACTAAGAAATGTAAAGCCCTTTTCTCCCTAGCTCTGAAGCAGTAAATTCAAGCCAGTTCCAGGATGATAAACTAATTTCTATTTGATCTGTACAGAAAAACATGACTTTCCCATAATAACTAAGAGGTCTTATTTCTTATGTGAAGGATATTATTTATCCAGAAAAGAACTGTTGGCCGGGCGCGATGGCTCACGCCTGTAATCCCAGCACTTTGGGAGGCCGAGGCGGGCGGATCACGAGGTTAGAAGATAGAGACCATCCTGGCTAACACGGTGAAACCCCGTCTCTACTAAAAATACAAAAAAATTAGCCGGGCGTGGCGGTGGGCGCCTGTTGTCCCAGCTACTCCGGAGGCTGAGGCAGGAGAATGGCGTGAACCCGGGAGGCAGAGCTTGCAGTGAGCCGAGATCGCGCCACTGCACTCCAGCCTGGGCGACAGAGTGAGACTCCGTCTCAAAAAAAAAAAAAAAAAAAAAAAAACTGTTGAGTAGCTGCAATAAGGCATGCTCTTTATTGCTAAAATTATGTAAAGTACACTTAAGTAATCCATAGTGTTACAAAGTACCTGCCTGTTCATCTGTTTCCCATTGATCCAGTTGCTAGTTTTCCTTTCTGCATTTAGCATAATGTATATTAAAACAACTTCAGTTTGTTTAAGGGAATGGTTATGCATGCTGGCAAAATACCAGGTTACGGTGCAGATACCTTCTACTAACCTCAGTCTGCATGCTGCCCTTCCCAAAGCTTTAATCATGTTTAAATGGAATACTACTCAGATTTTTAGAAGTTGGGATTTTTTTTCATGTAAATTATACTTATAAAAACTGAATCTGAGCTGCTATTACCCACTGATAGTTATTTTTTCTACATGTTGATGTCTGGATTCTATAACCATTTGTTTCTCCCCAGACCAGAATTTATTTCAGAATTCTCAAAGCTGACGGATCGGTGGCAGAATGCTGTCCAGGGTGTACGGCAGAGGAAGGGTGACATTGATGGGCTGGTGAGGCAGTGGCAGGATTTCACTACTTCTGTGGAGATCTTGTTTCGCTTCCTCAATGACACCAGCCACCTGCTATCTGCAGTGAAGGGCCAGGAGTGCTTCAGCCTCTACCAAACCAGAAGTCTGATCCATGAGCTGAAGGTAGTGTATGCATCGTAGCATTGTGAGAATCACAGCGTGGTCATTATTTGCAAGGTGTTCATTCACCTTCGGTTTAATGTTTTTGATGATAATGTGATCCAAGTGTGCTCTCTGCAATGTGAGGCCAGCAAGGTGCAGTCACCACACCCCACAGCCCGGTCCCTAGCATTGTGAGGTTGGAAACCCAATATTACCCATTCATCCAGAAATACTGAGGTTCTCTTGGGCCATGAGAGGAGGCATGGAGTGGAGATGGGTGAATAAAGTGGGGGATTTCAGGGCGACAGACTCAAACCACCCAGATTCTTAAGCCACTGACTAATGTATAAATTGACCATTAGTGTAGTAATGTACAGTGATAGTTTTGTTTACTCTTGAAGGGCAAATTCAGTGGGTACAAAAAAAAAATAGAATGAATAAGACCTAACTATTTGATAGCGCACAGTAGGGTGACTATAGTCAATAATAATTTAGTTGTGTATTTTTAAATAACTTAAAGAATGTAATTGGATTATTTGTAACTCAAAGGATAAATGTTTGAGGGGATGGAAACCCCATTCTCCATGATGTGCTTATTTGACATTGCATGCCTATATTTAAAAATCTCATGCACTCACAAAAATTTTAAAAACTAATTGTAAAAAATAAAAATAAAGGGGCAAATTCATTTAGGCAACAAAGCTTTCCAAAAGAAACTTGCTTGATGAGCACAGGCTTAACGTAGGTGGTTGGGATGTCCCATGGAGCTGTAGAGCTACCTCTCCACCTTAGAGAAGCCTCTCAACAAACACCATCCTCCTGAGATCCTGTACAGCCCTCACTTGTTATGCAATCATCGCATATTAATTGAGTGTCTTCTCTGTGCCAATCACTGTCCTAAGTGCTGGGTGTATTCTGTGGACGGAGAGAAGACCTTCGCTCTCGTAAGGGCAGACAAAGTAGTAAGTAAACCAGAATAATTAATCAGATAAATTAATAAATAGTAAAATATCGGATTGTAATAAGACTTAACGTAGATCATTAAAATGGGGCCAGTAGAGATGGGGATGTGTGGCTCCTTTAGATTAGGTTGTCTCTGGCCGTGTTACAATTAACCTGGGGCTGAATGATGAGAAGGAGCCAGCCATACAAGATCTGAGGAAAGAGCCTTTCAGACCGAAGGAGAGGCTTACTCCAAGTCCCCAAGATGAGAACAAGCTCAGCACAGCAGAGGAACGGCAAAAAGGCCAGTGTGACTGGCGCAGAGCTGGCAAGGCAGCAGTGGCAGGAGGTGAACTGGAAAGCCGGGTAGGTAGGACTATTTTGCAGGCTGGGTGTGGTAGCTGGATTACCTGGTCTGGCTGGAACCAGGGAGCCTTTGAAGCATTTCAGCTGAGGGAGAGGGCAGCATGACACTGTTTGTTTGTTTCTTTTTCTTTTTTTTTTTTTGAGATAGAGTCTCGCTCTGTCGCCCAGGCTGGAGTGCAGTGGTGCAATCTTGGCTCACTGCGACCTCCGCCTCCCAGATTGAAGCGATTCTCGTGTCTCAGCCTCCCGAGTAGCTGGGATTACAGGTGCCTGCCACCACGCCCAGCTCATTTTTGTATTTTTAGTAGAGAAAAGGTTTCACCTTGTTGGCCAGGCTGGTCTCGAACTCCTGACCTCAGGTGATCCACCCATCTTGACCTCCCAAAGTGCTGGGATTACAGGCGTGAGCCACCGTGCCCAACCCCGTATTTTTTAAAGATCACTCTGGCTGTTCCTGGTTGTAGGGGAGCTAAAGAAAAAAAAGTAGGAATCCTAACATCTCACCTATCGCTGCATAGTGACACTCATCATTCTGTCTTGTCATTCTTGGGGTTGACAGGTTGGTGGTTTCTGCTTGGGGTCTCTCAGGCAGTTGCAGTCACATGGTGGCTGGGGCTGGCATCATCTGAAGCTCACTCACATGACCGATGCTTAGGCTGGAACAACTGGAGCAGCAAGGAGCTAGGACAGTGGAGCTCCTCTCCTTGGTCATCATTCTCTGTGGTCTTGCCATGTGAGGGCTTCTGGTGGCCAGACTTCTTATATGGTACCCCAATGGCTTCAAAGATTCTTATCCCCAGAACAAGCTATATTGCCTTATAAACCCAGCCTCAGAAGTCACATCTATCACTTCTGCCACACTCTAATAATGAAGGCCATCATATGTGCCCACATGAGTTTGAGAGGAGGGGACACAGGTGCCACAGTTTGATGAGGATTGGCTGCAATCCCAACACATTGGGAGGCTGAGGTGGGAGGATCCCTTGAGCGCGGTTTGAGACCAGCCTGGACAACATAGTGAGACCCCCGTCTCTACAAAAAAATTTAAAAATTAGCCAGGCGTGGTGGCGCACACCTGTACTCCCAGCTGCTCAGGAGGCTGAGGCGGGAGGATCACACTTGAGCCCGGGAGGTTGAGGCTGCGATGAGCCATGGTCGCACCACTGCACTCTAGCCTGGGTAACAGAGCAAGACCTGTCTTTAAAAAAAAAAAAAAAAAAAAAAGAGGTTATCTTTGGAATTTCAGTGATCCTTGGAGGCTGGAGGCAGTCATCTTGAAAGAGTCTGTTCGGTGTGGTTACATCTGGGTCTTCTTTTCTGCAATAAGATAATGAGGTAACAGGGAGGGAAAGAGAAAACAATCATTCTCCTTGGTGGGTCCGGGTCTTAGGCAGATAAAGGACTTCAGCTTCTTTAGGAGAGACAATGCGGGAGGGCAGAGAGACCCTGAGACTTCTTCAGTTCAGCGTGTCAAAACACTGTATTTTGGAGTGTCGGTTTGTGAATCTGGTAAAGGAAAAGCTGGATGAAGGATGACTCTGTATTGAAGCTTAAGCATCTTGGTGAATAGTGTGCTGTTGACCAAGTTAGGGAAGACTAAAGGAGGAGCAGGTCTTCTACCAGTGGCTCATTTGCGCAGCACAATACGTTGGAGGGACGCGCGTGGAGTGCCTGTGGTCCAGTTGCTGTTTCTTTTATTTGTGTGCTGCTCCTGAGGGTGCATTTGGCTTTCCTTCTTTGGGTGTGGGTGATCTTCAGGCTTCTCAGAAACGCCTTTGTAAATTAGTGATGCTCTGTCGATGTTTATCAGCTCCCATTTTGGAAAATGCCCACACTCTGTCTCCCTCAAGAAATTCCAAGGTGAAGGAAATAATATTTATGTGTTATTTATTTATTTGCTTATATATATTTTTAGATATAGGTACTCACTCTGTCTCCCAGGCTGTAGTGCAGTGGCGTGATCATAGCTCACTGTAACCTCACACTTCTGGTGAGGCTACCTTGGCCTCTCAAGTAGCTGCGGCCACAGTACTCACCAGAATGCCCAGCCAGGAAAACATATTTAGAACAGACAAAAACTATTTAATTTTTCCTCCAAAACCAAATATGCCTTTGGGAGTATGGACACATTTTAAAGTTTTTACTTTATTTTTGTATTATAAACACCTAGTTTCAATCTCTCTAAAGAAAACCCATGTAGCCAGGTGTGGTGGTGCATCTCTTAAAAAACAGGACCCCCGCTACTCTCTGCACACTGCCTATGGAGTGGCCCAGCTCTGCAGGAGCAGTCACGGAGCTGTAACACCGCCACTAAAAAATAGAAAAAAAAAAAATAAACAAGACCTTATCTCTTAAAAATTTTTGGTTTTGATTTTTTTTTAATTTTTATTTTTTTGAGACAAAGCCTCACTCTGTCACCCAGGCTGGAGTGCAGTGGCGTGATCTTGGCTCACTGCAACCTCTGCCTCCCGGGTTAAAGTGATTCTTGCGACTCAGCCTCCCAAGTAGCCGGAATTACAGGCATCCACCATCATGCCTGGCTAATTTTGGTATTTTTAGTAGAGACACGGTTTCTCCATGTGGGCCAGGCTGGTCTTGAACTCCTGAGCTCAATTGATCTACCTGTCTTGGCCTCCCAAAGTGCTGGGATTACAGGCATGAGCCATCACACCAGGCCTAAAAAATTGTTTTTAATTTTCAGAAAGCCTACATGATATTTGGATGGAATTTTTTAAAGCTGCCCCTTTGGGGCACATATCGATGTACATGTTTATGTGCCCATAAAAAGCTTAAGAAATGTATATTTTTTGTATTTTTACCCTTTCTCGCATTCTTTCCTTTTATATTTGTTTAGCATAATGTAAGGTCTGTTACTTGATTTCAGGTCTGTTACTCCATTCACTTTCTTAATACTCTTAGATCCATTTACCTTGCAGGCTATTATTCTATGATGTATATTTTTTTTTATTTCTCTGTGCTTCTAATCATTACACTAAGAATCTTATCTCACCAGTCTTTGGAAATTATTTTAAGAATACCTCACTTAGTAGTATGCTTATCTACTCAATGTAAAACATTAGCTTTTGATGTGAGTGTGTGTGTATGTACATTCTAACCCAATTTGTCTAATTTATATCTAGTTTAACTCTTAAGAAAAACTCTGAAGGAAACACACACACACACACACACACAAAATCACATTTTGAACACATCAGAAACCTAAGCAAATTACTTTTTTTTCTTAGAATAAAGAAATTCATTTTCAAAGATGGCGAACTACCTATGCCCTAACCGTGAAAGCTGGAGAAAAGTTACTGCTCACAACTGATCTGGAAACTAAAGAGTCTGTGGGTAGGAGAATCAGTCAACTTCAGGACAACTGGAAAGACATGGAGCCCCAGCTGGCAGAGATGATTAAGCAGTTCCAGAGCACTGTAGAGGTAAACTCACCACTTACTTTTCCATTCATGATACTCAAATTACATAGATTTTCATTTGCGGTGTGAAAAATGGAAATGATTTTAGGAAACTGTAGTATCATGAGTTTCCAACTCAAGCTCTAATCCATAAGTCATGCCAGTTACTTAATGTGAAATGATGATATAGCATTACAAAAGCTCAATGTTTAGTATTTAAATACTTGAGATTCTATTAAGATACTTATTTTTATGAAACAGGAAACATATTCAATTAAAGTTCAATACATAAAACTAATGTTCCATGTACAGCCTGTTCTTGGCATAGTACATGAAAAGAAACAGACAGAAACACTTCATTTTTCTGCTGTCATCAGAGAATGTACTTTTCCATATAAGTGAATTTTCCAAATAATGTATGATTATACCTTTAAGAACTACAGTGTTATATTTTGAGTCACTATTAGGAAAATCGTTATTGTTTTGTAATGCTAAGATACCAAGTTGTTCTCAAGGCCTCTGAATTGCTTTGAACCTGTGGCCCTCCCTGAACTACTGTGCTCTTTAAGTTCTGATATGGTTTTTATCATTTTTCTTTCTCTCCTCTTAATGTCAAGCTATCTATTTTTACTTTTTCTTTTTCCAAGCTCACATACTTCTTATAGCCCACTCTTTCTAACCTGTCGTGTGTGCTAAAACTAGATAACCAAACTTATCAGACATATTTTTCTGAATTAAGAGTAAATATATGCTGAGTTAGGGCTTGAGAATTTCTCCTGTGAATAAAGTATCTGAATTTTATTTGGTATATGGACTATATGGAATTCATTAACTAGCAAACATTTGTTAAGCATCTGCCATGTTTGTAAAGCATAATGATAATTGCAAATAACAGTTTGAGGAACTCATGATTTTGCTTCTCCCTTTGCTTTCTTTTGAGTTGAGTTTCGATAGTTGATATTGCTAGACAAGCGGCCTGCCTTCAGTGAGGGGTTACCATAGACTGAGGCCAACCCAAGTTTATTTAGGTATCAGCTGTACTGAAGAATAGTGTTTCATTGTAGATTTGTATAGTTTTAGTAACTTCAGGAAAAGAAGTTTATCCTAATGAATTGAATATAAATACCCTATAGTTGAAAATGCAGGCACCTATTTTGTTCAACAATTAAAATTTCAAGAAAAGAGATGGTCAACCCTTGACTTGGCTTTTAACCCCAGATCCATGGGCTAGTCATTTTTCTCTGAGCCTTAGTTTTCCCATTTAAATATGATAATACTTGTTTTAAAAATGATAATACTTTCCCTGTATATCTCCTAAGGTTATTATAATTACTATGGGTTAATAAAGTTGAAAATGCCTTGTAAAGTGCTTTAAGCAGAAGGTGGTAGTCAGCACAGTGGTGAGAAATGGAAAGTGAAGGTTAAATGTGAAAAGGTCACTAAAGCCAGGCTGTAGAAAGGAGAAGAGTCAGCAGAGGAGAGGGGTGATGGTGGAAAAGAAGACAAGGAAGGTGGCTGAGTGCTTGTGCTCTGTGGTGCTATTATAGCATATGCCAAAGGCTGTCAATGCTAACAGTTAATCCATACAGTAGCCTTTTAGGTGTGAACTTTTCCAAAATTAAAGTAGAAATCACACTGGTTCGATGAGAAGGATATGGGGAGCAAGGAAGAACTTTTTTATTTTTATTTATTTATTTTTTGAGATGGAGTCTCACTCTGTCGCCCAGGCTACAGTGCAATGGCGCGATTTTGGCTCACTGCAGCCTCCGCCTCCCAGGTTCAAGCAATTCTCCTGTCTCAGCCTCCCAAGTAGCTGGGCTTACAGGCACATGCCACCACACCCAACTAATTTTTGTATTTTTAGTAGAGACAGAGTTTTGCCATGTTGGCCAGGCTGGTCTCGAACTCCTGACCTCAGGCAATCCACCCACCTCAGCCTCCCAAAGTGCTGGAATTACAGGCTTAAGCCACCATGCCCGGCCCAGAAGAACTATTTTCAAGCAAAGGCCAGCCTGGTGGTTGAAATGAGCCACAGGTAAAGCTGCAAGGAGGCTTGAGTCATATTGGTGTTCCTTCTGCTTTTGGGAGACCATAGTCTGCTCAAGACAAGGAACTGGGTATCTGTGTGATTTATAAAAACAAACTTAATAGAAAGATTATGTGGAGTAAATGAGCTATTCTATTTCCACAATTCATTCTAAAGAGCAAAGTACTTACCAGTTTTAATCTTGTTTTCAAATAGACCTGGGACCAGTGTGAAAAGAAAATCAAGGAGTTGAAAAGCAGGCTGCAAGTTTTAAAGGCACAAAGTGAAGATCCTCTTCCAGAGCTTCATGAGGACCTCCATAACGAAAAAGAGCTGATTAAGGTATTGAAATCCGAACAAGTGGCCAAGATAATCACTTAGCTGTTTTCTGAGTACTTTGAAGTGCTTCTTTGCCTCTTTCTATGTTGAAACTGAGTTTTCATTTTCAAATCAGAAAATATTTTCCCGATCTACTGTCTAACATAACATGCTGGTCTCTCAAGGAATTAGAATTGATGCTTTTTACAATTGTTGTTTGAAGACGAGAAAGACTTTTGCAAAAACTCACTTCTTAGGATCTTAGGGGTTTTCTCCTTCAGGTCCTCTTTGTGTCTGTTTCTCCTCTGTAATATAAGATGTGGCCTCTGAGATTCCTGTAAAAGCTGTTCCCTTATCAAATGTCCTTTTCTTTGAAACGAGAGTAAAATATGACTAAAGAATTCATTTTTGAAAGCCAGTAGGTTGGGGTTTGCTCCAGTATAACATTTTTATAAAACGGTCCAAACTATATTCTTCCTAATGAATACCACACTAGCAAAAATTCCTGGATATTTTAGGCCTTAGCTGAAGACAAGGCAAACTTATGGATAGGAATTGGGGCCAGGAAAATTCCCAGGTCAGCAACTCCCTGCATCTCTTTTCTGTCTGCAGCTTTGATGTTTAAAAGACATTGAGAGACTGTTGGAATGGTCTTCTAATTTTTTACTTCCTTCAGTGACTTTCAGGGATCAAACTGAAGAAATGAGGAAGAAATGAATAGTCTCCTACTTCAAGTTGGGCTAGAAATTAGTGTCTTTCTCCCTACATCTTTTTTCTTTATTGTAAAAATGTCTAATGTGCTAAAAGGCATAACAAATAATATGACAAACTGCCATGACACCATCACCCAGCTAAAATATTTAAAAAAATTATGCACACAGTTCAAGTGTCCTGTGTGATCTAACTTCTCCTTAGAGGTGTCAGTAACCCTGGATTTGGTGTTCATCATTCTTACACATGTCCTAGTAATTTTAATACTTGTGTTTGTAGGTGTCAGTGTTTTTCTTTGTTTGTTCATTTGTTTGTTTGTTTTTGAGAGACAGGGTCTGGCTCTATCTTCCAGGCTAGAGTGCAGTGGCACGATCTCAGCTCACTACAACCTCCACTTCCCAAGCTCAAGTGATCCTCCCACCTCAGCCCCCCGAGTAGCCTGGACTACAGGCACACACCACCATGCCCGGCTAATTTTTGTATTTTTTTGTAGAGACAGGGTTTTGTCATGTTGCCCAGACTGGTCTCAAACTCCTGGGCTCAAGCAATCCTCCTGCCTTGGCCTCCCAAAGTGCTAGAATTACAGGTGGGAGCCACACACCCAGCCTGCTGTCAGTGAGATGTAGAATTGCTTTCTGTTTTTAAACTTTATATAGCTAGGCATGGTGACTCACAACTATAATCCCAACACTTTGAGAGGCTGCAGTGGGAGGATCCCTTGAGTCCAGCAGTTTGAAAGTAGCCTGAGCAACAAATTGAGATTCCCATATGTACAAAAAAAATTTTTTTAATTAGCTGGGTGTAGTGGCACTTGTCCGTGATCCCAGCTGCTGGGGAGGCTGAGGTGGGAGGATCCTTTGAGCCTAGTAGGTCGAGGATACAGTGACTCATGAATGCACCACTACATTCCACCCTGAATGACAGAGTAAGACTGTCTCTAAAAAGTAAACAAAATACATAAATTTTAAAACTTTATATAAGCAGTACTATGTATAATATAATTTTTTTTTCTTTTTTTAAGACAGAGTCTCCTGTCGCCTAGGCTGGAATACAGTGGTGCAATCTTGGCTCACTGTAACCTCCACCATTTGGGTTCCAGCAATTCTCATGCTTCGGCCTCCCAAGTAGCTGGGATTACAGGCACACGCCACCAGACCTGGCTTATTTTTTGTATTTTTAGTAGAGATAGGGTTTCATCATGTTGGCCTGGCTGGTCTTGAACTCCTGGGGCCTCAAGCAATCCGCCTGCCTCGGCTTCCCAAAGTGCTGGGATTACAGGCGTGAGCCACCACACATGGCCCACAATGTAACTTTTTTCCTTCATTATGATTTAGAGTCATTGATGTTGGTACCTAATGCACATTCATTCTCACTGCTGTATAGTATGCATTATAAGAATATGTAGTCACTTGGTATTATCAGATTTTTTCTAACTTTTGCTAGTCCAGCAGCTATGAGTGAGGTAGTGTCTCTTTATAGTTTACTAGTCAGTTTCACATTTTTTTTATATTTGCCCTTTTGTGAATTGCCTATTTGTACCTTTTACTGATTTTTTTCTATTGGGCTATTTGTCTTTTTCTTATTGAGTTGAAGGAGCTGCTTATTTATTTTAAATATTCCTCTTCTACTGAGTATATACATTGCAAATGTCTTTTCCCATCTGAGAGCCTGTTTTTCTACTTTTTCCTTGGTGTTGCTGGCTGAACAAAAGGTATTTTGTTAATGTGGATGAATTTGTCAGTATTTTCCTATATGATTAGTATTTTCCACTTCCTCTGTGAAATCTTCATACTAAAGTCGTAAAATGCGTGCTTACATTTTCTTCAAAAAGTTTTCGGTTTTTGGTTTTTACATTCACATCTTTATTCTTTGATGAATTGATTTTTGCATACATTTTAAGGCAGAGATCCATTTTCTAATTTTATTCATCTGGATAGCAGTTGTCTTGGTGCCTATTTATTGTCTAATGTCAAATATCAGATTTCCATATACGCAGGATTCTTTTCTCAGTTCTCTGTTCCATTGGTCTGTGTAGCTCAGCTTTAATATCAAACTATCTTAATGGCTGCACTTTATTGTAACACATCTTTATTTCAGGTGTGATGGGTACCCACACCTTGTTCTCTCACATTAGTTTGGATGTCCCTAGATCTTTGATCTTCTGTAACTTTGAGAAGCAGCTTGTTAAACCATGAAAAGTTCTGATAAAGAGTTCTAATTGAATTGCATTGAATTTATAGATTAACTTGGATAAATTTTTTTAGTATTCCTGCTTATGCTCATGAATGTGGTATATATTTCCCTTTGGTCATATTATTTCGTTTTTTTCGCTAATGGCTTATAATTTTTTTTTTTTTTTTTTTTTTTGAGATGGAGCTACATTCTTGTCACCCAGGCTATCGTGCAGTGGCACGATCTTGGCTCACTGCAACCTCTGCCTCCCTGGTTCAAGGGATTCCCTTGCCTCAGCCTCCCGAGTAACTGGGATTACAGGCACCTGCCACCAGGCTCAGCTAATTTTTGTATTTTTAGTAGAGATGGGATTTCACCATGTTGGCCAGGCTGGTCTCTAACTCCTGACCTCAGGTGATCCACCCGCTTCGGCCTCATAAAGTGCTCGGATTACAGGCCTGAGCCACCATACCTGGCTTATTCTTGTTACAATTTTCTTAATCACAAAAGAGATATCTTTTGTTAGATTTATTTCTTGGTGCAATATTTTGAAGCTTTTGAAAATACTACCTTTTTCTAATTATATTTTTTAACTGATTACTGCTGATACCTAGAAATGGAATTGGTCTTTGCATATTTGTTTAACCATCTTGTTAAACTCTTATATTAATTCCAGCAATTTGTTTATGTATTTTTTTGGGTGTCTGTGAGACCATCATCATCTGTCAATAATGACAAGGTTATTTTTGTTTGTTTCTTATTTTTAATATACTTTTTTTTTCCTACTTTTCCTACACAGGTCAATACCTTCAGAACATTGTTAAGCAGAAGCATTAATAGCTGAGTCTTCCATTCTTGATTTTAGAAGAAAATGATTCTAACATTTCACTATTAAGTGTTATTTGCTGGTGATGTGTCAGTCAGTGGCTTTATTAGGTTAACAAGATTTCTACGCCTAATTTTCAAGGTTTTTATCATCCCTACCTCATTAGGTTTAGAGCAAGACTTTGGTAACAACGGAGAGAATTTGGAGTCATGCTCTCAGCTGATACAGAGTTTCCTTCCATAAGGTCTAGGAACCTGTGCAGAATGTGACATGTAAACCCTTGAGCAGCTGTAATTTTTTTTCAAGTATCACACTTCTCAGTTTCCAGTGGGATCTTTTCAGCTTTCATGGTCTCAGCATCCTATTTATCAGTGGAAAGAATCAGGGAAAGGGAAAGAGCATTGAGTTCATTCAACCATGACCATATTCCAAAAAGATCCCAAGTAACCCAAAGCTTGTCCGGGTCAGTGTGTTTCATTCCTGATTCACCTGGGGGAAATATGCTAGCCACTTGACCAATTTGAGCTTGACTTTCCTCCTCATAAAATTATATTCCCTTCTAAGCACAGCTGCAAAAAGAAAAAGATAAAAGATAAAAAAGAAAAAGTATATTCCCACTACAGCCAAGTTGAGGAATGGAATGATTTCCTTACATATATGTTTCATGTATATTCTAACTTTACTATTATGAAAATTGCTACAATGGACATCTGTGTTTCATAACACTTGTCCAAAGATTGAGTCCTTGGAACAGGTTGGTTTTTAAATAATTTTTGTATAAGTAATATAGTCACATGGCTCAAAATTCAGAAGGTGCAAAAGGTATATGTGATAAATTTTTCTCTTATCAATTCCTCTCCACAGAAGCAATCGATGTTACCGATTTGTTGTATATTCTTCCAAAGATAGAGTATGCATATACAGGCCAAAATTTATTTGTATACCCATTCTTTTTCGGTCCTCTTTTTCCCAAATGGTAGTACAGAAAAATGGAACTTGAGAGTTCCACTGGTAATTGAGTCCATAGGCAAGGCCTAAATGCTGTCCTGATACTGCAGAGTCTAGTCAAATCCTGTGCAACACCACTTTTTGTAGCCAAACAACTTGAAGTTTTACATCCCATGTTACATAAAAAATTGGAAATTTCCACATATTATTGTGGTATAGATAATTTATCTGGTTGAATGAAGATGGTGAAAACTTATCTGATTTCTCTCTGACAGTTTGGTTGCAAATCTGGGGCAATTTAATTTAAAGACAGGCATGACTGTTGACATTTTTATACAAACTGATCGTCAGCTATAGTAAACTTCCACAAGAGACCTCATTCTATATGCTGTTTGACTCCCTACTTTTTTCATGTAGTGTTTATGAACATTTTAAAGCTCTCGAGACATACTGCCAAATTGCTTTCCTTTCAGCCATACATTTTGGTATCTGAAACCTTGCTGTGCAGCAGCACCATGGCAGGTTCTGGGCACTGCATCAGTGAGCGGTGTTGTCATGGTCCCTGCCATGTGTGGAGCTAATGGTCCACTCTGCCAGAGAGACCTGTTCACCAGATGGCCACACTGTATGCACAGGGGTGTGTGTGTGTCTGTGTGTCTGTGTCTGTGAACATGGTGAGTGTTAGAGGGGAAAAGCGCAGGGCAATGAGAGTAGAACAGGAGTCTCAACCTTATCCAGTGACTGTACCCTTTCTGACTGTCAATATTATAAGTATTCAAACCATACTGAGTGAAACCTGGCTGGGCATAACTTGGCGGCCAAGCCAGCACCTCTGAGCAGGGCACTGGACAGGCTGAGCTTCCTGCCACCTGACTGGGAAACTGTCTGAAGCTCAGCGGTTTCCAGATCTCCAATTTCAAGTCAGTAAGTGGTACACCTCGGCTGGCAGGTGGCCCCTTTATGTTATATAGCTTTCCAGAGCGTTCCACTGTGGAATCTGCTGTCATCTACTTTACTGGAACCAATTGTGAGACCAAAAGCAGTAATACAAATGTTAAATACCTAATGATTTAGCTTCTGAGAAAGGTGTTAATTCCTCATTCTACATGTAACCTTTAAAAGAATTCTCTGGGCCACTTTATTAAACATAAATTGTTGTTGGTAAGTTATGAAATCATGCCAATGTAGCTTTTAGAACTCTGAAAATCAATCAGAATTAACATACTGTTAGGGCCCTTCAAACTTATCCCTGATTTTAGGCATAGTAGCAGCAGGGCATGGTGGCTTGCCCTTGTCATCCCAGCACTTCAGGGGGCTGAGGCAAGAGGATCACTTGAGCTGGGGAGTTTGAGACCAGCCTGGGCAAAATGATGAGACTTCCATCTCTACAAAAAAATTTAAAAATTAGTCAGGTGTGGTGCTGCGTGCCTGTAGTCTCAGCTACTCTGCAGGCTGAAGCATGAGGATCACTTGAGCCCAAGAGGTCAGTCAAAGCTGCAGTAAGCCATGATCATGCCACTGTACTCTAGCCTGGGCAACAGGGTGAGACCCTGTCTCTAAAACAAAATAATAAAAGTTAAAAAGGCATAGTATCTTATTTCAGGTTTCAGTTGACAGATAGGACTGGAGACCCTTAAAATGTGCCAAGTCATGAAGAATTGTAAGCACAATAAAAACCTGGTGGACTCGAGTGTTTTGGCTGTTTCCTTTTACCTTCCCTGCTGTGAAAGTAAATCTCTTGAGTAAATCCTAGATTTCAAAGTTTCAATTTGACAATGACAGTGCTTCTTCTTTTTTTTTTTTTTTTTTTTTTTTTGGAGATGGAATCTCACTCTGTCAGCCAGGCTGGAGTGCAGCGGAGTGATCCTGGCTCACTGCAACCTCCGCCTCCTGGGTTCAAGCGAGTCTCCTGCCTCAGCCTCCCGAGTAGCTAGGATTACAGGCCACCACGCCCAGCTAATTTTTGTATTTTTAGTAGAGACAGGGTTTCATCATGTTGGCCAGGCTGGTCTCAAGCTCCTGACCTCAGGTGATCTGCCCGCCTCGGGCTTCCAAAGTGCTGGGATTACAGGTGTGAGCCACTGATCCCAGCCATTGCTGCATTTCAAAAGATAGGTGTTTCCATGGCCAGAAAATTATCTGCTAACTAATCTTTGCCAATTATTAGAAAAGTTTATTTCTGTCTTCCATTATACTTACTCATTAGTTTCAAAAGTTAGCCAAAAATAATTCCCTTTGAACAGAAGTCATTGCTGTTACATGATTGCCACAATAGCAGAAATGCATTTCTTAGGGTTTTTTTTAATGGAAAATCACATTTTAAATCTATCTGAAATGTAGTTTCAGGATTAAAAATTGTATGTGTGCGTGTGTGTGTATGTCAAGATTATTAGATTCCAAATACACTTTCCTCTAAATAAAGACCTACATGACTTTAAAATAGAATAAATTCTGTCGAAATCAGAGCTACCTGAGGAAATGAAAATAAAGGTAGAAAAGAGTTTTCCTTTGAGAAGAAGGTGGTGGAGAACTGGCCAACCACAACTGCAGGCGCTCGCCTTGGGCTGTTTCCCATTCAGAAGGTCCCTCCCCCTCTCCTGGCCTCCCCTCCCCCAGAGTCTAATCAAAGGATTAGCCTACAGGTTTGGAAACAACAGCCGCTTGAGTTGAAGGCTTTTTACCCCCTTCTTGTGATTAAATGCAGGAACTAGAACAGTCTTTGGCTAGCTGGACTCAGAACTTGAAAGAACTTCAAACTATGAAGGCAGACTTAACCCGGCACGTTCTCGTGGAAGACGTGATGGTTTTGAAGGAGCAAATAGAGCATTTGCACAGACAATGGGAGGACCTCTGCTTAAGGGTAAGTCAGCTCACTGCAGGGCACGACTGTTTGGGAGTGGATTGAAATGTCTCTGAAGGCCAGACAAAGTAGAAAGGAGCTTAATTTCATTGAACCGGAGGCCCTTTTCAGTGGGACCCCTGGCCTGGCCGCTGCTCCTTTAGAAGGCAGCAACATGGTTTAACAGATTTGACCCTTTTGTTTCTCCAGCGCTAAATGCTAGAACTTTGCATGCTTTTAATGAGCTTTTTTTAAAGTCACTTTAGGTGGAGACAGAAATTGCAATTCTGATCAGATGTGTAGACTGCTTTCTGGCTTGTGTAGGTGGCAAGCCCTAATCAGTGTATCAGAAGCAGGACCCAGTGAAGAGGTCCTTTACTGGGGAGTCTCTTCTGGGCCTAACAGCAGGAGTCTTACTTAATGCCCAGCAAGCATGGGAGCATTTCATATGAGTACTCTGCATTCACAGGCAATCTGATGTTTATTTCAAGTAGCCGGTTTCTAAAATTCTCTAAGAGAAGTGATCAACTGCTATGTTGTCTCAATGGATCACTTTGACTTATTAAGAATGGGATTGTGTTAATAGAGTATTATATGGTATAGGCTTGTGACAGGATCAGGATTGAATTAAGGGATTCAAATAGTCTTAAAGATCTTTGTTTTAAGAACATAGAATTCAAGTGAAAATAAATTCCTTAATCTCATTTTTGTGAATTAAGAGATGTATTTAAAAAGTTGAAATTCAGGCACGTTCTCCTTCTTGATTTTAGTATTTAATATTCACAATGTACCCTAATTTTAAATTTTCTTTTAGAACTTTTTAAATTTTATATAAAAGAAAATGTTTAGAATATATGAAAAGTGTTCTGAAAGTTACGGTACACAGGAAGACTGCGGCCCAGATGTTCCTAATTGTTACTATTATGAAATCAATCAGGATGACACTGTGCAAAATGCCAGGATTTTTAAAAGATAAACAGATGCCCTGAGGAATGGAAATTTCGGATAGTTTTTCAAGCGTTTTTAACACGTTTGCCTGGGTAGGAGATATAAGCACATTCAGTATTTTCTCCTCCTTAAAGAGCAGAGTTTCTTTATACACAGCAGGAAAATCTCAGAGAATTCAACCTTGGTTTCCTGGTCCATATAGTGCGGTGTCAAAACTTTACCAAAGAGCCACCCCCTTTTAACCCTACGATTCTGAAGATTCTTAAAACCTGGGAATACTTTTGTACATCTAGTAAGGCTGATTTGCATTATTTAAATTTATATTTAGTGAAATTTAAACCTTTAAGGAGGAGGACCCTTAGCTGATGTCAGTTTAGGGGCTACTTATGCGTAATGGGGCATTGGGTATTTTGGGGTCAGCCTGCTTGCTGCAGACCAGCTGTTGGCGATATATCCATGGTTTCCATCCAAAATCCAGTGCTTAACAGGAAAGTGGGTTAAATGAGTGATGTACATTGTTTTTGGTTTTACTTTGTTTTGAAGCATAATAATAGGACATGTAAATGGCTGTAGTTTTCCTGGTCCATTTGCATTATAAATGTTTGATTTACATTCTATCTGGATTAATAGTTGTTAAACAGGACGTTGTCCTTATGTTGGTATAAGGATTTGATTTGTTGTTAAAAGGGCAAGGATTTGGCTTATATCTTCATCTAGCCTTTCCTGTTTTTAATTTTTAATATAACTGGATAGTAACACACAAGTATTGGGTAAAACAGTCCTTCCAATCAGCTACGTTTCAGGTACAGTATTTGTTATTTTTTATGGCATTTATCACAGGTGTAAGGAACTTCTGTTGATGTGAAACCCTAGGTTTTTAAGAGGCAAAGCCAGACAAGGGTGAGTGTAGAGAGCTACTGATTAAAATGAATGAAACTCAGTCTTTTTGATGTGAGGGAGAGAAGGGGGTGCTTTCCTTCCTGGCTATACTCAGCTGCCAAATGTATTTTCATTTGCAGGTGGCTATACGTAAACAGGAGATTGAAGACAGACTCAATACATGGATTGTATTCAATGAAAAAAATAAAGAGTTGTGTGCCTGGCTGGTGCAGATGGAAAACAAAGTTCTACAGACAGCGGACATTAGTATTGAAGAAATGATTGAAAAGTTACAGAAGGTACGGGAGGATACCCAGGTGGATGTAGTTCTGACTACCGTGGAATTGTCGGCCCTCCTCACTCCTAGGCCCAAACAGGTGCAGGGTTACGGGTGCTTCCGGTAGCATTTTAGAAATTTGAAGGGACTTCACTATTTTTTGTCCTTTTGAGAGAGTAGTGGGAAGAGAGAAGGTTCCAGAGAGATGGGAGTGTGAGACCATTGTCAGTGGGCATGGTACTGAGGGGAGTTGCTTTCTCTCCATTAGGAAGTTTGACCAGGGAAGGGGCTTACACATCAGCTGATACCCCAAATGAGTTAGAGTTTCTCTAGTTGTTATTAAGAAGCTCTCGTTGGCCAGGCGCGGTGGCTCATTCCTGTAATCCTAGCACTTTGGGAGGCCGAGGCAGGTGGATCACCTGAGGTTAAGAGTTCGAGACCAGCTTGGCTGACATGGTGAAACCTCATCTCTACTAAAAATACAAAAATTAGCCTGGTGTGGTGGTGGGCGCCTGTAATCCCAGCTACTTGGGTGGCTGAGGCAGGAGGATTTCTTGAACCTGGGAGGTGGAGGTTGCAGTGAGCTGAGATGGTGCCATTGCACACCAGTCTGGGCAACAGAGTAAAAAGCCCATCTCAAAAAAAAAAAAAGCAGCAGCAGTAGCTCCCCTTGCCAAAGGGGAGAGGCCAAAAGCAGTGAGGCTCATAATTTTGAAATGGTCACTGATCTGTACAGGGAAAAGTAATAACATTCTTGCTGCAGTCACCCAAAACACCACTCAGTCAACCCTCTAGAAAACTGTAAACGACAGCAGCCTAATTAGTTATGCTCAGTTGTCCTCAGTTCCCAAGTAGGTTAAAAGAAATCTGTGAGAGGAAACAGAGAGCTTTTGAATTAGGTAACTATTAAAACCAAAGTAATTATTGCCTTACATATTTTGCATTTGCCTGATGCTCGTTGCCTGACTTTTTAGCTACTCACTGAAAAGTTAGCTTCATTAGAAGGTATGAGGTTTTGAGACAGTGTCTCACTGTGCTTGAGTGCAGTGGCGAGATCATAGCTCACTGCAGCCTCAACCTTCTGGGCTCAAGGGGTCCTCCCACCTCAGCCACCCGAGTAGCTGGGACTGCAGACATGTGCCAGCATACCTGGCTAGTTTTTTCAGAAGTGGGGTCTTGCTATGTTGCACAGGCTAGTCTTGAACTCCTGGACTCGAGTGATCCTCTTGCCTCGACCTCCCAAACTGCTGGGATTATTGGTATGAGCCATTATACCTGGCCAATTTTTTTTTTATGTTTTGGTGCCTTTGCCAGGACTGCATGGAAGAAATAAACTTGTTTAGTGAAAACAAGTTACAGTTAAAGCAGATGGGTGACCAGCTGATGAAGGCCAGCAACAAATCGAGAGCAGCTGAGATCGATGACAAGCTCAACAAAATTAACGATCGTTGGCAACATCTTTTTGATGTCATCGGATCAAGGTAAGAAATGGGCTAAAAATGATTCTTACTCTCCAGGAACAGTAATTACTTTACAGATCTAGTAAACTGAGCCCAGCCTTCCTCTAAGATGATCCAGCAATTTTGTAAGTTTACAGATTAAGGCAAAGTTTGATAAAAATGAGTGGAAATTCTTTCCATGTTATAAAAAAAACTAGATGCTAGTATATCCCACCTTAATATTTTTTCTTTAGCTTACAACTTCACATGCATTAGAGTAGTTTTAAATAAGGGTTGGAAACTTATTTGGAAAGGGATCCTTCGGAGGGGGTATTGTTTAGAAATTCTGACTCTGTGTTAGCATTTATGTGTCCCCACAGCGGAGCCATGCCTATTACTCCTGCCTCAGTATGGCAAATCAGGCAGGTGAGGGCACAGGCCTGGTTTCTGGAGGCTGGGGGCCCATGACTGCCCCGCCACCCGCACTCAAGGCAGGGGCAGGAGTCTACTCTAAGTGTGTGGGCTCAGAGTGCCAGGTCTCCCATGGGTGTCTTGTCCTAGGATGTGGATTTGGACACAGCCAAGTCCTAAATCAAAGGGCCACAAATCAAAGCTATGTTGGCTAGTGCAATCTTATCAGAAATAGTGCTGATAATTTTATCTCTCCCCGCAAAATGATGGTGATGCCCGAAGTTCTTAAATGTCTTCAAATTCCCTCTCTAAAGACAAACCCCAAGTGGATGTTTATTCAGTGGCCACCTGGCATACGGAGAACAGTCGCTTGGCCTTGGGACTGCTTGTGCAGCTGTGCTTCCACTGGCCACACAGGTCCTTTCCATAGCAGTATACTCAGATGTTTTGAACAACACATAGAATTAGGAATATACAGGAGAACCTATAAGGTGAATAAAGAATTGGGGGGTGATGAAAGTAAGATACTCTTAATAATTTGGCATCTTCTTTACCTCATTGTTTACTGGAAACCACAAGTGAACCTGAGTCAGTCAACAGAGGCACCGGGCTAAATAAGTTGAGTCAGTTACGTTAGTGGGAGTAGGTATCTGAGCAGCTGTAAAACCAAGTGGTTTGAGAGCTCAGATCCCATCTTCCTGGGATCAGGAAGATCCTTACAGAGGGACTGCGTTCCCAGATGGTCCTGAATGAGGGATTGCGGTTACTGGTGGCAGAGAGAGAGACACATATGTTGAGAGCAAACAGGTACAGAATAGAGCAGCGTCGAAGCCATTCAGGAAGTGAAGAGAAGCCCCATTGGCCCCAAACGTAGGAGATGAGCTAGAAAGATGGGCTGGGGCTAAATCTTAGAGGACTTTAAATCTCAGCTAAATATTGGCCTTCTGAAAAAATATCTGAGTCATGCCTGGTTCCTTAGCAGTGGAGGGTTTGCTGAAGACAAATATTAGGGGGATTTGGCTGGCAACATAGACTGGCCCAAATTCAACTTCTCTCCACAGCCAATTGGGGGAAAGAAAAAAAACCTACAGAAATGCATGGTGGAAACCTAAGTAAGGATTAGGAGTACAAGTTTTGAACCATTCCTGACTTTCTCACTTATTCACTGTGAAAACTTGAGTATGTGATTTAACCTTTCTAGGCCTCAGTTTCTAAGTCTGTAAAATGGGTCTAATTGACTTACATCAGAGGCCACTGGTGCTGTCTGGGCTGTGAGGATATATATCATATCTTTGGTATAGGGCCAGCACAGCACATGTGAGCCAGCATTTATGGAGTGGTTGTTTTAGTTACTTTTCCATGAGAAGGCTCTGAAGTCGTGTGTGTATTGAGTGGAAGATGATTCTGTTGGTGACCTCTAGTGATGAGAGGTCTTTCGCCAGTGAGGCCTGCAACTGGACTACCTCATTCTCAGAGCTTAGAATAGTGCATCAGATGTTTGTTGAATGAATAAATGTTTCAGTGCATTCGTTAAGAATAAGATCATTTCTGTGGGATAAATTGTGTCTTTGTGGTTGCCTTTATAGTGTAAGTCTTCTCGAGCCCTTGGCACTAGTCGAGGGTATGATGGCATCACACCCATTCATGGATCATACAGGATCAAGATCTGGCTAATGTTTCTTGAAGGTTAGAGTGACAGTCCATTTTTAATCATTCATGCTCTGCTTATATCACTTTGGAGTTTAACAGGCTGTTTGCTTTCCTCGCTCACTCTTTGCCTGTCTTCAGCCAGCCTTTTGGTGGGAAAGAGATAAAACAGTGGGTAAAATTTTATTGATCTTTTTGGAAAGCACAGCTGGGGGAAAAGGAGTTGAAATAGCAAATATGTTGTCAGCTGCCTATATTCTTAGCAATATGCCTTTTGTGTATGATTTCACTTAAACTTCACCGTGATTCTGGAAAGTACATACCATTGTCCCATTTTACACACTGAGAAGGAAACTGAGGACTGAAGCTAAGCAACTTACCCATAGTTACATAGCCAGCATGTGACGTAACCAGGATTTCAACTCGGTCAGTTTCACCTCCCTGACCGCCCAGACCCTCTCATTTGAAACACTGAAATGAGCAGTACATGCTGAGTGCCTAATCCCTTCAGCACTGAGGAATTTGGGAGGGAATCATTTTTCTTATTTTAAAGCAAGGGCCAGGCTGAGACAGACAGCTAGAATCTAAGAAGCTCTTAGCTGAGTTTATTGTTCAGGTGAATCTGTGGGTTGAGGCAGCAAACTTGGACCTGTCATAATCAGCCTTACATAGAATCAGCCTTACATAGAATCCCTGATGCTGATTTCACCCTGGGCGTTGTACAAAGGAAGGGAAGGGTTAGAAGCACAGGCTGCAAACTTTACGTTTGAACAGTGGCAACAAGAACCTGCTCTGCAGGGTGCCCTGATGGCTTCATTTGCCCACAGGATCCAGGACATCATGCAGCGTCTTCCATCCTACCCACAGTATTCTGCTGCTTTGGCCCTGTGGCAGGGAAGAGCATTTCTTGTTAAAAATAAGATTGGCCAGGCGTAGTGGCTCACGCCTGTAATCCCTGCACTTTGGGAGGCCGAAGCAGGTGGATTACCTGCAGTCAGGAGTTTGAGACCAGCCTGGTGAACATGGTGAAACCCCATCTCTACCCAAACTATAAAAACTAGCTGGGCGTGGTGGCACAAACCTGTAATCCCAGCTACTCAGGAGGCTGAGGCAGGAGAATCACTTGAACCTGGGAGGCGGAGGTTGCAGTGAGCCGAGATTGCGCCACTGCCCTCCAGCCTGGGTGACAGAGCAAGACTCTGTCTCAAAAAAAAATAAAAAGATTGGAAGGCGATCCTATGTAGGTACCTGGCCTCGTTACTGCAAGATCTTAACTACAAAACTAACTTTAGAATGGTTTTAGAAGACTAAGGTTTAGAATGGTTTTAGAAAACTAAGGTTTAGAACGGTTTTCAGAAGTCCAAGGCCTCAATAAATCAGGTTTAATTCACTGGAGGAAAAAATGGAATTTAGGATAGGCTTCCTTAAAAACTACATTAGATTTCTGATCATTTCGGGTGGTAGACTCCATTGTTGGATAGATAGGAGAGGAAACCAACATTGCTTATTTTTTAAGTGCCAGTTTCCTCACATAGATTATTTCATTTTAATTCTTAAAACAACACTGCAAAGTCAGTGTGATTCTTCATTTTACAGAGAGGGAAATTGCAACTCAGAGAAAGTCGATAATTTAGCCAAGGACAGTGGGAACTCTGCCCGGGACAGAAACATGCACATAAGATTACATGGGCCCTGGTGTGGGTATAGAGAGGCCCATGACTGGCTGTCCCTCAGAGTTGCTCTGGGAGCTTTTAAAAGTTCTCATGGGCCCTTGGGCAGCTTCTCGCAATGGTGACATCTACACTCTTATGAAACATGCAGATACTTTCAACAGAGGTCATTTAAAGCATTACATAGACTCCCTGATGCTGATTGTATATATGTTTGGGGATTGTAATTATGTAGAACCCAAGTTGACGACAAGAAATATTCTAAACTTTTTTTTTTGACTGTGCCTATTAGCCACTCTCCTTCCTCTTTTCTTCTTTTTTTTTTTTTTTTTTTTTTTTTTTGAGACGAGGTCTGGCTGTATGACCCAGGCTGGAATACAGTGGCACAGTCACAGCTCACTGCAGCCTCGACCTCTCAGGCTCAAACAATTCTCCTGCCTCAGCCTCCCAGGTAGCTGGGACTATAAGCACACACCACCATGCCCAGATAATTTTTTGTTTTTGTTGTTTGTTTTTTGTAGAAATGGGGTTTCACCATATTGCCCAAGCTGGTCTTGAGCTCCTGGGCTCAAGTGATCCTCCCACCTCTGCCTCCCAAAGTGCTGGAATGACAGGCATGAGCCACTCGCACCCAGCCTTCGATAACGTCTTTGAAAAGTGACTCAGCAAAACTTCCGAATGCAGGACAGACAACTAAATTAAAGAAAGTGTCCTTCAGAACTGCCAATATGTGTGATCCTCTGTTTTGGAGGCATCTGGATTACCTAAGAACAGCTGAGATACAAATTGTTGGGTGACAGACAAAAAGATGCAGGGTTAACCTTCACAGCCAGCACAGTCTGAAGCTCTGAAAAGACGGTCCTTGGATCTCATCCCCTCAATGGGACTGATGCCAGAGAAGGAGTTGACCTGCCACCTGATCTCACCTATGCCTCCCCTTAGTTTTAAAAACCCAATAGTTGAACTCCTTAAAAATTCATCTACTTTTGTTTCCCAGAACTCCCTCCCCATTTCCTTAATGAAAACCCGGCTTGTCATATGAACCGGAGCTCTGTAGACACAGGTGGGGCTGTGTCTTCAGTGAGTCCCTCTGGCAGGTTGCACATTTTGGTGAATTCTTTTAGAGACTTGGGATCAGGGTGAGGAACTCTTTTTAAAGGCTCTTTCTAGCAGCATGTGTGAATAATCTGATGAAAGCGTTCAGTGCCTGCTGATATAGGTTGGACGGCGAAGTAGAAAGGCATACCCTCCGAGAAAGTTTACATTGGTTTTTCTCTTGGTTGGAATCATTTTAATGAAAATGATTTTAATTTTCTTTTTGCTTATCTGTACTTTCTAAATGTTCATTATGGAAGATGTTTATAACATGTCATGAACAAATGTCATCAGTTTTATGTTCTCTTTCCTGAATTTCTGATGGTAGCACCACTAGCAAAGCCTGTCGTCCTTATTAAGCCACTGACAAGGAGGGGCTTTCCTAGTACCGTATGACCTCAAAGATTAGCTCCTTCCTGTTTACACTGAATTGCTCTCACTATCAGAAATATCAAATCCATCCAAAGGAACTTTTTAAACTAAGCATAACTTTTAAATTTTGCCTGCCAACCTGAAAAGCTCACCTATTTTATAATAGTGGCAATTAAAATGTTATCATTAAACTCAGAAGTTATGACCGTGGCAGTTGCGTGTTAAGATTGTTTTCCATGCCTTGCAGAATGGGCAGAAATATGTGTGCCTTTTTAGACTGATAAAGCTTTTCATTGCTCTCAAGCTCTTATCTGTATTTTCTCAAGGTTTTCTGGAAGACCAAACAATGCTGCTAGTCACGAAGTTGACTTGCGTTGGTCTTAGCAGGTTGCCTGATCCAGTGGGACTGGAAGGATTTAGGGATTATTTTAGCACAGGGGGAGCCAGATGTGAGCCTCCTCACTTCCATTTTCCTTCCCATCAGTCTGATCCTTCTGCCTCTAGAATGGGTGGCCGCTGTTCCCAGACCCTGCAGAAATGGCTTCCTTGAGGATTGAGGAGCTCCCCCAAGGAAAGAGTAGCCGTCACTGGCGTAATGAGCAAGTATCCTGATGGCCGGCATCAGGCAGGTCCAGTGTACTGAGCCTCAGAGGTTCGTGCTCAGCAGGTTGCAGGAACAGCCAACCACGTGGGCCTGAGTTCGATGCAGCATTTTGGGAGAACTATTGCCAGGTCTGCACTTCTGATTCCACTGGTGTAGCATGTGTTTGCTATGTTTCAAGGTGGGGATACAATAATGACTAAATGTTGGGCTTTAGGGACTCCTGAAAAATGATATCGAGTCTCAGAATAAGGCTGGGAATGAGTCTGAGGTAGACTAGACACAAACCAAGCGCTGCCACTCAGGATTGTCCGGAGAAACTGAGGGTATGAATAAGGTGGAATTTTCAGACACATTATGGTAAGTCCTGAGAGGAGCTAGCAAGGAAAGTTACAAAATTTCTTCCTCTGCAATGAATTCCCTTTATACTGCAAAATAGAATTTTTGTGCACGAAGCAGAGAAACTAAATGAACTATCTGACCCTCCTAAACCAGGATGTTCAGGACCAAAAGGACAGAGCAGAAAACCCCCACAGGGAAATTTCTTCTTCAAGAGGACAAGAGGAAGGCATTCCTATTGGACTCAGGGGCTTCAGATTTTGCTGTTTCTTTTAAACCTGAAACAGAGAAATTTAATTTGTGGAGGACAGAAATCCTCTTTTGCCTGCCCCAAATTAAATGTTTCGTCTCTCCGTTTATAGCACTTCATAAATAACCCATAGCCAAGATAACACTGTGACTTTCTTCTCCCAGCGTTGCAATCCTGGAGCGTCAGAACAAAGACTGTGTGTGTGAGGAAAGAGCTGGAGATATTTGTTTATTGGAAGGGAGAAAACTGAGATTAAAAATTGCAGTTAGCAGGGGAGAAGGTGTCTTCCTTCCTGCTGGCATTGCCCTGTGCCTGCGAGCCAGCCATGCTCACAAGGAGCCTTGGAGAGGGCTGCGTCCGCCTCTGTACAAGATGCTGAACCAGTGAAGAGGGCACGCCGGGCAGGGGGAGGGGCTGCCTCGGCCCTGGGAGGTGGAGGTGCGGCCGGGAACTTGGAGCTTTCGCTTAAACATAAGGAATGATTTTTTCTCATCAACAGTAAGTGCCATTTTCGTCATCAGCTCTGCATAGGGCCGAGGCGCCGGGTGCTGTCCCTTGTGTCTTGCTCTCTGGCTGTGTCGCTTTGGTTACAATAGAAATCACCGATGAGATGGTGGCTGCGGAGTGTTTGTGCTCAGCCATCGGGGGATGGGTTCTTTCCCAGCGTCAGCATGCGTGTGGTGTCTGCAGTCTGCCTCTGACAAGCAGGGCAGAGGAGTGATTATGCGGTGTGGAAAATGGAAGTCCTCCGGTGACAAAAATGCTTCAAAGAGGCAGTGAGCTCAGACGTGTATTGTAATGCCTCTGCCCCTAAATCAGGGCTTCAGGATCTTGGAGTAATGCATTATTTTGCCATAAGGATGTTTAGTCATGTGAAAAGATACAATTGTACAGGATTTCTACAGTGTTTTTTGCAACTGACAGCTGCCCACAGGTTTGACTGTTTATGTCAGTACAAATTCGGATACTTGAACCATCTCAGTTTTTCTTAGTATTTTTTAAATTAGGCATAGGAATTTTTTTGTTCACTTAGGCTGATTTAGGGCTTTTATAATTTAACTGTAGACTCCTGAGCACATAGAGGATAGGACTAAATGGTAAATTATTCCATATGTATAAATTTGACATGTAAAGCCTTCATCATACATTGTTAAGGCTTAGGCTTGGTATATAGAATGCTGCCAACCTGGCTTGATTTTGTTTGTTTGGAAGGAGAGCAGTGTTTATCATTGTTATATTCTCATCCATCGCTAGTTAAAAGAAAAACTTTATTTGCCTTGATTGTTTTCTGCATTTTTACCCATAATTACTGCAAAGGAACTCTTGTAATTTAAAGCAGCTCTTAGGCATAATTCTTTTGTTTGGTTTCATAGAAAACATTTTGCTTTAGGTCTCTCAATAAAGAGCCTATGCAGGTGGAAAACTTTGCTTTTGTACCTAAAAATTTTGTTTTTCTGATTCTCAGAACTGGGATTTAATTCAGAAAATCATGCTGCTTTTTCCTGGAGAAAGGTTGTTTGTTGAAATGTCTATGTGAGAAATGTTCAGAGCACCGGGTCAAAACCCGTGCGAGTGCAGAGATGGGGGCCGCGGCGGCAAACTGCTCAGGTGGTTGATGTCAGGCAGTGTTGAGGTTGCTTCTGTGTGCCAGCAGGCTGGTTTCTGAATAGGTTTTCTTATTTCCAGATATTAACTCGAGATTTCAAATTTTTCAAGAGCAGTATTAACAAGGCCTAACATGTGGAGGTCAGTCGCCTGGGTTGGCAAAAGACAAACGCTTCCTGGCCTGGGACAGGTGATCATTAGGTTACAGCGTCTGCACAGAACAGAACGATGCACACTCCGCCATGTACCTGATGGGTCCCAGGGTCAGTCATTACCTGATGATCAGAGGAGCACCATTTAGACTCCCAGGCATTTGGGGGTATTAGGCCTCTGGATGGAGTTTGGCATATACCGGCTAAATCCTGGCTGGATGAGTGCTTTGTCACTTCTTGGTGACCTTCTTTTCCTTCCCTCCCACCTTCCCCTCCTCTTTCACTTGCACTAAGTATGTCTGTGATGTGAGTGTCTGTCAGCGCTTCATTGGCCCTGTGTGAAACCGGGGCTGAGGAGCAGGGGTGGCTTCTAGGCTGGCAGCACACTGCTTTGTGGGAAAAGGGCTCTGATATGCTCTGTCTTTACAGCTTTTTTAAAAAAATCTAACTTGGCCACTTCTTTTATGAAGAAGACAAATCAGACAAATTGGATGGAAGGTATGAGTGAACATCATTTACTCCTTCAACAGCTATTTATTGAGCAACTCCTATGTTGTATTACAATGTCAACATTACATCTGAATTAGGTGATGACCTCTCTGGGAAGAAGGCCTATCTTCCAGCTATCTCTGAATCCAAGGGTCTGTGCAGGATCCAAGACAAGGCACATGGCTAAGTGATTACTGAAAGAAAATCAGAGAGGGGAAACATGGGCAGCGTGTATCGAGCCTTCTGGCCTCCTCCCCAGGCACCTGCCAAGAGCCCCCAGTTTTAGCATCCACTATACCAGCTCCTACCCCCCAGTGTATCCTGAGCTATGAGTCCAGACTTCTGGTCATGTTCTCTGGCTGCAGCAAAACGATCCTGTACCAACAGGATGTGCATGTTAGTGTGTGTAGGATTATGTGAGAGGATGGGTAGTACTTCGGAACAGCAGCTCCAGGCCAGACTGCCCAGGTTAGAATCCTGCCTCCACTATTGACCATGTGACTTGCGTGAGCTCTTTACTCTCTGTGCCTCGGTTTCCTCATCTGTCAAGTAGGGATAATAATATTACCTATCTCCTAGCATTGTTATGAAGAGGAAATGATGCCTATAATCCTGGTACTTTGGGAAGCTGAGGCAGCTGGATCACTTGAGGTCAGGAGTTGAAGACCAGCCTGGCCAACATGGGGAAACCCCGTCTCTACTAAAAATACAAAAATTAGCTGAGCATGGTGGCAGGTGCCTGTAATCCCAGCTACTCAGGAGTCTGAGGCAGGAGAATCACTTGAACCTGGGAGGCGGAGGTTGCAGTGAGCCCAGGTCGTACCACTGCACTCCAGCATAGGTGATAGAGACTCCATCTCAAAAAAAAAGCAAATGAGTTGCTGACATGAAGCACAACAGGCCTGGCACATGTGGCCATCAGCGTGGGATACAGATGTTTCATTTTAATAATAAAGTTTATCATTGTAAAACATACATGTAGAAATTTTAAAAGAACGGGATGACAGTAGACAGTCTCGTATTTTATTCCTACACCCCACTGGTTTGTCCTGAGCACCCCATTTTGGATACCAGAGTCCTGGGAAAACCAAGCAAATTATTCCCCCACCTTCTCCATACCCTCTCTGGGTGTCGCACACCTAACCCCACGGTTAACAGTTCAGGATCACCACAGCCCTGTGGGTCTGTACCCAGGCAATTGTGTTGCTAGTTAGCTCCCTTCATTTAAATACGTGCATTCTTCGGTGTGTTAATTGCTTTTAAGTTAGAAGAGAGGAAACAAGGAAAAAGAAAAAAATATATAAATAAATACTTGGATTCTAGCCCTCTTCTTTTCAAAATAAGAAAGAGGCTGGGATTCTTAGGGTGGAATAGGGTCAGGGGCTAGAGGAAGGCCGTGGGAGATTTCATTCTGGGCAGAGGGAGAAGTGGGGAGGGCGGGAGAGCTGTGCCGAGGTCACGAGCCTGAGCCCTTCCCCCACCCCCAGGGACGCTCTCGTGGCTGGGCCTCTTCTCCGGCAGAGCCTTCCAGGAGGGCAGTCCTTCAGGAACTGCCTGGAGCACTCCTTGTCCCACGGTGCCAGGGGTTCCCAGCTACGCTGGTAGTTGCCTGGAGTGTTCTTTCTGGAACCAGGGCAATCAAGGTGGCAAGATACTGGGGTGAGGAGGGTGTACCTCTGAAACCATAGGAATGAAGGTGGGATCTAGGTTATAGCTATATCCAGGCCTGGTCCTGGATTCCATGACTTCCTTTTTAATAAATCATCTGTGGCTCTGAAGGGAACGTATCCTTGTGGTGTTTGTGGTAAGAATGTAATTTGGAAAACGGGCATTTATCTCCGAGGCATTCTGTCTTTCACATTCAGTCCCCTCAGCTACCCAGTGAAAGAAGGTACTACTATGAACACCATTTTTTTTTTTTAATATGGAACGCTTCACGAATTTGCGTGTCATCCTTGCGCAGGGGCCATGCTTATCTTCTCTGTATCGTTCCAATTTTAGTATATGTGCTGCCGAAGCAAGCACTGTGAACACCATTTTATAGATGGCATTAAACATGGCCAGGACGCAAACCCAGGCCCTGACCACAGAGTCTGTGTTCTTCTATCTCCAGACCACACATCCTTCTTCCAAGCTTGCCCTTGAGAATAAAACACTGATGAAAGAACTTTGTGAGGTCCAGTGCCATGTAAATAAAGCATGACTGTAGCGTCATGTGGGCCAGTGCCCACTCTGTGCAGATGACTTTACATGAAGCCTCTTATTTCAGTCTCACCACCACCTGCAAGGTGGGTAATCTTGCAGATCGTGAGGAAACTGAGAGTCAGCGGTTAGGTACGTTGCAGCGTGCAGAGCTCTTAGATGGGAGAATGGATCTTGGGTCCAGGTCTGCTTGCCTCCGGAGTTCTGGCCTTCACCTCACCTGATGCTGCCACCTCCCTGAAGCTTAAGCAGCTTTGAGGGTGTACTAGAAATAAGGGGGCTGAGGTGAAAGGACTTTCACTAAATCTTAAAAGTAGCTGGTAATAGAGCTAGAAGTCAGTCCCTGGGATTGACTTGGTAAGTTGTAAGATACACATTTTTTTTTTTAATCCACACTTATATGACTACTCCATGGTCCACTTAAATCATAGCTTCTAGCGGAATGTCCATATTTGTCCATTCACCAAGCATTTGTGGAGAGCATCCTGCCCATCAGGCACTGTGGGAGGTGCTGTGTGTGCGGTGGAAACTGGCCGGCTGCAGCCTGGCCCTGGTGCTCCCTGTCCTGGTGGGTGTCTGAGAGAGTGCAAGGTTAGAGGCAGAGTGGCCCCTGAATGCTTGAGGTACAGAGATCAAGGGGCTGAACCGGTTTTCAGGGTAGGGCAGGGACTATTGAAAGCTTTGATCATGGATCAGACTTGCCTTCTGAAACTTACTTACACTTTGGCTACAGAACCAAAGGTGGGCAGGAAGTCTAGGGAGCTGAGAGGAGGTTGTTCAGTCAAGTAAGAGGTGATGGTGGCATGTAGCGCAGTGTTTCCTGAGAGTTAGGGTCGGTGCCCTCATTTATCACTCTAGTGCTCCCAGCCATGGGGCGCAGTTCTGACAGCATCTCCCAACAACGTAAGTATTGATCAGTGGGAACTTTCCTTTAGAGCCATTACTTTTAAGTGTCTGAGATTAACTACAAATCCCACAGAACGCCAGGACAGATCCTGGCTCTACTCGCTCTGCCTTAGGACTTTAAGGAAAGCGGTTTATTGGAGCATTTTATTTTAGTATATATGTCAGAAAAAGATTGTTTTCCCTCAACAGCTACATCACGTCCCCTTGACAGCATGTGGACGTGCACGCCAAGTTGTACTGATGCCATGCGTGTGCTTTCAAATCTGCTCCATGCCGAGTTGGGCTGGATGGGAGCTGAGGCAGACTGGTGAGGGAGATCCCATTTAGAACTGCGCTTGCATGCAGATTTCCTTTGCCCCTCCCTTTCTGACAGGCAGAGATGCCCCGTAATCTACCCACATGGGCTGGTTCATTGTATACAGCTGGGTGAACCCCTCATACTGAAGCAGTAGGGCTTGGCACATATTCTCTGCTTACCCAAAGGGGAGGGTCCCATGCGAGGCCTTGTGGACCAAATACCACCAAGTGAACCAGGCATGTAACATCTTTAATCTCCCAGGGTAGATCACCGGCTGCTGCAATCTCAGGCATATACACGGCAGAAACTGGGCAGAAGTCAGGGGTGGTTATTTTCACTTAGGAAAAAATGGCTATCTTCTCACCTCTGAAGCCCCAGGAAGATGAACTGGGTCTCAGAGGATCTCACTCTGGGAATGATAGGACTTCCATTTGCATGGGTGGATTAACTCTCCGTCCTTTCGAAAGTCAGCAGAGGCAACAGCCTTGCAAAGCTTCACATATTCTCTGAGAACTCGTATCTGGTGACATGAGAGTTGTTCTGATATAAAATCAAAGCAAAATAGGTTCTTTTTTACCCTGCAATGCTCTTATTGGAACATTCTTCTACCACTAAGTATTGGGCTTTTGATTTCCATCACTTTTTGTTTGTTTGTTTTGTTTTTCTGCAAATATGTGTAGGGTGAAGAAGTTGAAGGAGACCTTTGCTTTTATTCAGCAGTTGGACAAAAACATGAGCAACCTTCGCACCTGGTTGGCTCGAATTGAGTCTGAGCTTTCCAAGCCTGTTGTTTATGATGTCTGCGATGATCAAGAGATCCAGAAGAGGCTCGCTGAGCAGCAGGTGGGACAATCAGAAATGAGCTCCTGCAAGAGTATGGGTGTCCGCGATGTGCACTGACTCAGGCCTTCCCTGTATAGCTGTGTGTTTTCACGTGCTCACATTTCATAACGTTGGTTTGCTTTTTCCAGAGAAAACTGACCATCTTTCCACGTTCTTATATCCATCTCTTGAGTGCTCCCTCCCACATTCATGTAGCTTTTTGTGAAACTGTGTGAATAATGTTTAAGATGCAAACCTTAATCTTGGTGGTAAATAAGGTTTTTAAAATTATGTCTTTTTTTTGACTCTGATCTTTGTTGTGTTTTGTTAATATAGTTTTGAAAGGCAACTAATTGAAAGAAAAGCAACTTTTCTAACCAAGGAAGGTTCTTATGGGATAATATTCTGTGTGTCTGGAACAGCTTTTTAAAAAATTAAAACAAGAAAAGGTGTGATAAGGAACATGCTTGGACCCAATAGTTTAGGAAGACTTTTAAGAGCTGCAATGCTCTGTGCATTTTTGTTATCAGATATGCATGCTCTGAGCCAATCCTGGAAATTGTGCAGTTTGAAAGCTGCTGAGTTCTGCCAGTGTTTCTCATTGTACCCACCTGGTAGGTGCTATTTGACGTCACTAGTTTATCAAATCCACTTTCCTGACTTCCCTGGTCTCATGGCCACATGCTCATTCTCACATGCAATGCCTGGATTTGTCTTTTTTTTTTTTTTTAAATAGCTAAGTTTATCTTAATCTTTCTTTAGCTTTTGTTCACCTCTTTTTTCTCAGACCTGTGGGCAGATTCTGTTTTGACTGTAGAAGCAGTATGATTCTCAGAGTCGAATCTGTTTTCTTCACGTTAAGCCTCCACCACACACCACATACCACAGATGCTTAGAGACAGGATTGAGGGTGAACCTTTTTCACCAGATTCAATATTTGGTGCTACTGTTGACATTTTTTAAGAGATGGCGTCTCACTGTATTGCCCAGGCTGGTCTTTAACTTCTGGGCTCAAGTGATCCTCCCACGCCAGCCTTCTGAGTAGATGGCACTGCAGGCAGGCACCGCCATGCCTGGCCCTCCCTGCTCTTGACTTTTCTAAGTGCTATTACAATTACTGTTTAAATGATGCCTGTTCTCTGGCTTTCAAGCTAGTATGATTTAGTAATGCTACAAATTAAAAATACTGGTTTTTCCACTTAGCTTTGGAACTTTAAGCATGTCTTTTTCATCGAGGTCATCTAGACTCTGCTTTGTGCAGAAAAGAATATTGATATAAGTATTAGGGAATTTTAATGGACATTACAGAGATTTTAATGCCTCTCTCATTGGAGTCACAGCTACTGAATACATCAGTTTTACTTAAAAGTGTGATCCACTAGGATGAATGTCTTTGAACAGTCTGTGAAAAGGCAAGGCCTTGCAAATGAATTTACCCTGAGTGGTGAGTTTTTTCAGGTAGATTATATGGAAGCTGTCAATACCTTTCCTCTTAAAGAATGGCTGGCCAGATTTTGCTGGGGCTGTTGATAGTGTGTTAATTTTTTTTAAATCCAAAGTGTGACAGAACATTAAATTAATTAAATTGCAGAGAATTTGTTCCCAAAAGCATACAATTTGGAGCCACTGCTATTCTCTTAGCCTTATTTCTTCCCATCCTGCAGTGGCACATAATTTCAATCTGGTTGATTTGAAAATTCTCTCTTTATAGAATTCAGCATCACCTTAGTGACATTTCTATCCCTTGGTTACTTTAAAAAAAAAAAATCAATGGAATTGGTGTTCAGGACTACCATTATTGTGTAGAAGTTAGATACTGTGTTAGTTTTCTACTACTGTTGTAACCAATTACAGATTTAGCAGCTTAAAAACACAAATTTATTATATTTCTGGAGGTTAGAGATCTGAAATGGATCTCACTGGGCTAAGATCAGGATGTCATCAGGGCTGTGTTCCTTGCTGGAAGCTCTGGGGAGAATCCATTTTTTTGCTTTTTCTGGCTTTAGAGGCCACCCACATTGCTTGGCTCATACGTGCCTCTTCTGCCTTCAGCGTCATCAACATTGCATCTCTCTGTGTCTTTCTTCATAGTCACATCTCCCTCTAGCTGCCTCCTCTTCTGCCGTTAAGGACCCTTAAGATTACAGTGGGCCCACCCTGCTAATCCCGGATAATCTCCCTATTTCAAGGTCAGCTGATTAGCAACTGCAATTCCCCGTGTAATCTAACAGATTCACAGATTCCAGGATTAGGATCTGGATGTGTGTGTGTGTGTTGGAGGGTGTCATTGTCATTATTCTGCCTGCCACAGATGATCTCAGGATACTTTTAGTATTTTTGTTAAAAAGAATAAGTTACAGTGTATTTATATTATACTAAACTCAGACCTTAAGTACCCCATCCAAAACACTGGCAACAAATGTGTTACACAAAAGAATTATGCATGGGCCACTTTTTAAAACCTTACCTAGTGACCATTTTTGGTCTGGGTTAGAAAACCACCTTACCTATGTTTACTTTTCAAACTAAATATAATAAATTAATTGCTTCCAAAAATAAGACCTAAAAACATGGCATCACCTAGCATTGCCTTATGCAAAAGCCCTCGGCCCCCCAAAGTAGCTAAGAGCCATGATGTCCCTGGATCCTCACTGTAATGCACCTGGTCGGGGAGGGGTCAGACCCTCTAAAAGTCCTCTCTGTTTCGCCTTTCTTACATAGAACACCTTTAGGTATAAGGTAATGGGGGTTATTCCTATGGAATATATCATCTTTAAAATGCACAGGAAGTAGTGGCAATTTTGTGACATTTAAATCACAAATCACTTTCGTTGAAACTTTTTAAGATCCCTGTCCTAGTTTTTTCATTGGTTGGTTTCTTGTTTCTCTGTGGGGTGTGCCAGATGGTGGCTTGGAGGAGTTATTAGTTACCCTTCCATTGGCTAATGAATAGCCCCTGCCGTGGGCCAGCTGAGCTTCACCTCACGCCCCCTGAACCATCCCAACACCCCCCGTCCCACTTGCTACCCAAGCCCCTCCCACAGAGACATTCAGGAGCTGGCACTGGGGTTTCACCCTATATGATTTTCTGTCTTTTCAGCCTGTTTTTTTTCTCCTCAGCCTCCCTTACCTTCTGTTTTTGGTTCCTTTTTATTCTCATTCTTCTGGCTGCGTTCTCTTCTCCAGTTTCAGGTCTATCTCCTCTTGCTCTGTACCTCCCAACCCCCAAGTTCCTCCCCAACCTCAGTGTTCTGTGTCACCTGCCCAGGGGCAGAAAAACAAAGTGAACAGGAGCCTGTTAGAACTGTCAGCAAAAGTCTTTCTCAATGTTTTATGTTGTTTCTTAAATCTACTTTTTCTCTAGATTTGGACAGTTTCTAAGACCTAATTCTTGTGCAGACTTACATCTCTGTGGATACTAGTGGTAGGATTATTTCAGTTTGCAAAATGTTCCTGTCTAGCACTTAAATGGTCTGCATTTTAAAAGGTAGTCTGGCACTGTATTTTCTATTGTACAAGGTAACTAGTAGGCCATTGTGTGGTGTTTTACATGGTTTTAAAAAAAATTTTGAAAATGTTTTTTGAAAAGTTTTGAGAAAGTTTTGAAAATGTTTGAGCTTTTTTTTAAACCAAGATGTTGATGTTCTTTTATAAATTATTGTAGAGCTCATTTCTTACGGCCATTTACCCTAAATATTAAATCAGTTTTCTTTAGCCATTTGATTCAATGTAAGCTGAATAAATAATGTAGGATAATTGCAGAGTTTATTAAAATACAGAGCATTCATATTGTCCATAAACTAGAACCTCTCTCTGCTTTTCAGCTAGACCTTACCCACCTGGAGCCAGATGAGGTCATGGGCATTTTTCAGTTATAAGTGATGAGTATTATTTATTTAACACCAGTATCAGGGTTCCTAATTTATTATTTTAATATTTAAATAGGACATATATCTTCTGATTTTAGAAGGGCCCCACGACAGTGCTATGAACCGGTAAGAGTTCTTAAAACTGGAATTTTATTTAGACATAATAACTGTAAAGTCAGTCCTCAAATTGACTCCAGGGAGACTCCCACCATTCAAGCATAACAGGCCTTCCACCCACACTGCAGAGCTCTAACGAAATACCCTGCACATTCTTCACAGTGCACACGGGGTGGCCAAGTGGACAACACATCTCTTCTGAATATAACCTGGTGGTGGTCGTTTGTACTCAGGATCAGTGTTAGGAACTGCCTGATTTAAAATTCGGTTGGCGGGTTGGCATTTTATTCCCTCATATCAACCTAAACACACAACGATCGGAATTGCGCATTTATATGAAGAAAAGTAAGAATAGGGGCTGGGCATGGTGGCTCACCCCTGTAATCCCAGCACTTTGGGAGTCTGAGGAGGGTGGATCGCTTGAGCTCAGAAGTTGGAGGCCAGCCTGGACACCATGGCAAAACCCCATCTCTACCAAAAATACAAAAAATTGCTGAGTATGGTGGCCAGCTACTTGGGAGGCTGATGTGGGAGGATCGCTTGAGCCTGGGAGGCAGAGGTTGCCGTGAGCCAAGATCGCACCACTATGACAGAGTTGAGACCCTTGTCTCAAAGAGAAAAGTAAGAAAATAGTGGTCCCATCTAGTAATATAGTAATAATCTCAAATTATTTAAATATCAAAGTGACCTGGAATGAAGCTTATATTGCCTTTCTGTAGATGGTGACAGCTACCATTTATAATATAGTCCTCTTATTAACTGAAATTTGTTGAGTCCTGGGAACTGGATTTAGTCTAGTTAATAGTGGCTTAAAGTAGTGTAGATTTCAGAAATTGGTATATTATGAAATAATTAAAATAGAATTTAACTTAGTCTTTGCTTTCTCACAATGTAATTTGGATATTAAAACTAAATGTGGTCTCGTGTCACTTGTCACAGAATTTGGACATCAGGGATGCCTAACTCTTCCAGAATGGCAAAACAAACAGGTTCCTCATCTCCCTCCCTCCCTGCAGCCCACTCATGGGGGTGCAGCAGTGTTACTATCCGATGATGACTAAAAGTGCCATGTTTATTCGTAAAGAGGTTTTCCAGTTTTTCCTATGACCATGCATTTTCTCTTCACAAATGTTCCTTTTTCCGAATTGGGGATTGCATCACTTTCCCCATCAAAGGACAAGACTGCAGAAACCCTGCCTCTCCCCAAGCCACCGCAGCCTTGGCTGGGCTTTATCGGCTGGGGAGGCCAGGTCTGTCTGCCAGAATTCCTCCCGTGGGCTCATGAAGCCCTTGAATGAGCTCATGGGGAGCCTGTGGGCACGCACACTGCTGCATGCACAATTTGGTGTGTGTTTGAAGAGTTCAGTAGCCCATAAAAGGTGGAGAGTTCCTACTGAAGAGACTCACTTTCTAAAGACTTACCTGAAACCAAGTCTAAACTGGAGCCCTTTGGGGTGGGTGGTATGGAGTAGATCCCATGCATACCCAAAGTCTGTGGGGCAATGGGCTCTCAGCAGTAATGGTGCCACCTGTCAGTGAGTAGAGGACGACGCCCACCACTGTGCCACCCCTCACGTGGTTCAGCACGCAAGTCCTAGGTGTTTTCAGTGTTTCAACTTTGTGTCAGGTGCTTACAGCACAAGGGTAACACAAAGATGAGAGGGATTCCATGTGTACTGCCAAGCCCATGGTGGAAATCCACGCAGGGAAGTATCCCCTGGGCTGGGAGAAGGGAGGGAGGAAGGGGGGTCCTTTGATGCTGACCCTCCTGCTGTCACCAACGTCTCAAGAGGTTTCTTACTCTGTTGTAATCACAGGATCTACAGCGAGATATTGAACAACACAGCGCAGGGGTGGAGTCTGTGTTTAACATCTGTGACGTTCTACTGCACGACTCCGATGCCTGTGCAAATGAGACTGAGTGCGACTCGATCCAGCAGACCACCAGGAGCCTGGACAGACGCTGGAGGAACATTTGTGCCATGTCCATGGAGCGGCGCATGAAGTAAGAACTAAGCTCCCCCAAAGGTCTTCAGCATGGTCAGCCGAACTCAGCACACCCTTCTGACCTCATTCACAGTAACTGTTCTGTTCATTTCACTTAGAAATGCGCCAGGTATTGGCAGAGAAGGCCCAATGCTTATCAAAGGATTTATTCAAGAAAAATGTAACAGGAGTCATGTCTCTCTCCAGCTCTCCTGTGTGGGGTATGGCTGTGAGCTGGCCACTGTGCTTCTGTTGACCTAGCCAGGTAGTAGTGGAGGCAGCCCTGTCTCCTAGTTTTTTAACCTCTGTGAAGCAGGAGCTCTGAGGTGCTTGGCACTCCCAGGCGGGAGGAGCACAGACCAGAAGTGGCGTCCCTGTTATTTCCCAGAAGGGGTAACAGGGTCTCCCCCACTAAACTGTGCAGGTGTCAGGGGATAAAAGAAGGGCAAAAGCACGGGCTTAGCACGGGCTTGCAGGGGATGGCTTGTGTTAAGATGCTTTCCTCCCATCAGAATCGAGGAGACGTGGCGCCTGTGGCAGAAGTTTTTAGACGACTATTCCCGCTTTGAGGACTGGCTCAAGTCAGCGGAGAGGACGGCGGCCTGCCCAAATTCCTCAGAGGTGTTGTACACAAGTGCCAAAGAGGAACTGAAGAGGTTTGAGGTAAACGCCTTCTCCATCCCAGTCTCCTGATCATAACCAAGCCTGCAGCGAGCCTGGGAGCTGCTGAAATGGCTTCCTCTAAGTGGCCAGCTTCTCCTCACCTCTGGCGAGGGCTGCCCAGTCCACAGCCTGCCCCCGGCTGCTGAGACAGCTTTGCAAGACATTGCGGATGTATGCCAGCTGCTATGCAATGAACTTGAAAGCCTGTTGTGTAACTGGCATCAGGACTGGTGAATTAGGCCCTCTGCTGCCATTGCAGTTTGGGGGTGAACCCCTGGCAGCAGGTTGCTTGAGGTGTAGAAGGGAAGGAGGGTGTCATGGCACTCTGCACACTTTGGCTCTGACCCCTCCCGTGTGATGCAGGCCTTTCAGCGGCAGATTCACGAGCGGCTCACTCAGCTGGAGCTCATCAACAAGCAGTACCGGCGGCTGGCCCGGGAGAACCGCACAGACACAGCCAGCCGGCTGAAGCAGATGGTCCACGAAGGCAACCAGCGCTGGGACAACCTCCAGAGGCGGGTCACGGCCGTCCTGCGGAGACTCAGGGTGAGCTCCCCTGCGCCTGGCTCGGGTGTAGATTTTCAGGGAGACGTAACGTGCGATATGCAATGGCAGGCTTGTCACACACAAAGCAGCAGATCGAAGGTTTCACTTCAGGCCTGAGCTGTTTTAACATTCCTCCAACACGAAGCCCAAAGCTGCCAACGTTCATTTTCTAAAAGGGGGATTTGCATGTGGAGCTTCTCAGGCAGGGCCTGTTGATGAGATTTGTGTTACCAACACACAGCTCTTTTTACAACTTCTATAACCCGTGGTGGTGTGCATGTTAGCACAGAGTCCAGGGCACAGCTTCACTGGGTCTGGAAAAGGCAACACATGGGTCCCTGGAAGGAGCCCCACTTTGCCCATCTGTCTGTGTTTTTGGGACCCACCAGCTCTCGCACTGAGGATGGACAAGGCACATGAATGCAAGAGCCTCTGTCTGCACTGGGGGGTTGGGGACTGTGATTATTCTCTGAATTTCAGACCACACAAAGGTTTGGTTTTTGAAGGTAAATATTCACCTTAGATTAATGTCATTCAGAAGACGTGCTGTGTAGACCTGTGTGAGTCTGGGTATAAACTGAAAGGACGGTCACAGGCAGGGACTACAGGACACAGTTTTAATTTCCGCATCTGTTCTCAGGGCAGGGCGTTGCTGAACCCATTCTAGAAAGATACGAATCTGGGCTTCTTTCTTTTCTTTCTTTTTTTTTTTTTTCTTTTCTCTCTCTCTCTCTCTCTCTCCCCTCTTCTCAGGAAGACATTGGCTTTTCTAGTAACCTAGACAACTCCTGTGCATTTCTTTCTGTCTCTCTCTCCCTTCCTGTCTCCCCCTCTTTCTTTCTCTCTCTCTTCTCTGTCTTCTTTCTTTTTTTTTTTTTTTTTTTTTT
>NW_012101943.1:3411344-3477017 GCF_000951045.1 Mandrillus leucophaeus
TTCACCATGTTGGCCAGGATGGTCTCGATCTCCTGACCTCATGATCCGCCTGCCTCAGCCTCCCAAAGTGCTGGGATTACAGGCGTAAGCCACCGCGCCTGGCCCTCTTTCTTCTTTCTTGACAAGGTCTCACTCTGTTTCCCAGGCTGGAGTGCAGTGCTGAGATCATAGCTCACTGCAGCCTCAAACTCCTAGGCTCAAGGGATCCTCCTGCCTCAGTCTCCTGAGTAACTAGGATTACCGGCATGCATCACCGTGCCTGGCTGATTTTAATTTTTGTGGAAATGGGGGTCTCACTATGTTGCCCAGGCTGGTCTCAAACTCCTGGCCTCAAGTAATCTTCCACCTTGGCCTCTCAAAGTGCTAGGATTGCAGGTGTGAGCCACCATGCATTAATTATCTCCTGCCGATTTGGCTGTGGCTAATCTGCCTTCGTTTGGCACTGAAGCTCTACCAATCTGAACATCAGCTGCCTATTTGTGAAGTGATAACCTGAGAGGTATCCTTAATTGAAGATGATAAATCTGCTCTGGGTCTTCTTTCTCTGAGAGAACACGTTCAGAATTCTATCAGTGAGGGCAGAAAGGGGCACCAGGCTGGCCTCAATCCTGAGATCAGGGCTTTTCCATCTTGAAGCTACTAAATCCTTGTCAAGCAAAAGCTGCCAAAGGCTAATGCGTGAAACAGGCAGAAGGCCTGGCCCGGCCCCTCAGGGAGCTCTTCAAAGGACAGAGGAAAATCACTGATTTGGACTAGATAATTTTAGAATTTCAAATACTTAAGGACCTTGGAGACCATAATCAACATTCCCACTCTCTCCCCGACTTGCCAGCGTAGACGCTGGGGCTCAGAGAAGTTCAGGGGGCTTGTTTGGTACATAGAACCAGGACCAGACCCCAGTCTTCTGAACACAGTGCTTCTGGGGCTTTCTGGGTATCCGAGAGGCAGATTTCTCCCTGCGTATTCTGGGTACCGTTTTCTTGTGGCCAAAGGTGACCTTGCTGTCTGTCTGAACTCTTGTTCTGTGGTCAGTACAAATGTGATTTCCTCCCCGCTTCTGCAGCATTTCACCAACCAGAGGGAAGAATTCGAGGGCACCAGGGAGAGCATTCTGGTGTGGCTCACAGAGATGGACCTGCAGCTGACCAACGTGGAGCACTTCTCAGAGAGCGACGCCGATGACAAGATGCGCCAGCTGAATGTGAGGGCCGCTTCCCTAGCTCTTCTCAAAAGAACGCACCTTTGCGGGGAGAGCTGGCCAAGTGCAAATTTCACCCGATACTCCTGAGAGCAAACTTCAGAATTCTTAAAGCAGCCAGGCTACATCCCACCTGTGTACTACCAGATTATCACGTGCAAGGACATTGTTCTTTACGGTCGAGGAGTATTGGTGTCACCAGTGGGGCCGAGAACAGAGGTCCACTCTCCCACTGTTTCTGATATCTGCATGACAGGCTAATCTCACTGTAATTCTCTCCTTGGCTAGATTTTGGAAGAGGTTGAGAAATGGAAATTTGCCTTCCCTAGCATAATGGCACCAGTGAATATTATTGTGTCAGCAAACGCAAATGCCCATTTGTGGCTTATTATGGGAAATGTTCTGTTCCCACCAAGTTTTGCCATGGCAAGGTCTTTCTCTCACACCCAGTAACGGTAAATGTCCACCCGTGTCAAATTTTTAGAATTATTTTAATTGGAAAAGCCAGTGCCCATAAGGAGGGGGAATATGGACAGTCATTTTAAATTCCTACAGTGTCATTGTCACTTGGTTAAAAACTAAAGCTAGAGTACTAGGTGAAGGAACAAAATACTGACATTTGGATGCTTTTCTATGGCCCCGTTAGAAGAAACAGGCACTGGAAGCTCAGGGGAACTTTCTTTGAAATCCTTTCTTTCTTTTCTCTCAACAGGGCTTCCAACAGGAAATTACATTAAATACCAACAAGATTGATCAGCTCATTGTGTTTGGGGAGCAGCTGATTCAAAAGAGCGAGCCCCTGGATGCCGTGCTGATTGAGGATGAGCTGGAGGAGCTCCACCGCTACTGCCAGGAGGTGTTCGGAAGGGTCTCCCGGTTCCACCGGCGGCTCACCTCCTGCACTCCGGTACGGGCACTGCCACCTAGAAACGGCACCTGGGCTGCTCAGTTTACGTGAGACCGAATTTTTAAAGAATTAGGAGACCTATCTTAGAGTGGTTAGTTATGGTTTATTTTTTGGTTGAAAAGAAAAGGCTATATCGAAACATTTTAATTTCCACTTTTATTAATATAGAGCCACAATGACTCACAGGTTCCTATTCCCCAGTGGAAAGCATGGCACTTCTGAGGCGCATGCTCTGCGAGTCGGTTTTAAGTGTTCCTCAGGGCCGGGCTTGTCTGGCAGGTGTCACTACCCCTAGAATTCCTGAAGACCTCTTCTGGCTTTTATTACATTGGTAACTCGGGAATGTATTTGCCCTTCCCTGTTTCTTAGTGACTGGAAGCTTTTAGTATTTGTGCCTTTCTGATGCTTTGTTCTCACCTTGGAAGAGAAAACACAACAGTTTCAAAAGCAACTTTGATGTTTCCCCAGACGAAAGGCCCTTTTGGGAAGTTCAGGTGGAGTTCAGGCCACTGTTAAAAGTTTACTGCCTTTGTGTGTCTGAAGCTTGAATGACAACCATTGACCAATACAACTGGCCACTCTTTCTTTTTTTGTGTCTCCAACTGACCTCATTCATGTGTAGTTATTTCATCAGACACAGCCTCAAAAATTACCCTACAATTTCTCATTATTAAGTGCAGCCACTTAGAGTTGTTTTTCTTAGACTGAAAGAGACATTATGACACAAGCAGAATAGAATATAGACACTGAGCAGTTAAGTTGGCGGGTAAGAAAACCTGGTGCATATGGTTCTGGAAGTTTGAGTCTTACCCAGAACATTCAAATGTCCTTTTCAAAAATGCTCTGATTCTTGGAGGACCTGCTAGTAACCATCAATGAAACTTTGGCCACCATTTCCTTATCTCCTAGATAAAGTTGTTTAACTTAGATTATCAAACTTCAGCTTTTTTTTTTCCTAAGAAAAAAGAGCTGGAGGTTTGGGAAGATATGGATTCTAGGCCCCTCTCCCGATTGTCTAAACTGGAATAACCAGAAACAGGACCTGGGAACCTGATCTGTTTAAAACTGCCTTACGAATACTACTGGCAGTTATTTTTGGAAACTGCTGGACAGGCAGACTTCTCATGCTCTTCTAATTGTAGAAGCCTATGAGTTGATTAACAACTGGATACTTTGGTTTAGGGTTTGGAAGATGAAAAGGAGGCCTCTGAGAATGAAACGGACATGGAAGACCACAGAGAGATCCAGACTGATTCTTGGCGTAAAAGGGGAGAGAGCGAGGAACCGTCATCTCCTCAGTCCCTGTGTCATCTAGTGGCCCCAGGGCACGAGCGGTCTGGCTGCGAGACCCCTGTCAGCGTGGACTCCATCCCCTTGGAGTGGGACCACACAGGCGACGTGGGGGGCTCCTCCTCTCATGAAGAGGACGAGGAGGGTCCATACTACAGCGCACTGTCAGGTAACAGCTGGGTTCCCAGCGCCCTGGAAAGTGACCTGTTTGGCTGTGTTTTTAGCCCTTAACAACACGGCCAGCTCTCGATGACCAAGAGTCCAGCTTGTAGCCAACCCTGACTTCTGTGGTTTCCTGTGTTCTATCCTGCCCATCTCTAACTACCTGAGAATTGACCACTCTCATCACAGGTGGAATGAAAGGGGAAAAAAATGAAATTCACAATCAGACACCAAGGTTACTCAGTGATGGCTCTGGCTGTCTGGGAGACTCATCAGTGATTTTTTTTATTTTATTTTATTTTATTTTATTTTATTTTATTTTATTTTATTTTGGATACAGGGTCTCACACTGTCAACCAGGCTAAGGTACAGTGGTGCGACCACGGCTCATTGCAGTCTCAACCTCCAGGGCTCAAGCAGTCCTCCCACCTCAGCCTCCTGAGTAGCCGGGACTATAGGTACACGCCACCACACCCAGCTGGTTTTCAAATTTTTTGTAAAGACAAGGTCTTGCTATGTTGCCAGAGCTGGTCTTGAACAGCTGGGCTCAATAAGTCCTCCCACCTCCGCCTCCCAAAGTGCTGAGATTGCAAGCATGAGCCACCGTGCCCACCCTCCCTTTCAGTTGAGTGTCTCAGTGTCACAGACTGAGCTGCTCCTTTTGATACCCAGTGTCCTGCTTTGGACAGTCAGGAGTTGGCTGGAAAAAAAAAAACTTTCTGGTTTTCAAAATCCTTTTAATTAAAAAAATAAAGGGTAGTTTTCTCCTCTCAGCTGACAATGTTTCTACTGTGTGTTGACTTAATACTTGGGCATTAATCTTCAGGCACCTCCAGTGAGGCAAATGACATTGTTCTTTTTCAGATGTAGAAATCCCTGAAAATCCTGAGGCATATCTTAAAATGACCACAAAAACTTTGAAAGCGTCTTCTGGTAGGCCCCCGCCCATGCATGTCTCAACATGGCAGCATCCTGTGGGCACACTGCATCCTCAACCTCGCTCCCATGTCGTGTCTGCCTCTGCCTTCTGTGGACACCATGCGCCTTGGTCCTTGTGTCATGGTGTATTTACACTGCCATACTCACCCATAACTGCGTGCTCCTTACAAAACCCCATCCAAGCCAGAGCCGTCTCGATGCCAGCCCTCTCCTCCCTTCAGGCCTGTGGAGAGGGACTTTTTCGTGGTGCCTTTTTTGATGATTTTTTTCTCCATCTAACTGAAGTCCTTTGGCATGGGCCAAGCTTTCTTCATGGTGGCTTGGTTTGGAACTGTTTCCTTGCTTTACTGGGATCCCCTGGTGGAAAGAGGTGGGTTGGGGGTGGGGGGTAAAGGTGCTGGTGATTTGCCACAGGAGAAATAAAACCTTCCTTTCCTTGATTTGCAGCTCTAATCTTCATCCTTAGCCCCATCCCCATCTGCCATGGTGGGTCGGGGAGAGCCCTGAGGAGCCTTTTGGTTCCCAAGTCCATCTTGACATTCACTCTTCCCCTCACTCCTGAGAGGCCTTCTGCCCTCTTGGTTCCCAGACCCGACCTTGCCGCTCAATGTCCCTACCACGCGAGACCCTGGCTCCAAAACGCCACTCATCCCACAGCAAATCATGTTGGTCGTGCTCCATTGTGTACCCATCTAGTGAAGGCACAATGTTGCTGAGTTGCATGACTCTCATCTCATTCTCTTCTGGGACATACTGACATTTTGCAAACATGCATGCTTTGCAAGGAAAGCTGCAGAACTCATTTTCATACTGTAACCTGATGCCATGTCACCTGTGACCTGTTCGGTTGGAGAGAATGGACTATCGCTTGCTGTCTTTTGTTTCAGGTAAATCCATTTCGGATGGCCACTCGTGGCATGTTCCTGACAGCCCTTCCTGTCCCGAGCATCACTACAAGCAAATGGAAGGTGACAGGAATGTTCCACCTGTTCCCCCCGCATCCAGCACCCCTTATAAACCACCCTACGTAAGTCTTAGCTCCACTGGGAGTACAGCTACGTGTGAGTCATAGTTACATTTGCAAGAGAGATTTTGGTGTAAACTGCATGTGTTCACTCCCCAGGCATATTTTGAGTTGGTTTTCTTTTTTTTTTTTTGAGACGGAGTCTTGCTCTGCCGCCCAGGCTGGAGTGCAATGGCCGGATCTCAGCTCACTGCAAGCTCCGCCTCCCGGGTTCACGCCATTCTCCTGCCTCAGCCTCCCGAGTAGCTGGGACTACAGGCACCCGCCACCTCGCCCAGCTAGTTTTTTTGTCTTTTTCAGTAGAGACGGGGTTTCACCGTGTTAGCCAGGATGGTCTCGATCTCCTGACCTCGTGATCCGCCCGTCTCGGCCTCCCAAAGTGCTGGGATTACAGGCTTGAGCCACCGCGCCTGGCTGAGTTGGTTTTCTTATGTCGAGCTGTCCATACTTCGTTAGAACCCTGGCAAAACCGATTAGATTTAGAGAGAGGTTTCTGGCCAAAAACCATCTTCGTGTATGTTGGTGTGGTGTAACAGTCATTATTACTGTCGAGTCAGGTGTCTGTGCAAATAGTGAGCAAGCAAGGTGCTGGCTTTCCTGACCTCTCCTGAGCTCTCAAGGCTTTGTCTTTTTGTTGTCTGTTTTGTTTGTTTGTTTGTTTTTGTTTTTGTTGAGACAGAGTCTCATTCTGTCACCCAGGCTGGAATGCACTGGCACTATCTTGGCTCACTGCAACCTCTGCCTCCTGGGTTCAAGAGATTTTCCTGCCTCAGCCTCCCAAGTAGCTGGGATTACAGGTGTGCACCACCATGCCTGGCTAATTTTTGTATTTTTAGTAGAGATGGAATTTCACCATGTTGGCCAGGCTGGTCTCGAACTCGTGACCTCAAGTGATCCACCTGCCTCCGCCTCCCAAAGTGCTGGGATTACAGGCATGGGCCAGTGCATCCGGCCTTCAAGCCTTTGTTATGTTAACCTTTTGACCATACATCCTATTCCAAAAAATCATAACTTCAGATTTGATGGTGTCCTGCAGTGGACACGGATTTGATTCCTAGCCCCGCCAATCCATTGCCATTGTACCTGAGACACTTTGCCTTGCCTCTGAAAGCCTTTCTCAACGGAGGCTAAAGCTATTTCACCTAATTGTTGTTAAGATTATTGTGTGTAAAGGTAAAAAAAAGGTCCTCAGAAGTAATGGTCATGATTATTACTCCTGAATTGGTTTGTTGTTTATAGCAGTGGCTGTTTCTTCTTAGTTACATTTTCCTCAGCTGACTTGAGTTCTTGGCATGCTTTGGCTAGACAGCTCCTGGGAGGGGCAGCCTAGGGCAGCAGCGAGAGAAATTAAGGAGAGAATATTGTTACATCATTGGAGAAGACTCTGCCTTTGCATGGTCAAATCCAAGTCAGTTGATAATGGGCTGTTTGTGTCCAATTCAGAAACACTTCCTCTTGCTTAACAAGCAGGTGTCATTTCTATAAAGAATAATAAGACGGGGGAAGGACCGCAGTCCCTGACCTCTGCTTTACATCCGTTGCTCATGTGGCTTGGCTATCCCTTACTGTGATTACGCCTGTTCCTCACCTGGCCGCTTTCGAAAGCTCAACCCTTTTGTTGTGTCTGAAGCCAGATGTATCACCACAAATCTGAAGGTTTTTTTATTATTTTCATTCTGCACAAATAGGCCATACAGACACAATCCAAAGAAAGCAGGGCTTTTCTAAAAAGGGATACATTTATTTTTGGAGAGGCTCGAGATAACAGCCCAATCGGCTGTGTGATAACAGAAAAGTCAGTATGTGTAGTGAAAGATAAACACTTGGTAACGAATGCCCCTGGGAGGCAGATTCATCCTGTGTGCATTTCTGATTCTCAGTGATAATGATGCCAACCACCTCTACAGAGTGACAGGGATAACTAAAATTCTGTAAAACACTGTGAAAATGTAAAAGTGCTAACACAGTAACAGTCTGGTAAGCTCAACACATTGTTCTCATTTGTTTCGCATGGTTCATTTGAGGGGTGATTGGAAGCATGCCAATTAAAACAGGCCATTTTCTTCCCATCACTGACATCTCATCTGCTTCCCTCTCCCTGGGCCTTAGCTGAGGCTTTATTTCTGCCATTAGCTTTGCCAGCGTATAAATGCTACCTAGGCACTAAAGCACCACTGTATTCCTAGCAAGACACCGTCAAAGGAAAGGGGGCCCGTCTCATTTCTTCACTGTTAGTATGAATCTAGTTGTTCTTCAGATATTCTTAATATCTACAGATGGTAACTTAAAAACTGGCTCGTTCTAGGGAAAGCTGCTATTACCGCCAGGCACGGATGGTGGCAAAGAAGGCCCGCGAGTCTTGAATGGCAGTCCACAGCAGGAAGACGGGAGACTGGCCGGTGTCACAGGGCAGCAGTCAGGTACTGCCTATACCTGGCAGTTGTCCAGAGAGCCAGAGTATGGTATTTAAGTCCTTGCTTAACAGAACATTCATTAGATATTAACCAACTATATGATTTGCCAAAACTGGGGGACTTACCCTACAACAGCCAATGTTATTTTTAAATCAGCGATTGGCATTTATGAACGAATTCCTAGGCTGTTCAGTGTAATTTGAAAACTATTCTTTAAATACTGGTAAAATAAGCCTCCGGGGGAAGTGCAGGTTTTCACTTTCTACACTTCTATGTAAAGATCAGACGTGAGGATGATGATCAGTGTTGTCTCAAGTGTCTCTTCATTCGACCAGCCCAGTAATTATAAAAGTAATTACTCAACTAAATCTAAAGCTGACAGCATCGACCTGGTCATTTGTGGACCAAAGGAGAAAACTGAAAAGATTCAGCATGAACTGACCTGTTGAGCGTGAAACTGTAGCACATAGACCTCCACTTCATTCCAGCCTCTGGGAGTGTAGGCCTCAGATCATGTGCTATTCCACATTCCAGGAGAAGAGAGAACTCCCAAAACCTGACCCTTCTGTCAGGGCAATCCCCTACATTTTTTTTTTTAAATCACCCTGACCCCTAATTAGCTGGAGGCAGAGAAATCTGTTGCATTGTTGCTTTTTTTAATTGGCGATTTTTTAATTCCAGGTGCCTTTGACAGATGGGCGCTGATTCAAGCACAAGAGCTTCACAATAAACTCAAAATAAAACAAAATTTGCAACAGCTGAACTCTGATATCAGCGCCATCACCACTTGGCTGAAAAAAACTGAAGCAGAGCTGGAAATGTTAAAGATGGCAAAGCCTCCCTCTGATATCCAGGAAATAGAACTGAGTGTGAAGAGACTGCAGGTGAGTTAGAGGTGTGGCGGGGAAGAGTGATTCAGAGTGTGCATGTGAATGCATTGCTATGCTGGACGAACAGATCACGTGTATTAGTGGCATAGGCGCAGCTCGCAGAGGGTGTATGTAGAGGTCACTCTCTTCCATTTCAGTTCCATAGGTGGCAAGGAAGGACTAGTGGTGGAACCTTCCTTGAAAGGGCTTGGGAAAGGACCAGCTCATCTATGGATGAATCCCATGGCCTGATCTCATTACCCTTTTATGCAGTTAGGATGTGTCACCTACATAAGTCCTGACCCCACTGGAACTAGCCCAGGGAGCTACAAAGGGACAGTTTGAGCCCTGTGCTTTAAGGGTGCCCTGAGCATTAGCCTGAGCTCCTGAGACCCAGGGCAGGGATTTTGGGGGATCCAGATACCCTCATATTTGTACTTTTATTTTGCTATGTGTGTTAATATATTAGGAATTAATATTTCTGGGATATCTAGGAGCAAATGCAGGATAACCACATATACTTTATCTGAAAGACCTTTAGTCTGGTCCAGAAACATTAGCCAGTTGCAGAGCAGGGCCTGTAGAGGTCAGCAGGGTCTCCTCCCTCCAGCAGGCCTGTGCTTTGGGGCCCTGTTGGCCAAGTTCACGGACCTTAAGGCAGCTCCCTCCCCGGATATTTCCCAGCCAGTCACAGGCGAGGTCACTCTCATTTCTGCGGCCGCAGCTTGGAAGACTGTGTGGAAAATTTGTACCCTACTGAGGTTCAAAATGAGCCCCTCCTCCCTACTTTCAGAGCTCCTAACCTCATCTTTTCTCTCTGTGGTAGGAGATATTGAAAACCTTTGACACCTACAAGGCATTAGTGGTCTCTGTCAACGTGAGCAGCAAGGAATTTCTGCAAACCGAGAGCCCCGAATCCACAGAGCTCCAAAGTAGACTCCGCCAGCTGAGCCTGCTCTGGGAAGCGGCACAGGGCGCAGTGGACAGCTGGAGAGGGGGCTTACGACAGTCGCTCATGCAGTGCCAGGTACGCTGACTCAGCACCCAGCCTCCCAGAGGCGCCCAGGCCCACGTGGTGGGAGCAGCAGATATTTTTATCATGGTCAGGCTGCTTCGGTGCAGCCAACTGTGGCTTGTGTCAGGAAACATGCACTTTACCATTTGTTTCCACAGAGGCTCACCGGCCATCTCAGAGACCCACTCCCTGTTCCAGGTCTCTTCGCTGTTGCCCAGGCCCAGAGCCACTCCTGGAGTCAGGGTTCCTGCAAGTGACCTGTGGGTTAGAGGTGCTACCCCACAGCTCCTCTTGTCCTTTTGCCAGGGTGATTAAGAGACCTGGCCTTGAAGCAGAGGAGCAGTTATTGCTTAATAGCTATGTGACTTTGCGCAAAGCATTGAACCTCCTAGACCTCAGTGTTCTTATCTGAAAATGGGAATCATTCCGTGTCTACCTCCTAAGGTTCTTTTTTAGGAGTAAATGAGGCAGTGTGTGTAATCCTAGCCCAGCACCTGACACAGTAAATGCACAGCGGGTGTGAGCTCTGCACCACTGCCTAGCTCTGGCTGTGTCTCAGGGAACGTGAGCACACCCCAGCCTGTCCTGTTGGATTGTTTCCCTCCACCACTGGACCCCAGCAGATTGGCTGAGGAATGCGTGTGGCCTTCATCTGTAAAATCAGCCGGGCATCCTGAAGCCCCGCCTTCATAGTGGCATTTTCATTTGCTACCTCCTGGCACTGTGCCGAGCGCCTGCCTTCTTTCCTCTGCCTCATTCTGGGGCCCTGGCATTTAGTTTAAAGCTGGCCCTTGTATTCACTGGGTAAGGCCAGAAAAGCAAATGACTGAGATAGATTGGAAGCAGCAAGCCATGTTCCTAGCATGCCCTCTTCCAGGACTCTAAGACATGGCAGCGCTCTGATGTGTGCTGTTTTTTAAGGACTTCCACCAGTTGAGTCAAAATCTGCTGCTGTGGTTAGCGAGTGCCGAGAACCGGAGGCAGAAGGCTCATGTCACCGATCCGAAGGCCGACCCCCAGGCTCTCCTGGAGTGTCGGAGGGAACTAATGGTAAGTTTCCTCCCAGGAGCTCTGTATTGCCACCAGCCTCTGTCATCCCCAGAGAGGCCGCACACTCAGGTAGCCTCGCCTAGTATTTCAGGAACTGTGCCAGTGGTGTTTGCCTGTAATGCACGAGTTCAGCCCTAGTATTCCTCCAATTGGTGCTTACCGAGCAGCCCTTTATCGTTCTGAAGCCAAATGACTTGCAGGAATGGAGAGCCACAGTCCACAGAACTGAGGACATAGGTGCTCTCGATATCCTGAGAAACTTAAGGCCATTTGAGTGGAAGTCTTTTTCTCTTGTGAATCCTGCTCACTGGGGAGAAATATGGTGCTCATTTGCGCCACACCTGCGATGAGCTGGGTGGGTTTTCTGTATCCGCTATGGAAAAATGGTTCTTCTTGGAGGAGAGTCATGTCCTCATGCATTTGTCACTAACACACCAAGATGGGATTTCTCTATTCTCACTGGTGCTCAAGGTGACATTTTCATCCATAAATCTGTATGTGGTTTAAATATTATAATCAGAGTGCTAGCCATTGTTTAAAAATATAGTTTTCCTAAAATGTTTGCAAAGCCCCAGTCTCTAGAGCAGTGGCGTCCAGTAGAACTTTCTGAAGTGATAGAGATGACCTGCATCTGCACTGTCTAGTAACCTCATGTGGCTTAAAGCACCTGAAATGTGGCTATTGTGACTGAAACTGAATTTTTAATTTTAGTTAATTTAAATAGCCACATGTAGGCCAGGCACGGTGGCTCCCAGCACTTTGGGAGCCTGAGACGGGCAGATCGCTTGAGGTCAGGAGCTCAAGACCAGCCTGGTCAGCATGGTGAAACCCTATCTCTACTAAAAATACAAAATAAAATAAAAATACAAAAAAAAAAAATAGCTGGGCATGGTGGCAGGCGCCCGTGATCCCAGCTACTTACGAGGCTGAGGCATGAGAATCGCTTGAACCCAGGAGGCGGAGGTTGCAGCGAGCCCAGATCGTGACACTGCACTCCAGCCTGGGTAACAGAGTGAGACTTCATCTCAAAAAAATAAATAAATGAATAGCCACATGTGTCTAGTGGCCATATTGCAAGCAAGATAACCACCCTTAACAATTAAAGCCCGTTTGCCTGGTGTGAACCTCTATGGTTATGCTGCTGTTTCTCGCGTGATTGACTTTAGAGTTTCCCTTTACTTCCTTCCGTGGTGGATGAGGGACCTGGTCTTGCCACACCACTTGCCTCACTTCTTTCCTCTAATTTCTCCAGCATCACAATTGCCTTCAGAGTGAAAAGAAATTAAAAATACGGGCAGGGTATAATCCACTTGCTATCTAAATAGTGCTGGGCTGGAGGACACAGGCAGATACGAGCAACAGAAGGTTCTGGAGTTGAGTACTACCCATCATTGAGTCTGGAACTTTTCTGGTACTGAGAAAAACCTCCTGTGTCCACACTCGCTTCCCTTTGGACAAGTCAGTGTTTCACACACTTTTTCTGTTTTCAGCAACTGGAAAAGGAGCTGGTAGAACGTCAGCCTCAAGTGGACTTGCTGCAGGAGACTTCAAACAGCCTTCTCATTAAGGGACATGGAGAAGACTACATTGAAGCTGAAGAAAAGGTGCATGTTATTGAGAAGAAACTCAAACAGTTACGAGAGCAAGTGTCCCAAGATTTAATGTCCTTGCAGGGAACCCAGGTGAGTCTACTTGTAGCTTTTAAATGTAAAGATTACCATATTACATGCAAACAGGACAGCAGTGTTGCAGCCATGCTCTAAGACAGAGGCCAGAAGCAAGGGCCAGGTGGTCCGAGCGGGGCCTCATGTCGTGCCCTTTTCTAGCTGTGCAGACTTAAAGAGCTATATGTGCTCTTTGAATCTGTTTTGTCATTTTTAAAAGGGGGTAGGGGGTGACAATTTTTTAAATTTTTTTTTTTTAAAGAAATTGACTAATTTTTGTATTTTTTGTAGAGAAGGGTTCTTGCCATGCTGCCCAGGCTGGTCTTGAACTCCTGACCTCAAGGAATCCAAAGTTCTGGCATTACAGGCATGAGCCACCGCACCTGGCCTACTTTAAAGTGGGATCCAACTCAAAACAAAGGGAATGCCCAGACTGTGGCCTCACCAGACTTAGGGCAGGTCTATTTTCTCCTAAGCAGCCTAGACTAGACTCTCTTGGTGGCCACATGATCTCATCACTGACCTGTGATGAGCTCACCGTCAACTCGAACTGCTGCTGCTAAACTCAGTCTCCCCAGCTCTGTGCTATGGGTTGGTTTTTAATATGGGTTGACTTTTCCTTGTTTACATTCCTTTTTGTCTGTTGTTGTTGGGAGTGAGAGCAATAGAAGAGCCCCTTCAGGAAAGATTTAAGACTGGGCACAGTGGCTCATGCCTGTAATCCCAGCACTTTGGGAGGCCAAGGCAGGTGGATCGCTTAAGTCCAGGAGTTTGAGACCAGCCTGGGCAACATGGTGAAACCCCATCTCTGCAAAGAAAATACAAAACCAGTTGCGGTGGTGCATGCCTATAATTCCAGCTACTCAGGAGGCTGAGGTGGAAGGATTGAGTTTGGGAGGTCAAAGCTGCAGTGACCTGTGATTGTGCCAGTGCACTCCAGCCTGGGTGACACAGTGAGACTGTCTAAAACAAACAAAAAAGTTTGATTTAAGCTGGGGGAGGGTGAGCTGTATCATGAAGAATCTGCGTGAAACACATTTCTGTACTCAACCTTTGGGGTCTTAATTTCAGAACCCAACCCCACCCCTGCCCAGCTTCGATGAGGTAGACTCAGGGGACCAGCTTCCCACGGCATCCGTGCCAGCTCCCCGAGCAAAGGTAAGCAGCCCCTTGCCTTCTGTGAGAACCTCACTGGCTATTTTTAAAAGTCACTGAGTTGAGGGACACTTTGGATTCCAAGAGCCCATTAGCCATTTCAGGACAGCGCAGGTCTCTGCTGACCCATAGAGAGGCTTACTTCAATTTTTTTTTTAATTAAAATATTCTTTTTAAGAACTTAAAGTCTGCCTTCTAGTCACTCTTCTTTGGGAGCACCGTAGGTTGTGAACGAGAGCTCTTAGTGTTGCTAAAGGGTTTTCCTGATTTTGCCATTAAAAACAGATCAACAAACTTGACCCTGAAACTCTTGAGTAGATGAACTGAATTATTTCCTACCTCAGGTGACATTTAATCTCAATTGTATTACTCTAGTCTCCAAAGTTTGGCTATAACACAACATAAAGGTGGTATATAATTTAAGGGAGGATTTTTTTGTGTTATCATTGATAGGACTAAACTGTCTTCAACTTACTAACTGGAGTTTCTTTACCCAGCAGTTCAGAGCAGCGAGAACTACAGAAGGCGAGGAGGAGACAGAGAGCAGGTAACAGGGCTTTACCGTGACAGCAGTCCTTTCCCCTGCTCCACACTCCCACTGCCTCAGTCTTGCCAATGCCACTATCAAGGTCCTTGCAAAAATCTGGTTTTGTTTTGTCTGGAAAGGGCTGGTCTTCTCCTCTGAAACTGAACCCCAACCGTTGGCCCCATTTAAATCTCAGGTCTTGGATTTCTTACTTACATAAGCGGGGGGTCAGGTACTAGAGTGGGTCGTGCCTGTGGAGCCTCCCAATCGGCTCTCAACCTCCTCTGTTGGCAGGGTCCCCGGCAGCACACGACCACAGCGCTCCTTCCTCTCGAGGGTGATCCGGGCAGCCCTGCCCCTGCAGCTGCTGCTCCTGCTGCTGCTGCTCCTGGCCTGCCTTCTGCCCTCTTCCGAAGAAGACTACAGCTGCACTCAGGCAAACAACTTTGCCCGGTCTTTTTACCCCATGCTGAGGTACACCAACGGGCCACCCCCGACATAGAGGACGTAGCTGGCCACAGGCCACACCACCTGCCTGATTGCTAAGGGTGCCCAGCACGTGGCCCCAGACCAATCTGAGTGACTTAGTGTTGGCAAGGTCCGGGGACCTATGCAGACACCTTCTTCTGGGCTTGCCCGGCACGCTCTCTGAAAGCCCAGGGCAGCTTTCAAATCGTGTTCCTCCCCAGGGGCAGGGAACCTGTGCGGCAGTTGCCCCGGGTATTTTGGCAAAACTAGTTGATTGGTTTAGGGATCTCTGGAAATGTCAATTTCCTGAAGAGCCAAGCACTTTGTGAATTCTGGTTTATTTGTAAAACAGCATTATTATAATGTAGGTATGGTCAATGAGCAGTGGTGTCCCTCACGTATATTATAGAAGCAAGCGAGCACATTCCACCCTAGAAATGGTTCAGAAACTCGTAGGCACCCTTAGCTGATGGAAACAATCACATTTAATATGTTTAGAATCAGTTTTACTCCAATCAGCTGGCAATTTTGAGCTACCAGTTATACACCAAAATGTTCTGTTCAGTACCTAGCTCTGCTCTTTTATATTGCTTTAAATTTTTTAAGAAATTATATTGCATGGATGTGGTTATTTGTGCATATTTTTTAACAATGCCCAATCTGTATGAATAATGTAAACTTCGATTTTTTTAAAAAATCAGATTTTAGCTGGAGCTTTTGACTAATGTACAGTAAATGCCAAACTACCGACTTGATAGAGATGTTTTTGTAAGTTAAATTTTCTAAGACTTTTTCACATCCAAAGTGATGCTTTGGGTTTTAACCGTTTGGCCACGGCAGGGGTTTGGGTTGAGGGGGTGGGGGTTGGTACGGAAACTTGAAGCTGTTTGTGATATGTACAACTCAGATGTTTCTCATTAAAAAACAAAATTAGCCAGACTTCTGCTGTACTGAATTCTATAACAAAGCAGTTCAAAGGTATGCTTAATCTTCCAAAGAACAAAAATTATTTTTAAAATACTGGGGAGGGCCTTTTATTCTAAACTAGTAAGTCTTATTTAACTTTTACAGAATTAACTTTTAGCTCTGGACCCTTGTGTATGTGTAAATTCTCAGTGTGTGACCTTCAGATGCTGTAGGGAATGGCAAAGGCAACATGGCATGAGAGGTGGACACGAAGGGAGGGATCTTATACCCAGTTTCCTTTTTTTTTTTTTTTTTTTTGACAGAGTTTCACTCTGTCACCCAGGCTGGAGTGCAATGGCCCAATCTTGGCTCACTGCAACCTTCACCTCCCAGGTTCAAGCCATTCTCATGCCTCAGCCTCCTGAGTAGCTGAGATTACAAGCACACCCCACCATGCCTGGCTAATTTTTGTATTTTTAATAGAGACGAGGTTTTGCCATGTTGGCCAGGCTGGTTTCAAACTCCTGACCTCAAGTGATCTGCCCACCTTAGCCTCCCAAAATATGAGCCACCGTGCCTGGATTCCCAGCCTGCTCCATGGTAAATTAACAGGCAAAGCCCCTTGTTGTCCATTTAAGTCCAGTAACATTTTACTTTCTACCTAAACAAAGAGGATAGGCATCAGCATTTCCCCTTTCTTGATTGGAAGATACTGAACACAGTTCCTAGTTCCTAACCTGCATCTGTTGGCAGACACAGCTGACCACACAATCCCAGTGCCCTCCTCCCCTTCTCTGCAAAGCACAAACCTCAGGGGAAAGCAGTGAAGCTCATCAGTAGCTGAAGCCTCAACTTTCCACATTGGTGCCCCTCATGAGTGAGACATCCGCAAGGCCTGGGCAGTTAGGGAGACCATCTGAAGAGAATCTGTCTTCACTTTACCTTCAGTGTTTAAAGTTACCAAATTGTTGGATTGATACAGAAAGGAAGGTGGTTTTTAACCACATAACTTCAAAGTAGTTTAACTCTTTAAAATTATTTTCATGGATTACAATGATCCCAGAGGGAAACTGAAGTGAAAATGTTACCCAAGATTTTTCTTTAGGCCACCGAGTTGATTAGAAGGTCACAGATCCATCCGTTGCTTCAGGCAAAAGAGTATCTCCGTCTTCCATTCCAAATGAGGTGAGTGAGTGAGAGGCCTTTTCTGCCCTTAAGTAGAGATGTGGGACAAGTCAAAGTTGCAGTGAAAGGAAGTGTGGTCTGCATTTCAAAGCCTAATACCGTGCATATCAATTTTCGTCTCTTCCTCACGATGAAGGCCTTTAAGCTGGTTTGCCCCTCCCCATCTCCAGGGAGGCCACTGTAGCTTCTTTCACTCAGAGCTCAGTGTATTCCCAAAACTCTTTTATGAGGTAGTCTGGGTTTTATATCGTCTGCAAATCTTTCATTGCCCACATGCAAGGGACATTTTCATATGACTCTTGGCACTAAGATAACTTCAAATGAATGAATTGCTTTTCTCCCCATCTCTAAAGGATATAATTCTAATCAAACTCAGATAGAATGATTACAGAAAATCTATCCAAATAATTGATGCACTAGATACCAGGACTTGTGTGGGCCCCATTTTACTTGTGTACACGGGACCTGTGGTCATAAATCAATCACAGGTGTGAGATGAGCTGACTAAACATGAGATTGTTCTTTTTAAGAAGCCATACATTAAAGCAGAGCTTCTTCACTCTTCTGAAATCGTACTCAACCATTTGTGTTCAGATGCCCTTTCCCAGGAAAACTAGCCCTAGTTTTCATCAAATTCTCAAAGGACTCTCTAACCCCAAAATACTAGAATTCAGAATAGAATGTAGACACTACTTAGCCTAATTACTGTAAGTTCTCACACTCAGCCCCCAACAAATACATTTTTAAAGCCAAAATAATGAAACACTTTATTTATATCATGTTAAACTCTCTGCGACAGTGCCACAGACATTAAAGGGACACAGTAAGGAAAACACGCCCTGGGGGAAGGGAAAGCAGGTCTCACAATCTGCTTTCACATAGCAGCAAACATTCATTTCTACAAGGCCCAAATGTAAAGCCTGCAAATGAAATCAACAAATTAGTGTAATGGTACAAAGCATTCGTCTGAGAAAATGGCAAATGATAGCCAACCAACAGGCTCTGAGGTACACACTGATAAAAGGCATAGGACCCACAGTTAAGGCATTGAGACACCCAACAGAGGAAACAACGGCAAAAACATCCATTGTACAGTCAACGGGAACTGTTCGCAGCTGGCATCGCCACTCCTTATGTGCTTCCCATAGAGGAAACCCACTACCAGTTACCAGTGGCCAGTCCTACAAGTGAATAGGATCCCTGGAATTAAAAAAAAAAAAAAAAAAAAAAGGCAGGGCGCGGTGGCTCACGCCTGTAATCCCAGCACTTTGGGAGGCCGAGGCGGGCGGATAACAAGGTCAGGAGATCAAGACCACGGTGAAACCCCGTCTCTACTAAAAGAAATACAAAAAATTAGCCAGGCGTGGTGGCGGGCGCCTATAGTCACAGCTACTCAGAAGGCTGAGGCAGGAGAATGGCATAAACCCGGGAGGCGGAGCTTGCAGTGAGCTGAGATCGTGCCACTGCACTCCAGCCTGGGCGACAGAGCGAGACTCCGTCTCAAAAAAAAAAAAAAAAAAAAAAAAATCCTTGACCCAAAGCAACAGAAATGGCACTACAGTCATACATCACAGACAATGCGCATCTTAAGAGCCGCCACTGGAGCCAAAATTCCAGCAAGTTTGAGAGCTATAAAAGAAGTGGCACGTGTTTTCACACTATGATACTATAAGTATATCACACCACAGGGAAGCATCAGTGCCTAAAAGGTGTGAGTTTTACATGAGTACACTTCCAAGGAACATGTTCCATGTGTTTGGTGAAAGCAGTCACAGATCGCAGTACCCACTAGCTCACGAACCTGGGATGGGACGATGGGAATAATAGAATGCATCTTATTTTTCCATCTGTCGTTGCTGCTGTTCTGTAAAGGTTCATGCAGACCCACCTAAGCTGAGGAGACGGGATCTAAAGGTACAGCAGAAGACAACCCTAACTTTACCACCCCTCCATTCTGCTGCGACTCAGCTCACAAAGCAGATTCTCACAGAAGCAAGTCTGGGGGCAGGAGCAGTACTGGCCCGCTGGGCAAGCAGAAGACTTGCGTGCCAGTCCAAGCTTTGCCATGGGTAGTTTTACAACCTCGAATATGGGTAGTTTTATAACCTCAAATAGGTGAATTTGCCCCCGTGGGCTTTAATTTACACAGATATGAAAGGTGGAGTTAAACTTTTATGTGAGAGGTTTACAAACTTACTGTGTCTGTAGGGGTGTTCTGGACATTGTGGTGGGAGGTAAGGGGGTATTACAAGGGGGCCCCATTTAAATTACAGCAGCCATGCATGTCATGTTGCACCTGACAGATTCTGCAGTTTTAAAATATTTGTCTTTAGATTTTTTAACTGGTTGAAGTGCATGGTCACTGTCAGCACTGGACTTGGACTGCCTGCATTCAGTTCTTATCACCTCCCCATGTGACCTTGAGCGAGTTTGCTTAGACCCTGTCTAGTTCCACAACCAGAAAATTAGGACAATAGCAGTTATTATAATAAGGATTAAATATGAATATCTGAGGCATTGAGAACTGTGTCTGGCACAAATATTATCTTTAGGTACTAAATAATGTGTTTTCATCTTTTTAAAAGGTTTTCAGCAACTGAAAAAAAATGTGGCGGGGCTGGGCACAGTGGCTCACGCCTGTAAGCTCAGCACTTTGGGAGGCCTTGGCAGGCAGATCACTGGAGCCCAGGAGTTCAGGACCAGCCTGGGAAGCATAGTAAAACCCCATCTCTACAAATACTAAAAGAATTAGCCAGGCATGGTGGTGTGCACCTGTAGTCCCGGTTACTCGGCGAGGGCGGGAATGGGGTGGGATGGGGCGCTGAGTGGGAGGATCGCTTGAGCCCAGGAGGTCGAGGCTGCAGTGAGCCATGATGGCGCCACTGCACTGCACTCTAGCCTGGGCAACAGGAGTCAGACCCTGTCTCAAAAAAAAAAAAAAAAGTGTCAAATCTTATTAAATGAAGATACTTTGTTTCAAAATAGGCCTATAAACAGAAGGTTCACTTTGAATTTGTAAAGTCCCTTAGTAGATGTCATAAGAACCAAACCCTGTTTTCACATGCTAGAAAATTCTAGAATTGCTTCAACTCCACTTACACATATAAATATATATGGATATATAATATGGCTCTGCCAAGTATTGGTAACTGATGTTTCTTCCTTACTGAAATCTAAAATAGTTGCCCTTCCAGCTGAGTTAGCAGGGGAAGTGTTCCAGATCAAGACTCGCACTGCACAGCTCCCATCGATTTTGCACTGTTTTATTTTTAATGCAGTTAAGAGTCCTCAGATTTGTTACTAGGCTGACAGCTTTGTCTCATGTTCCCACCTTAATTTTTTTAGAAAAATCCCTTCAAGACTATTTTAGGGTCAAATCTTTTGTAGTCAGTCCTGGTGGGCAGTGACTATGAGACAGGCCTGACAGAGGGGTGCCGTGAGAACAGAGGGAGATTTGGTGAGAATAGCTCAGCTGGAAACTCACTGTGCGGCGCTCCTGAGACTGCCCACTCGAGGCTCTAAAGGGATTGCCATTGCCAGTTCACTCCCAGGAGTAGAAGTGAGCACATCTGTCTTAAGATCTACTCTCCAAAAAAAAATAGATATATATATATACATATATTCCACGTTAATTTTTTTTTTTTTTTTTTTTTTTTTTTTTTTTCTTCTCTGTTGCCCAGGCTGGAGTGCAATGGCCTGATCTCGGCTCACTACAGCCTTGATCCCCCCAGGTTCAGGTGATCCTCCCACCTCAGCCTCCCAGGTAGCTGGAACTACAGGCCTGCACCACCACACCTGGCTAATTTTTGTATTTTTCGTAGGACAGGGTTTCTCCATGTTGCCCAGTCTGGAGTCAAACTCCTGGGCTCAAGTGGTTCACCCGCCTCAACCTCCCAAAGTGCTGGGATTACAGGCGTGAGCCACCGCATCTGGCCTTTTTTTGGTTTTTTATGTTTTTGTTACCTGGTAATCTCTTAAAAATACATTTAATAGAATTTCACTGGCACATAATGAGTTGTTGAAGGCTGCCTTTTTTGCCTCTTTCTTCGTACTCTCCAGCTTCCAAACCCCTCTATTGGGAGTGGGGCATTCTAGGCTGATCAGGAGGAAACAAGCTGACACTAACACTGGTTCCCTGGTTCCTATGAAACCAAGCTTATCCTGCCTGTACTAAATCTTACTAAGGCTGTAACACTGAGTCACTAAGAATAACTTCAAACTGCCTCAGAACGCAGACATCAGTGTGTTCTCTAGGTACTTGTCCAAGCGTTTCTGAAACAGCTAAGCTCAACTTTTAGTAAAATTGCACCAATATCAAAATTACAGATTATTCAAGGTCTTACTAGCAAAAACCAGTCTTGGTAACACTGAATGTAATCTTCCTAATGACTTAGTAAATACAGGATGTGCTAGCCAAAGTGAACATATTTTTTAAAAATATATATTTAATATCACATCACAAGGTAATTGTTTAAAACATTACTGCAATAATGAAACATGATTATTTAATTGCTCACTTTCAAAGTATGCTGTTACTCATTTTGCACATTCACTGTGTTTTTGACATTTCAGAGGTGCCCTTCTTCATATCCTGTTTATGGTTCCACTTGGAATAAGAACTAATACTTTTACTGTTTCTTTTTCACCCAGCCCACCATATAAATTTTCCAATAAGAAAATATTTTTAAAAGCGCTCTCAAGTGTAAAAGAATTTTTTTCTTGCTATAAATAATTATCCCTAAATATTTCTGTTTAAGGAGAGTTCACAAACTGGGTCTTGTTCAAGGGGTGTACTCATCAAGGCTATACAGTGTGGCCCCAGAACTGACACGCTGGGGTGCCTACTCATCCACCCATAAAACAGCATGCCATGCACATCCACAGCCCAAAGTGTCCCTGACTACTTGGGGTAGCTGATGTGGCAGTTGTGGCTGCTACTTATGAGGTTGTACAAGATGGAAACTGCATCCACAGTGCCCCAGGGAAACACTGTGGCTGTCACCCACACCCACGGGAGAGAACCCCATTCCTGCAAACACGGCCTTTCTCCAGCACCCATCCTGGCCCAATGGGACAACAGGTTTAAGGAAGGGCAGTTCCAGGAGCAGGGAGATTTGTATCTCCCACAGTTCTCCATGAAAATGATCACATGTTCATATACACATACCCCAAATTATTGGCAGGCTCTCTGAATGCAAATCAAGAGGGACAAATCTGTGCAGCTGGCAGCAAGGTCAGGGAGAGAACATGACTCACATCCCAGCTTGACTACAGTCCCTCTGGCCTTTGACAGAATAAGCATCATGATATGATCAGTCCCCACAGGCCTGGGAGGTAAGTACGCAGATGTCATGGGGGTTTTCAATCTTACAATCAAGTGGTCCAGAAAAAAGCATACAAAGGTCAACTCTCAAAGGGAAGGGTAGTGTGTACTGCAAAAGAAGGGTTAGCCCACTTCCTGTAAGCAGGTCACTTCCTCTCCCCTCTGATTCACGGCCCTTCCAAGTCAGATTTCCACCATTCATTCCAAAACCTTTAAGATGTTTCACAAAGGGAAGGAAGGAAGATGGAAAGTAAGAATACCACATTGAGATCCTATGAGGCCATTCGGTGTGGAAACACTGCATTCAAATGTGCCCTCCGCTAACAAGGAAAACTATGGCTTCCTCACCCTGACTCCTGGGAGTTGGGGAGGGCGAGGGAAGGACGGTACAAGACCAAGCCTACCATCACCAAATGATGGACCACACAGCAGAAAGATGAAGCCCAGGCTCCCAACACACGAGTTCACGCTTCAGCCTGTGACCTCTGTGGGCCCGTTCACCTCAGGGCCAGGCGTCACTGAGATTGTGGGTTCTGGGAGCCCTCTTTGTTTTTACTGTCCTCTGCCGGGCTGCACTCGGACCCCGTGATGGAGGACTTGCACCCGCGAAGCACGTGGGCATTCAGCATCTCCAGCAGCAGGTCATACACTGGGACCACGTTTTTGCACTTCATGCTGAGCAGATGTTCCATGCCCTTGTTACTATGGGGACAAAAAGGTGCTGAGATTCCCTCCTCCAAGGCAGCCACAGGAACACCGAAGACTTCCCCAGCTCCCTGCTCAGAGTCAGTCTACCCCACCCCTAACTCCACTCTTCCCCCAGCCCATTTATCCATGGCTCATGCATCCAGCTCCCCCTGATAATTTAGGCTCAAGGGCAAGGACATTGTCAGCCTCTGTGTCCCACCACACACCCATGATGGCCTGGCACATAGGACAATAGATTCTCATTATTTGCAGTAATCATGTTCTATAAAATCATTGTGAACACTGACTCCTCACTCCTAGGGGAAATACAGCGTTAGGTTCCTGCAAGCCTCTGGCCACATCTTCATCAGCTGATCAATACAAAAGCTTGTTTTACGTGTGTTTCCTTCTAAAGATGCCTTATGTAATCAATACTATTGACTCATTAACATTGAACTCATGGCCAACAGCACTATAACTCACACCTGAGCAAAGCTTAACACATACTTTCTCCATAAGGCACATCACAGCTTTTTCACACCAAGGAACACTAGACAGCTCTTCAGCCCCACACCAGGGGGCCATTTTCAACAATGAAGTCACTCACCAAAGGCTCAAAAATGTAAAACCATGGCACTAAGTAGACCAAGTAAAGGACACTTGTTGACAGTAGGAGAGCAGCTGCTTGTTCCGTCTCAGCTGGGACTGTGCATGAAGGGCAACTCAAAGTTTTTGCCACTCTGTTCATGACCTCAAAAACACCACGAATATTGATTTTGGGGTTACAAAGAAATTTTAGCAAGCAGATAAATTCACATTGAAGGAATCTACAAACAGGATCTGTTCTGCAAATGGCTGTATGCTGAGTAATCATTAAAGGGGAAAGGCAGAGGTCTTCATCTCCTCTCACTTAAGATTCTTGAGGTGTATATTGTCCTTCTGCATAGCCTTTAGACTTGCCTCCTCAGTGACCAATTAATTACCTTCTATCCTCCCCTCCCCTCCTCCAGCTCCAAGGCAAGGCTACCCTTATCGTGGGTGACACCAAGCACTGAGCATCATTGTACCAACAGTAGCCACCACTACACACCCTCTTCATCAGCACGCACAATTACATTTCCTGATGAGAAACATGCCCTACCCACAGCCCTTCCTTCCTAAATCTGCTGGGCCCACCACTTCTCTTAAGTCTTATCCTTAATTTCCTGATGCCATCGAAAGAACAACTCTTAGGGAAGCATTTGTGCACTTCTCCATATCACCAGCTCGAGGGGCCATCTAGGAGAGCGGGTCTTAGCCTCTCCACAAAAAATGACCTCAGGGCCTCAGCCCTGGGTGGTATAAAGAAGACTGGCAGTTCATGTTAGGGGAGGAACTGCCCCTTTTAGGAGTCCATAAACAGGCTATAAACCCCAGCAACTGAAAAACCGATGAACCACCAGTGGCTGCTATGCAGATCTTGTAAGATACCACGTGACATTCCTTCCATGTCCACTCTGTACCCATCTTTGGCTACAGGTGTGTGAATTGACAAATCCCCCATTCACTTTCAAGCGTCATTTTCCTTAACCTGCAGACACTTTTCCCAAATCACTTCACCCTCCATTGAGCACATAATCCCACCCCACGCCCGAGCGGAGCAGCTCCTGAGAGCACGTACCTCGCATGCCTGACGTGGGACAGGAGCATCAGGAGGTTAGCCAGGCGCATGGATTGCTGCTGGGAGGAGATGCCACTCTTGGCGATCACCCAGACCAAAGCGTCGGTCACAGCGTTCAGCAAGTGGGCCAGCTTCCGGCTGCTGTCAGCATCCTGGGTCGCTGTGACCAGAGGGTACATATCTGGACAAAGAATAAAAGCCACAAGTCATTGCTCTGAGCAAAGGAGCGGAAGTTGTATGCTCAGCTGTTCTGTGTGCCTGCTCCGAGGTAATCTGGGTGCTTTGACAGCTGCATGTGTGGCAAGACCTTATAAGCATGGTCTTACCTCCCCAGGGGCTCTTCCCTGACAGCCAGTCCCATCACAGAGCTAGAAGAGAAGCCTGGCCTAATACAGACAGACTAAATTGCCACTTGAAGTGCCCACCAGACCCATAATTGTGGCCTTGCCATGGCAAGTATATCTAGTCTCCTGAAACCATTCCATGGTGTTTCTCATCTGCGGCAACAGATACAGAGATAGTCAGAAGGCGAGATTAATTCTACTTTTACCCCATGGAGGGCTCCCCATCTAAAGGGAGTTTAATAAAGGAATGGCCAATATGATGAAGCCTCCTCTGCCACCTCCTTGTGTGTACCACATGCCTCGGACAGCCATGGCAGGGCCCCTGCTGCCACCTCTACATTCTCACTTGAGTGGCACCTGGCTGGGGCAGGAAGACCACTGATTTGGAGTCAGATGGACCTACTTCCTAGCCACCATCTGGAGCTCTCTGAGCCTCAGTTCCTCACTGAGCAATGCATGCAGGAACACATGCTTAGGTCCCCACAACCATGCCCTGGGTAGGCTGCCTCCCCCATCCTGCCCTGCCCTGTGTTTAACTCCCCTCCAACTCTAGGATTGAGACACTGTGGCATCCCAGTGGCAGCAAAGTAACAGCTCAGGTAAATCTCCTCCCCGCCCCCCGCCCCGGACCCCTGACTCCTTGATTCCCTTTAATAATTAGCTTCTCTTCCAGGCTTTCCATTTCAAAGCAAGAATAAATATGTGAAATCAACCAGGGAGCTGCTGAGTCTTGGCTGTTATGAAACTGAAGATGGCTGGTGCTCCAGCATCCACAGAATTTGTTTTGGTAGTTTTTGTTCTCTATTTTTATTGGTATTTTCAGTTCAATTAAGCCAGCTCAATTCAACTAAGTTCAACTCAGTTAAGGCAACGGATGTACTGAAGCACAATTATGTAAGTGTAGTGCTTTGCCACATCCCTAGGGACCTCCATAATGTCTGATGATGCAGATTTAAAATATTCATCTTTTCAATAGCCCTGAAGCTGCTTCTCCAACCCTCCTGCTCACTTTGTTCTCCACACTGGTTCTTCCAGAGTCCCCCCACATCCTCAGACCTCCCACTGTCACCCCAGAGATGACTTGCCCTCCCACTTCAGAGGAAACAAGACCCTACCCTTGACCCCGTGTGTCCCCTTCTGAGTGGCCAAAATGCAGATCTGCTCATGGGGCTTCCTTTAATGGCTTCCCAGCTAATAGGATCAAGTCCAAACCACCTGGTGCAGCTATCAGGGGTACCAGGGCCCTCCCTGCTCCTCTCATCTGCAGTTCCCACCACACCTCGCCTTGAGTTCCCCTCAAGGTGACGCTCCGAACATGCTCAACTTGCTGCTTGGAAACTCTCCTTCCTCTTTCTCTACCCTGATTCTCTTGCTCATTTATACCCATTCCTCCTGTGGATTCCAACATGGTCATGAAATTCCTTCTGGAAGCTTCCCCCAACCTCCCTACCATCCCACCCTAAGTCTGGTCTGAGGTGTCCCCTGATGCTCTGACAGTGCCCTGTTCATCCCCGGCAAAGGCTCCATATTGTCCCACATGCTGGATGTCTGCTTGTCCCCACACACACTCCACAGCCACCCTTCTGCCCTCAGCAAGACTGGACATGAGTGCTTTGAGGGCACAGACCGTTTTTTTTTGTTTGTTTTGTTTTGTTTGTTTGTTTTTGAGAGAGTCTCGCTTTGGAGTGCAGTGGTGGGATCTCGGTTGACTGCAACCTTCGCCTCCCAGTTTCAAGCAATTCTCCCGCCTCAGCCTCCCTAGTAGCTGGGATTACAGGCGCACGCCACCATGGCCCGGCAAATTTTTTGTATTTTTAGTAGAGACGGGGTTTCACCATGCTGGCCAGGCTGGTCTCAAACTCCTGACCTCATGATCCACCCGCCTCGGCCTCCCAAAGTGCTGGGATTACAAGCGTGAGCCACTCTGCCCGGCCAGACCCTTATTTTTTTGACCAAACTCACCATCATATTTGAAATGGTAAATATGCATGCTAATGTATGTGTTAGGTACACACAGAAAATTATCAAAAGTACAGAGAAAATTATTTCAAGCTTACTTAGCTGCATAAACAAGCGCTTCCTTTTAACTACCCTGTAGTCTGTTCAGCTGCATGGCATGTGCTCCATGGACTTCCATTGCCATTAAGAAATACTGTGTCTGGGAATTCCAAAAGGAGCCAAAACTGTGTGCCTGTACATGTCTCAGTTCAAAGTGACAAAGATTGAAAATATAAAAACAAATCCTCAGATTATACACAAATGTTCATAGCAGCATAACTCAGCCTAAAAGTGGAATGTACACTAACTAATGAATGGCTCAACAAAATGTGCTCTATCCAGACAGTGGAATAGTATTCAGCTACGAAAAGGAACAAGGTACTGGTACAGATGAACCTCGAAAACATCAAGCTAAGCAAAAGAAGCCAGACCCAAAGACCACATGTTGTATGATTCCATTTATAATAAAATGTCTACAATAGGCAAATCCATAGAGTCAGAAAAGCAGACTAGTGGTTGCCTAGGGGTGTGGGTGGGATAGGGAGTGGGAAATGATGGCTAATAAGCATGGGGTTTCTTTTCAGGTGATAAAATTGATGTTCTAAAATTGATGGTGGCGATGGTTGCACCACTTACCGTGAATAAACTAAAAACATTGAACTGTATACTGAATATGGAGAAATTATATGGTAGATGAATTATATCACAATAAAGCTGTTACTAAAAATAATAATGATAATAATAAAAGAATGCCTCAGAACCAAAATTACAATAACACAAATTCCCTGGGCTGTGTGCGACCAAGGTTCCCCTCAGAGAATATGTATGTGTCATTGTGTTACTTCACAAACCACAGTCATTGCCAAGGTCAGACCCCGGGCCTTCTGCAGGCTGTAGGGGCAGCACAGCTCTACGTGGGGCCCAGAGTCCATCAGCCACAGCGGTCTGGGGAGGTGAGGCACTGCAGTTTTGGAAAGGCATATGCTAAATCCATTTTACATATGGCGGGGGGAGGGGGGAACAGTGTATATACAAAAAGACTGACCTATTTAAAATTATCCTGGGGACTCCTGTTCTCACTGATCACATAGAAAAGAAATACCCTCCCGGAAAGGAACTGTGCTGAAGAATACCCATGCTGATGCCTGGCTCTCCAGTCAGCAGTGCCGTGCCTGCACCTCAGGCATCCGTGCTCCAGCCCTTGCTCCTCAAACACATTTCTACAGAGTACTTGCTAAGTAGCAGGCCCTGGGCAGGGTGGGGCAAAGGACAGGATCCAAAGCCCTGCCTAGTCAGACACAGAAAACAACAAAAATGTAGCACCCTCTCCACCCCCGAAAAGTAAAAACATCAGGATTCACTGTAGAACAAAATTAAATTACTTTTCATGAAACTGAAGAAGTATAGTTTAAAAAAAAAAAAAAAAAAAAAGACAAGATCTTGGCACCATGCCCCACACATACCACAGAAAGTGAAATAAAATCAAGGACACAATCTCCTCTCCCCTTTATCAGCTGGGAACAGCTGTGTGCTCCTCTCACCGGCCCACCTGATGACATTCTGAGCAGCACAGTGGTGGGGGACAGCCACCCCTCCTTCAAGGTTTGCCACGTCTGATTTGTTCAAAGGATGAAAACCTAAGCTTTCCTTGACTGAAGGCAAATAAATGAGAAAAATCGAATGTGTTAATAAAAGTCCCAGAATACTGACCAAAGGAAAGAAGTCCTGGCTTTGGGGAGCTGTATGCAGCGTTCGCTTGTTTGCTTTGAGGAAAGGAACCTCTGGCCGTGACCCACACCCTCTATCACCACCTCCTGCCCCCAGCACATGAGGGAAGATGGGACTCAAAAGTTGCCATGGTGTGAGGCCAGCAGGCTGCTGTTCAACTGTGCTTTGCCCCAGCGTTCTTGGTCAACAGAAAAGGACCCCCCCATCTTTCCTCATCAGCATCCCTCCGTGTCTTTGTCTTCTCCACCCACGCACTTCATGGGAACTCTCCCTATAAACTCAGAGGGAACCAAGGTTTAAGCCAGTGTCTCTTAATAACTTTCTTAATGTAAAATAGGATTTCCTGGCTTAACCCCTCTATTTCTTTCATTTAATGAAAAGTTTCATCCTTCGTAAATCTTAAAACTGTTTAAATAGACTTGTTTCGAATTTAAAATATTTTAAAGACTATGGGATAATTGATGTAATTAATTACACTCTAATTCCTAAATTCCATACCCCCTCTAATTCTATCCAAGGGAGGGTTTATCTAGTCCTCAGGCCCCTGGGTGGCAAGATGGCCAGTCTATCTGTTGGGTGTTGGGTAGGCTATTAACTATGACACTTGCATAACACCTTAGAGTTTATAAAAACACTCTAACAAGCATTGTAACAGATTGTTAAATGCAACATTTTCTGTTGTCTCTTAGTCTCAAGAGCCATATCAAAGGCTAAGTATGGTACAGGAATTCCAAGTACCACATATCCTATATATGCATAGTGGAAGAGGACTGGCTGAGAGAGTTAGAATGTTGTGGTCCTTTCCCTTCCCTCCCTAGGAGAGAAATATGTGCCTCTCCACTTAAGCCCATGAAGGATCAGACCTTTGATTAACTAATTGAGTGTATATCCCGTTCTAGACCAAAAGCATTGTATATAAATCATTTTGACATCCTTAGTATTTAGAAATCGTTGATATACAGACCAGAAACTGAGCTGAAATTTAGTTAGATGACAGTTCATTTCCATTCCATATTATAGCCATTGTTAGTAGATATGCATAACCCAGAAATGGGCAGCTTGTAATATGACTACTGACTACCCCCGACCTGGCCAGCTAGCGTGCTGTACCACTGCAGATGTGATTGGGTGACATAATCCTAACTTGAGCACGTCACATACACAGGAAAACAGGAAACCAAACTATGCAGGAGACCATTTTCAGACGGCTCAGTGCTTATCTAGCATGGCAAGGCCATCTGGCAGCAAACAAATGCAGCACTTGGAAACTTCTATCCTAACATGGGATAGAGAAGTTCGCAGCCTTTTGACTTAAGAGACCTACCCCATTTCTCCTCTTCTGACCCTTATTCTCCAGGGCCTCCACCCTGTGCTTTATTTGGTTCCCTGCCTGGTGGTATCTCTTTTCCATTTAGCCTACAAACTTTGCTCTCAATTTTTGTTTTGTTTTCATTACATTGTTTACAGATTCATTGAGGTATACCTGATATGCAATAACCTGCACATATTTTGTGTGTACGATTTGATGTGCTTTGACATACGTATACACAGTGGAACCATCAGCACAACCAAGATAATGAACACACTCATCTGCAATTTTTTGACTTTATGATGGTACAAGAGTGATATGCATTCAGTAGAAACTGTACTTCCAGTAGCCATATAACCATTGTGTTTTTTCATTTTCAGTACAATAACTTTCAGTATTCCACAAATTACATGAAATATTCATTACTTTATTATAAAATTGGCTTTATATTCGATGATTTTGCCCAACTGCAGGGTAATGTAAGTATTCTGAACACATTTAAGATAGGCTAGGCTAAACTATGATGTTCAGTATGTTAAGTATATTTTTGACTAGCAACATTTTCAACTTAAGATGGTTTTTTGGGAAATAACCCCATTATAAATTGAGGACCATATGTAGTTGTATAGATTATTTCTGGACTCTCTGTTCCATTGATCTACTTGTTTCTCTTGACATCGATACCACATTATCTTTGAAATCAGGTAGTGTAAGGCCTCCAAGTTTGTTCTTTTTCAAAGTTGTTTTGACTATTCTAGGTCCCTTGCATTTTCATATGATTTTAAGAATCAGCTTATCAATTTCTACCAAAAAGCCTCCTGGGATTTTTATCAGTTCGAATCTATAGATCATTTTGGGGGAGCACTGAAAACAATACTGAATCTTATGATCCATTAACATCTCTATTTACTCAGGATTTCTTTAATTTCCTTCAGCTATATTTTGCAGTGTTTAGCATGCAGATTTCACGTCTCTTGCAAGTTGAGTCCCAAAATTTCATGATGTTTGATGCTATTGTAAATGGTATTGGTTTTTTATTTCAATTTCCAGTTGTTCACTGCTGCCACACAGAAATACAATTGATTTATATATATTGCCCTTACACCTTACAAACTTGCTAAATTCACTTTTTTTAGACTCCTTAGGACTTTCTACATAGATTATCATGTTTTTTAAATAAAGAGTTTCACTTCTACCTTTCCAATCTTGATGGCTTTTACCTCTTTTCTTGCCTTACTGCACTGGGTAGAACTTACAGTAAAATGTTGAATAGAATTAGGGACAGTGGACATACTTGCCTTGTTCCTGATTGTGATTAAGTATAATATTAACTGTAGGTTTTTCATAGATGCCCTTTAATGGGTTGAGGAAGTTTCCTTCTATTTCTTGTTTGTTCAGTGTTTTCAGCAGGAACGGATGTTGGATTTTGTCAAATGCTGTCTGCATCTATTAAGATAATCATGGCTGGGCGCAGTGGCTCACACCTGTAATCCCAGCACTTTGGGAGGCCGAGGCGGGTGAATCACCTAAGGTCAGGAGTTCGAGACCAGCCTGGCCAACATGGTGAAACCTCATCTCTACTAAAAATACAAAAATTAGCTGGGCGTGGTGGCAGGCACCTATAATCCCAGCTACTCAGGAGGCTGAGGCAGGAGAACTGATTGAACCCAGGAGGCAGAAGTTGCCGTGAGCCCCAAGATCACGCCAATGCACTCCAGCCTGGGCGACAGAGGGAGGACTCTGTCTCAAAAAAAAAAAAAAAAAAAAAAAAAAGATAATCATATGGTTTTTCATTATTATTCTGTCAATATGGTGAATTTTGATTGATTTTCAAATGTTAAAGAAAACTTGTATTCCCGAAAATTCTGCTTGTTCATGATGTGCTATCCTTTTAATATAGTATTGGATTCTAATTACCAAAAAAAAATTTTAGAGAACTTTTGCATATACATGCATGCTGCAAATTGGTCTGTTGTCTTTTCTTCCAATGTGTTAATCTGAGTGTTCTATCAGAGTAATGCTGGTCTCACAGAATGAGTTGGAAAACATTCCATGCTCTTCAGTTTTCTGTAAGAGTATGTGTAAACTTGGTGTATTAGCCCATTTTCACACTGCTGATAGACATACCCAAGACTGGACAATATACAAAAGCAAGAGGTTTATTAGACTTACAGTTCCACATGGCTGGGGAAGCCTCACAATCATGGCAGAAGGTGAAAGGCACGTCTCATGTGGCAGCAGACGAGAAGAGGGCTTGTGCAGGGAAACTCCCATTGTTATATAACCATCAAATCTTGTGAGACTTATTCACTATCATGAGAACAGTAAAGACCCACCCCCATGATTCAGCCATCTCCCACCGGGTCCCTCCCACAACATGTGGGGATTATGGGCACTACAAGATGAGATCTGGGTGGGGACACAGAGCCAAACCATACCACTTGGTATTATTCATTCCTCAAATGCATGGTAGAATTCTCCCAGAATTCCAGATGGTGGTGGGGCCACCAGTTGGTGGAGCAGTCAGAACACACACATTTATAGGTTAAGTTTGCCATCTTATATGGGCACAGTTTGTGGCACCCCAGAACAATTACAGTAGTAACATCAAAAATCACTGATTACAGATCACCGTAATAGATATAATGAAAAAGTTAGAAATATTGCAAGTGTTATCAAAATTTGACACAGACATAAAGTGAGCACATGCTGTTGGAAAAAATGGTACCAACAGCCTTGTTAAATGCAGGGTTGCCACAAACCTTTGGAAAACATGCAGTATCTGTGATGCACAATAAAGCAACGTGCAATGAAATAGGATGTGTTTCTATTCTTGAGCTTTGTGCTGGGATGCAGTTAAATCACTTAGCAATTGTTTGATCCTCCAGGCTTGCTTTTAAGTTTTGCTTGGTAGGATCATAATGGCCTTTAGTCTAGGCCCACTACTGAGGCAATACCCTTCTGAGTACTATATGAAGGCTGAGAAGTGCCCAGTGCCCAGTGTACTGCAAGGTTTTTCACCAGTGTACTGGCTGGTAAGAATGTGAACTGTTCCTGGCCCTGTGTGAACTCTAGGGATTGTTTTGCCCACTCCTTTCTGATGATTCCTTCCCTGTCCTTGATATCCTCATAAGCATGGGCAGATTAGCACTCAGCTGAAGACTTGAAGAGGACTCTCCAGACATCTCCAAAATTCTGTGTCTAGCTCTTTCCCATTCAGTACTCTCCCCTCCAAGTCCTAGCTGCCTTGCTACCAAGAGAGATCACTGGTGTCTATTTGGGTTACCCTTTGTGATGGTTAATCTTAGGTGTCAACTTGGCTGGATAAAGGGATACCCAGATAGCAGATACAGCATTATCTCTGGGTATGTCTGAGAGTGTTCCAGGAAGAGACTAGCATTAGAATCAGTGGACTAAAGCCAGGCACAGTGGCTCACACCTGTAATCCCTGCACTTTGGGAGGCCGAGGTGGGTGGATCACTTGAGGTCAGGAGTTCAAGGCCAGCCTGTCCAACATGGTGAAACCCCATCTCTACTAAAAATACAAAAAATTAGCCAGGCATGGTAGTGCATGCCTATAATCTCAGCTACTCTGGAGGCTGAGGCAAGAGAATCACTTAAACCCAGGAGGCAGAGGTTGCAGTGAGCCAAGATGGCACCACTGCACTCCAGCCTGAGTAACAAAGCAAGACTTCATCTCAAAAAAACAAAACAAAAAACAAAAACAGTGGACTAAGTAAGGAAGATCTGCCCTTAACCAATGTTGGCAGGCATCATCCAATTGGCTGAGGGCCCAGATAGAACGAAATGGCAGAGGAAAGGAAAATTCTCTCTCTCGGAGCTGGAACACCCATTTTCTCCTGCCCTTGGACATCAGAGCTCCAGGTTCTCCGGCTGCCAGATTCTGAGACTCATACCAGTGGCCTCCTGGTTTCTCAGGCCTTCAATCTCAAACTGAGGGTTACACCATCAGCTCCCTAGTTCTCAGGTCTTTCCATTTACACTGAGCCATGCTACTGGCTTCCCTGGCTAACTAGCATGCAGATGCATATCACGGGACTTCTCAGCCTTCATAATCATTCAAGTCAATTTTCATGATAAATCCCCTCTCATTTATCTACCTACTTACCTATCCATCCTATTGGTTCTGTTTCTCTGGAGAAACCTAATACACCCATCCCTGCTTTGCAACCTGGAAACTGGCTCCAGGCAGTAAACTGGACAAAGGACTCTCCTCGTTTGTGTCCCTCCTCCTGGGGAACACTGCTGTCCAATGTCCAACATCTGTTTTATATATTCTGTCAGGGTTTTAAATTTTAAGGCAGGGAGGCAGATTACATCCCTATTTTTCGTTTAAATTTAAATACCATCCAGAACAAAAAAGCCTGTACTTACAAACCCTTAAAACCTAGCATAGAAAAGACTCACTTATCCTAGCAGTGAAAATTGTCCCATTTTCTCCATAGCAATGCTGAACAGGATCAATTTGTTTTGACAATTGTTATGACTACCAAGAAAGAAAGGAAGTTCCTTAAAAGAAGATTTCTGGCCAGGCGCAGGCCCAGTATTTTGGGAGGCCGAGGCAAGTGGATCACGAGGTCAGGAGTTCAAGACCAGCCTGGCCAACATGGTGAAACCCCATATCTACTAAAAATACAAAAATTATCCAGGCATGGTGGTGGATGCCTGTAATCCCAGCTACTCAGGAGGCTAAGGCAGGAGAATCCTTTGAACCCAGGAGGCGGAGGTTGCAGTGAGCCAAGATCGCACCATTGCACTCTAGCCTGGGCAACACAGCAAGACTATGTCTCAAAAAAAAAAAAAAGAAAAGATTTCTTAAACTTGGATTTACGGTAAACAAATTTTACTCATTTACCGCCACAAGTGGTAATTACATCACATGTCTCCCTCGCCTTCTGTAATTCTCTCAATGTGGCAGCTCTGTCATACTGCAGGGGAATGCTGTAGCCTTCATCTTTCCCATTTGCACAGATGCTGCGTCTAGCTTTGACAACAACACAATATGATGTCTGGGAGGCTAAAATGCCTATAAGGAGCCTTGCCAAACAGAAGGCTTTATACTGCAAAGTGTTGTAACAACAAGCAAACACTGCTTTCTGAGAAGCACTTTCCTGCACAGAAAAGAGTTCTAAATTATTTCTGAAAGTGAGAGAAACCCCATCATCTGGCATTTGATGATCCTCCATTGCCAAGATGGGAAGGTACTCTTCAAGCAGATCCTCCCTTTGACAGAAATGGTAGCACGTATGTGAGGTAATGTTGGTAGGTGGTTTAGAAAAGGTCGGAAAGAGTTGATTTTATTCCATGATCAATTTCAAATATCCTGGCTGGTGGGCTGGATGTGGTAGCTCACACCTATAATCCCAGCACTTTGGGAGGCCAAGGTGGGTGGATCACTCGAGGCCAGGAGTTCAAGACCAGCCTGGGACAACATGGTGAAACCCTGTCTGACATGGTTAGGCTTTGTGTCCCCACCCAAATCTCATCTTGAGTTGTAATCTCCATAATCCCCATGTGTCAAGGGAGAGACCAGGTGGAGGTAATTAAATCGTGGAGGCAGTTTCTCCCATGCTGTTCTCATGACAGTGAGTGAGCTCCCACAAGATCTGATGGTTACATAAGGGTCTCTTCTGCCTTTGCTTGGGACTTCTCCTTCCTGGCACCTTGTGAAGAAGGTATCTTGCTTCCTCTTCACTTTCCACCATGATTGTAAGTCTCCTGAGGCCTCCCCAGCCAAACTGAACTGTGAGTCAGTTAAACCTCTTTCCTTTATAAATTACCCAGTCTCAGGTATTTCTTCATAGTAGTGTGAGAACAGACTAATATATCATCTCTACTAAAAATACAAAAATTAGCCAGGAGTGGTGGCGTGCACCTGTAATCCCAGCTACTTGGGACACTGAGGCAGGAGAATTACTTGAACCTGGGAGGCGGAGGTTTCAGTGAGCCAAGATTGCACCACTGCACTCCACCCTAGCCTGGCCGACACAGGAAGACTCTGTCAAAAAAAAAACAAAAAAAAACCTGGCTGGACTTTCCTTATATGCACATCAACATAATCATCAGTGTAAGCTGGGCCCTCATGTTATTCTGTAAAAGGTGAATGGTAACTATAAACAGGGAAGGGTGTGTTGGGTGCAGGGGAAATGACCTGTTAGGCAGGTAAGGCCAGATTGAGATTCAACTAGGAAATGCTCAAAGGTTGTCCTCCAGGTCTCTATACCTTCACATGGTCTTCAGATTCCTTCTTCATTCTCCCTCACCCAGTTCTTCAGGGGCTAACCCCACCCTCCACCCCAGATCCAAGCAACTCCTCGACAGGATCCTGTGCTCTCTCCAGAGCTAATGTATGGTCTGTTGCCCATTTACAGAGATGGGTAGAAATTGAGTGTGAGCATTTAAAAACTTTTATAGCAATCAACAGAGAAATTTTAAATCAGTTGAATATAACTAATAATATTATAAACTAGGACTTCTATTTTTCACTTTTATTTTTTCTCATAATTCATTTTTGTTATATTTTGCAAAAGTAACTATCCTTAACACTCTAGCCTGGGCAACAGAGTGAGACCTTGTCCCAAAAAAAAAAAAAAAAAAACCAGTGCCAATATCCAAGAGTCTGTGAGAGAAGACATGTATGAAGGTCAGCTGGCCCCAGATCAAGAGGAGCTGGAAACATGTGACCACAGTGAATTCTGCATTGAATCTTGGCTTCAGGAACCACTACTTTGGCTGATTTAAAAGACCATAGTATAATATAATCTGATACCTCCCTGTTGTTTCAAGCATCGAAATCTAAGATTGAATAAAGAAAGCCCCATATGTTGTCCAAATAGAGATATCTGTAAGTCTTCAGGTGAACATTAAAATCTGGATATACACAGTGTTTGAGGAAAGAAAAAAAAAAATCAATAACCTAGAGGCCAAACAAGAGTAAATGGCTAAGCAAAGCCATCAATATCTGCTAGAGCAGCTGGCTTGGACGCCAGGTAGATCGTGAACTGACCAGTGTGACAACCATCCAGAAACTTAGAAAATCATACAAAATAACACATCTCTATTGCAGTAATGTTTATGCTTCCTAATGTTAAAAAGGAAGAGGATCTGGATATTCAATAACAGAGAAATGGTTGAACAATTTAGTATAATGCCCTCATTTCAAAGATTGTGTTAGATCTCTCCTAGTTGACCCAGAATGGTTTCACAGCATTTTGAAAAGTTAAAAAAAAAAAAAAAAAAAATCCAGGAGTTCGAGACCAGCTTGGCCAACATAGGGAGACCTCACCTCTACAAAAAATACAAAAATTAGTCGGGTGTGGTGGCAGGTGCTTGTGGTCCCAGCTACTCAGGTGGCTGAGGTGGGAGAATCACTTGAGCCCAGGAGGTTGGAACTGCAGTAAGCCATGATCATGCCACTGCATTCCAGCAGGGGCAACAGAGTGACATTCTGTCTCAAAAAGAAAAGTGAAAAAACAAGATACAGACTGCGCACAGTGGCTCATGCTTATAAATTCCAGAACTTTGGGAGGCTGAGGTGGGAAGACTGCTTGAGGCCAGGAGTTCAAGGCCACCTCTGGCAACACAGCAAGATTCCGTCTCTACAAAAAAAAATTGTTTTAATTAACCAGGTCTGGTGGTATGCACCTGTAGTCCAAGCTACTTGTGAGGCCGAGGTGGGAGGATCACTTGAGCTCAGTTCTAGGTTACAGTGAGCTATGATCATGCCACTGCCCTCCAGCCTGGGCAGCAGAGCAAGACCCTGTCTCAAAAAAAGAAAAGAAAAAAGGAAGGGAAGGAAGGAAGGGTCACGAAAGTTATAGTGTTATTTTAAGGGAAGGTATTCCTGATTTTATTTTCTTCCTTGTATGTTTTTCTCATTTGAATGTTTATTTACAATAACCAGATATTATTTATATAAGAAAAAGCCAACAAAACTAAACCATCTGCATATCCTAGACACCTTATTTCCCTCCTCTACCTCCCACTTTTCCCTCAAGTCAAGTCCCTTGCTCCCTGACCTCATGCCACAATGTCAGTTCAGGCTCTCATTGCCTCTAATGGGCCCCCAGCTTCAGTCTCTGCCCTTTCTAGTCCTCCACATGGAAACCAGAGTGACCTTTCTATATTGCATATCTGTGCATGACACTCCCCTGCCTGAACCTCTTCTAAGCTGCCCAAAGCCCGAGCAGCAGTTTCTAATCTTCAGCACTGCATTTTACAGTCATGCCTACTTCCCTCTGCTCTTTCCTGAAGATTTGTTCAAACATCATTCCCTTCTGCAACAACTCCAGCATTTCTCCTATTTTCCAGTAGTACTTTGTGTAGACTTTATCATAGCACAGAAATCATTATTTTTAATTATTTGTTTTCTCTCCCTCCCTGCCTACACTATGAGCTATTTGAGGGTAGGACCATATCTTTACCGAATGAATGAATCTAAAAAAGTAGGACCCCAAACGTAAGTATAAATGCATGCCAACCATGTAAAGTGTCTGTGTAAGCAATGAAAAAAGGTTAAAAGATAAACAATTTAAAGTTATTTTCTTTTTCTTTTCCAGCAAGTGGCTTGAGCTACTTTTAAACTGATTGCCAGTCATTCACTTAATGAGTAATTTATGTCCAAGTTACCAAAAGTTATCTACAGTTTAAATCGCTATCAAAATAAAAACAAAGTCCAAAAGGAAACCATTTTACCCTTTTCAAATAAAATAGAAGTTCAACGTTCTTCTTACTGTCACACTAGTTGTAGAAACAGCATCTCTCCCCGATAAAACATGGCCCAGCTGTGTGGTTACTTACTGGAATTGAGCAGGATCATGGCCTTGACACAGAGATACTCTTTGTGTTGGAGTTTTAACTCTCGAAACCTTGAAGTAGTTGCCAGGAGCATGTCAAAGATTTCCAGAATTCCTTCTACGCATTTCCCCTCATCCCTACAAGAGTTCGTTTGGAAATTTAAGGAACATAGCTTCAGGAAACCATCAAAAAAACAATAAGAAGTGTTTTCTTTTTAATCTCAAGTTTCATCTTGTAACATGTTCATCTGATAATACAATTTTAACTACAACAGGGTGTTAATGAGACCACACCCAGCAATATGAAATTACTAGAATTATCTTCATATAAAGAAGACAGGCCATTTCCTATAAATCCCAAAAGTAAATATATGAATAAATATTATTTAGGCAACAATGTGCATTGGAATATTTTCCTGCTATATTTTTACCAAATGTTTTCTTACAGCAATACCACTCCTATTGATTGTTTTCAATCAAAACGATGTCAGTCAACCAGCCCCAGATATGACACATTTTTTAAAACGAGACATTCCACGTTCCCATCGGGAAGTATTAATGAGGAAGACTGTGTGTCATAGAAGCAAGTGTTCCAAGAATAAAACTCCATATCTAAGGCTTAACTCTCACTTCCTGGTGGTCATTTAGAAACTGGTGTAGCAACTAAGACATTTACCTGTAATTTGAAAAAGCTGAATATGACAAAGAAATCACAATTAGAGAAGATGGATTAGAATCAGGAAAAGAAGGTATACACGGAGGTGGGGAAAATTTTTGACTTGCCAAGGATTATCTTCACGCAAGGATTATCTTTAAACCTTGAGCCATCTAATCAAAATTCTTTGGAGCACTCCTTATAGAAATAAATGTTTAAATATACTTTGAAAATAAATTATTTGAACTTTATCTGGAAAATACCAGCTTCTATTCACTCCAGCCAGACACACATTATTCCACCTCACTGCTCCCCCAAAACACTCTATTATTATCAGTCACAGGGTTATTGGAAGTCCTTGACAAGCAGTTAGATGACTTTGTCATAAAACCACTGTTTGTTCCTGAAAGCCGGCAGCACACAGGAAGGGCAATGGGTTTATGTGAGTTCCATTTTCAGTCTCTAGCAGCCCCTGAAGGGGCCTTGAGGTCTTCAAAGAGCTGGCTGCTCCCCTCCTCCTTCCCCGAACTCAGGGCATTTCCAGTGACGGCAGTATTTCAGGGAAGAGCCTCTGACACCACTGGATACACCAATCCTGTGTAAGTCTTTCCCATTAGCTGCTGTGTACATGGCACTCACCGGGATCCCGCATTCCGAAGCATTCACACTCTCCCACCCAGACTCACTCACACAGAGCTACAAGCGTGCAAATTGCTCACTTTGGCATATGAGCATTACTAAGTTACTAAATTTACTAAATCGTAAATTCTGTAAACACCTGCAATTTTCTGTAAGTACACAGGTTAAGTGACAAAACACCAGTGCCCCCTGGAAGTCACTCATAGGAAAAGGCCATCTTAGAGAATCCAGAGCACTGGGCAAAGAGTGCCACATCTACAGGAAGCCTCATCTTTCTACCTCCCCAGCTCCAGACTCTCCCAGGCAACCTGATGCAGGCATCCAGTAAGGACAACACAAGCCCTGCACAGAGATAATACACAAAACACCTGGGCACTGAATCCCTTCATGCCACATCACCGAATCACCCTGCCTGTGGACAATTCATTATGGGAAATTGTAACTGTTGGACTTGGGGACATTTGATACTAAGGAAAGCAGTTTGAAAATATCTCTGTGGGGGAAAAAAAACTCCTGCATTGATAGTTTGATTATCTCTTTATTCTTCTGTGCTGATGTGGGATTATACACACATGCACAACACATACATACATACACACACACACACTCACACACACCCCTCCCCAAGTGGTATGGTAAGGGGACCAACCTGAAATCAATCCTATTTTCCAGAAGTACCTGTGCCTTAGTTCTTAAACACTGAAATTGGTATCATTTCCTCATTAAAATATATGCCATTTTCACTACAAATTTATGTTTCAAAAATGGGGGGAGGGTTTGCATACTGAGGTATTTTAAACCCTGATAAAGGCTGTCACTCACAGTAATCAGACCATATATACCTCATGGAAAAAGTTAATTTCTAAACAAAGTCTAAAGAACTAGGTCTGATTGCTTTCTTTTTAAGCAGGTGTGACAGTCAACCATTTCATTCAAGGGGTGGCAAAGTTAGAATATTTTTATTCACTTCACAGTCTGCAGAAACCAAATACATTTCTACAAAATAAATGAGAAATGAAGGGGCAATAAAGTATAAGACATCATAAATGACAGCCCAATAAAGTTCATTCAGGTGAGTTATACAGAACAAAGTTAGGAAAGACTCTAAAGTAAATTAGTGACATCTATTTTATTTATTTTATAATTTTAGATTGAAACTGAATTATGAGTAAGAAATTAGGACAGGGTTAAAAGAGTTGAATTAAAGACAGGCTGGCTGCTCATGTCTGTAATCCCCATGCTTTGGGGAGGTCAAAGTGGGAGGATCACTTGAGGGCAAGAGTTCCAGACCTGCCTGGGCAACATAGCGAGACCTTGTCCCTACAAAATAATAATAATAAACCAGGCATGGTAGCATATACCTATAGTCCCAGCTACTCAGGGGGCTAAGGCAAAAGATCACTTGAGGCCAGAAGCCCGAGGTTGCAGTGAGCTATGATGGCACTGCCTGGGCCACACAGCAAGACCCTGTCTCTAAATTAACAAAAACAGAAACAAAAACAGGACATATGATTTCAACGTTAAAATATTGAAACAATGTATCAATCAAACTGACCTACTCAGGAAATTTATTTTTGCACACTATCTGTCCATCAACTACTAAATAAAATCAGTAATAACATGGAATATCTTTGTATTAGTCCATTTTCGCATTGCTATAAAGCATTACCTGAGACTGGGTAATCTATGAAGAAAAAAGGTTTAACTGACTCACAGTTCTGCATGGCTAGGGAGGCCTCAGGAAACTTACCATCGTGGCAGAGAGCAAAGGGAAACCAAGGCACATCTTACACAGAGGCAGAAGAGCGAGCGACTGAACGAGACAGGGGAGCTGCCAAACACTTTTAAAGCATCAGCTCCCATGAGAACTCACTCACTATCATGAGAACAGCATGGGGGAAACCGTCTCGATGATCCGATCACTCCCACCAGGTCCCTCCCTTGACAATTTCAGATGAGATTTGCTGGGGACACAGAGCCAAACCATATCAATTTTATTACTTGATAATAACTTTTTTTTTTTTTGGAGACAGGGTCTCACTCCGATGCCCAGATTGGAGTGCAGCGGCATGATCTCTGCTCACTGCAACCTCCGCCTCCTGGGTTCAAGTGATTCTCCTGCCTCAGCCTCCCATGTAGCTGGGATTATAGGCACGCACCACTATGCCTGGCTAATTTTTGCATTTTTAGTAGAGAAGGGGTTTCACCATGTTGGCCAAGCTGGTCTTGAACTCCTGACCTCAAGTGATCCACTCGCCTCAGCCTCCCAAGGTGCTGGGACTACAGGCGTGAGCTACCGAGCCTGGCCAATACTCACTCTTTATAAAATAAGAATATTGTTTTTTTTTTTTTTGAGATGGAGTCTTGCTCTGTCACCCCAGGTGGAGTGCAATGAAGTGATCTCCGCTCACTGCAACCTCCACTTCCTGGGTTCAAGCAATTCTCCTGCCTCAGCTTCCCAAGTAGCTGGGATTACAGGCGCCTGCTACCACACCCAGCTAACTTTTGTATTTTTAGTAGAGACGGGGTTTCATCATGTTGTCAGGCTTGTCTCGAACTCCTGACCTAAGGTGATCTACCCATCTCAGTCTCCCAAAGTGCTGGAATTACAGGTGTAAGCCACCATGCCTGGCCTAAAGAAGAGTATTGTTTAATACAACAACAAAATGTTGAATGAGTGGGCCTCCCTTTGGGGTACACTATTTTGTACCTATATATATATACCTGCTGGCAGCACACACCTGGGTACAGACCGTGGTTTACCTCTGTGTATATGGCAATGGCAGGGAGTGCTTAAGGCTTAGAACATAAAAAGGACTTAATAACTGAAGTGAAATTACTTATGCACAAAGGGTAAATTAAAATTCAGAATTGAAAATTCAGTGACTACCTTGAAGGAATTTAGCATACAAATAACTAATGTGAATGTAAACTCAAGACGTCTATACATATATAATTCCATGAACCTCTCTGCAAATGTCCACAATGGGATCCAAGCCCAGATACAAACTTCCTCTGACTAATAATTTAACATTAGTCAGTTGCCTGTTGATACTAAGGACACAAAAATGCCTTTGCATATGTGATTTTTATGAATTCCGTGGTTAGTAAAAGAAGAACTAAATGCTTAGAAATAAGCTGAAGTAACTAGATTTTCCTCTCATCCTCAGTAGATACAAGTTTTCTTGTTGCAGAAACCTCAACAAGAATAAAGGGAAACAGAAATTATAGTTTCAGTATCCACAAATGGGCTGTTAGTTGTATTCACTGTTTATACAGCCATATTACCACTTGAAGAAACTCTGGTAGGACAATCCAGCAGAAGACAGTTATTTTCAAATGGTGTGAAGATTATGTCTTCATTTTGCAAAAAAGAGTTGTAATAGAACTCCTTTATGGAGCATGACTCCTGACTTTTTGAATGAGCAACTCCTCTACAAATACACCTATTACATAAAAGTATATTCATCTGTGTAAGAGATGACTACGTAACTGAACTATCTTAGACTTCAAGTTCCTGACTTTACAAAGTTAATGGGTTAAAAATGCTACAGATTGTAGGCTGGGAGCGGTGGCTCACGCCTGTAATCCCAACACTTTGGGAGGCTGAGGTTGGGGGATCACTTGAAGTCAGGACCTCAAGACCAGCCTGGCCAACATGGTAAAACCCCGTCTCTACTAAAAAAAAATAATAATAATAATAATAATAATACAAAAATTGGCCAGGTATAGTGGCACATGCCTGTAATCCCAGCTACTCGGGAGGCTGAGGCACAAGAATCGCTTGAGCCTGGGAGGCGGAGGTTGCAGTGAGCTGAGATTGCGCCATCGCATTCCAGCCTGGGTGACAGAGTGAGACTCCATCTCAAAAACAAAAAACAAACAAACAAAAACTACTAGAAATTGCAACAAAAAATAAACACCAGTAATCATTCAAAAAAAAAAAAAAGTCTGCTCAATGTGAATGCATTTACAATTCCCAAGAATTCCTCTTCTATACTCAAACATACTAGATTTATGTTGTAAAACATAATACTTTCATGTAAGTTATAAAGGCAGTGTGAGTCTATCATAAATAATTTGTTAAAAAAATAACTTTTCTTCTATTAACTAAAAGGTAGGCCTAATATTTTTCCAGGATTTGTGTCCACTTATAGTAATATATACACACAATTACAGGAATTAAAGAACCCATACAGAGAAATGGGAGAGTGGAGAGTTAATTGTCCTAAAAACCAGGAATGAATCAGTCACCAAAAATAAACACTAAATTTGGCATCAATTTAGAAATCAAGACAACAGATAAAATAATTTAATCCAAAAGTCTGCAAATTATTTGATTTGTCAAGGGATGGAACATCTCCCTAGGACTAACCTCTAGGAGAATTATATGTGTGTATTTATACATATGTATATTTGGCCTCAGTTAAAACCCAAGCAGAATACAATGGCTTGGCTAGGTGCTTGGCATTTCAGCCTGCCTTGCAACATGGTACCCCGAGATGACAGTGGGGAGAGTGGGTTTCTGCAGTGTGTTATGAGTAGAACAGGACTGTTCTCTACCAAAACATCTCTGTACTGAAGAATGTGCTCTTTGTCTACATTGTCACCCAGGACAACAGGCAGAATAAAGTAGACAGTTTGCCGTTCGGCAACCCCCTAAGTCCAGCTCCACCACCTACTATCCTACCTGTCAGCAGGTTTCTTAATCTCCCATTTCCAAATATCTGAATGATAGAGATAATAATGGGTCCTACTCCCTTAAAGAGTGCAGGAAGATTGTGAAGATTAAATGTGTTGACATAAGTTAAATGCATAAGGTGCTGCTAAGCACATACAAGCCAATAGGTTAGCTATTTTGTTTGTTACTGAAGCGTCTTGTGCCCTGCACTTCTCTGGTTTTCCAGAGCCTCCCTCCATGGTTTACCACCTGGGCTCTCGTTCAAGTCAATCCATCCTCCAGCTCTTCCCAAAGGATCTGTTCTCTGTCAAAACACCTTCATTATGCAGAACAGTGCTCTTTTAATAACATTATCAACCATGACAAAAGGCAGAATGGGGACTGATACCTTGGGGCATCACTCTTCATCTGTGTAACACAGGGTCTTCGGATGATCTTAAAGTGGTAACAGGATTATAATGCAAGAGTTGGGGTAGACACTAGGCATCCTCCCACACTGTGCAGAGTCAGATGTGGCTGAACATTCAACACTAGCATTTTTTCCACAAAAGGGGCGTGGAAATCAATTTCCATGCAGATTTCAAACTGCTCAAATTCACACCAAGAGGGTATTCTACTTTCCTGCTAAAAAGTTTGAGTGTTTTTATATAGTCCAGCTTTCCCTCCATAAACAGTTCACCTAAGTCAATTAAAAACTGGTTCCTTTTCTGTCATCTTTAAAAGAAAATCAAATGCAACCAAGATATAGATAGCATCATGTCCCATTTTCTGTTAAGTTTCATGTAGTTTTAGTAACCCTTCCTTCCACCACTATTGCCAAAAATGCTATAGTACATGCATTAGAATGAGTTAAAGCAGACTGGGCACAGTGGGGGCTGTAATCCCAGAGCTTTGGGAGGCCGAGGTGGGTGGATCGCCTGAGGTCAGGAGTTCAAGATCAGCCTGGCCAACATGGTGAAACCACTTCTCTACTAAAAATAGAAAAATTAGCCTGGCGTGGTGGTGGGCACCTGTGACCCCAACTACTCGAGGGGCTGAGGCAGGAGAATCACTTGAATCCAAGAAGCGGAGGTTGCAGTGAGCCGAGATTGCACCTCTGCACTCCAGCCTGAGTGACAGTGAGACTCTGTCTCAGAAAAAAAAAAAAAGAATGAGTTAAAGCATAAGAAAATAAACTTGGCAGATTTGTAAGAATTTTATCACCTGTCCAGAAAGCTCCAGACGTAATTGGTCACTATAGGTACAAAAAACAACAGGACAACTTAAGATTATAACCTGAAAATGGAATTTTTAATGCAGAAAAGTCTGTCGACTTATACATGTAGTGGCCACATACCTACAGGATACACTCCCCTATTAAAGCGCTGGCCTGTAAATGCTGCTGCACCACAGATTAAAAATGAGTCACAGGACCCTGAATCCCTGGACCCAACTCTCTCCTCTTCTGGTTCTTGACCCAGTGAAGGAGCTGATGATACTATCATCCTCTAATTGCCCTGCAAGTGTGAGATTTTAATTGCAGCACCCAGGACTTTGTTCCCACTAAGTACCTTACTCAAACAAGTGGGAGAAGAAACACAATGCATTTTTTCTCACCTGTCCAGAACAAGATCTGGAGCAAAGATGAGCTTGCCGGGGTGGTCAATTGAGCGCCACATCAGCCCCACCATTAACACCTCCATCCAACAGCTCTCCAAGAGCCGCACTTGGTCAAACAGGCTGAGCTCCACAAAGCCTGGGGAAAGCAAAAGGCAGTGAGACACCCGCACCCTCCTCCTCAGCCTTCTGTGTCTGTTGAGACAGAATGGCAAGTGTTAAAACATTAAGAAAACACAAACCATTAGGGAATCGATATTTTATAGATATGATTGACTACTCATTAAAGGAAGAAAACTTTGAAGTTAAGCTGCGTGACTCAGTTTCCAGTCTTGGACCCCTTCTAGAGACAAATATACTTCATTTAGAGTTTGTCAAGCATGATGACCTGGGCTCAGAACTGATCTTGGTTAGCTGTGTCCTGATAATTCCTCTGCACTACTGAGAAGGTTGATGCTTGGTTGCCAATCAGAGGAGCTGCCTGTCTGACCCAATCTTTGACTGGGATCAGAAGGGGTGGGGGAATGGGGTAGGTGGAGGTTGGGGTTGGAGGCTTGCAGACAGCAGTGTCAGCCCCCGCAGAAAGCCAAGGCCTCAACTTCAAGGATTTCTCTGATTGCTTAAAATTTCCCATCCAGTGTTAAGATCCTTCCAGGTAGAAGCACTGTTTCTGGGCGATTCTATCCTAAGCAGCAAATATCGCCAAGCACAATGGCACACACCTGTAATCCCAGCACTTTGGTTGGCCAAGGCGGGTGGATTGCCTGCACCCAGGAGTTTGAAACCAGCCTGGCCAACATGGAGAAACCCCATCTCTACAAAAAATTATCTGGTCATGGTGGCAGGTGCCTGTAGTCCCAGATACTCTGGAGGCTGAAGTGGGAGGATTACTTGAGCCTGGGAGGTCGAGGCTGCAGCGAGCTGAGATTATGTCACTGCACTCCAACCTGGGCAACAGAGCAAGATCCTGTCTAAATAAATAAATAAATAAAATAAAGAGCAAATATAATAACAAAGCAGGTCCTGACAACCTAATAACTCATGTTGGTCACAGTACTGTTTGGAAACAGGTACTCTCTGGGGAAGGAAACACTTCAAAAGCAAAGCAGAGAACACCGGGGCTTCCTTCACAAGCCATGATAAAAGGAGACGGCCATTTAATATAAATATGGTAACAAAAGACACGGCCTTGGAGTGAAATGGACTCTGGTTTGAACTCCAGCTCAGCCTCTTTCTAGCTGGTCACTTAATCTCCCATTAAATCTTTGTTTTTCTAATAGGAAAATGGAGGTAACAATGCCTATCTCTGAGAATGTCCTATAGGCAAGATCTCTTATTCTTGTTTTACAGATGAGGAAACTATGGCAGAGAGAACATATGTGTTCAAGTCTTTGAACAATTATAATGTAAATCTGTCTCAAGGAGAATGTAATGGTGTTATGAGTGTAAAGATGGATAAATACTTTCTAAATCCACATGCTTTGCTCAGTTTAGGTTCCTAATATGTATACACCTTCCCAATCTCACCCACAGTAATAGACAATAAGCCTACCCAAGAGATCACGGCTCTTAACCTTGTAGATATTCAACAAGATCAAGGCTAGATGATATTTTATTTTTTTTTTTTTTTGGTTTGGACAATGACCATGCCAGTAAGAGAGGGGGAAAAAATCACACCTCCAGACTATGCCTACGTTTCCTGAAAACTTTTCAAAACACCAGGCTTGAATAAGGAATAACGCAGTTTAAGAGTTCAGATTTCTTATGGCACAAAAAAGGGGCACAGCTTTCAGCAATAATTAATTTCATCACTGCTCTCCGTGTGTGGTCCTGCAAAATCGTGTTTGGAATACACTTAAAGCAAACAACTAGAGGAGAGTGCATCAGGATTGCCTCCTCCAGGAAAAAGCAGAGAAAAAAATAATTCTGGCAAAGGTGAAGATGCTAGACAAAACAAAATACAACTCGAAACCAAAAATCCTCAGGAAGTTCAGAAGAAATGGGCCCAGTTCAACAAAAGTCCCCAAATGATACTGTCACCGTAGGCCTCAGTTCCCTGGGCTCTTTACCCGAAACTTCTCTTCCCCCAGCTTCTCGCCCCTCCTCATCTTTACAGCTTGCCCAGTGCAGTCGTTGCCCCCCAGGCCATGGGAACGCCCCCAGTGGCTCAGAACTTGTAAGAGGCTTCATTTCTTCAAGGACTGTAAAGAAGGGCATGGAGAACCTTTCACAGGGGGATTGTGGGGTGTTGCCATTTTAGGTTAGAATCCTAGATTCACTCTTTCACAGAAACACCACGTCAAATGATAATTAGCTGGTAATTTCAGCATCATACAGCACTTCAGGTCTGTATTACAAATGGGCTTGGGAGAAGTGATCACTTTAGAGGATGGAAAATGCAGGTTCCAAATGATAACTCATGAGTAACTAAGCTCATTTTTAACTTGATGGCATTCCAAGTTTATGGGCCCACTGATGATTCGTGTAACTTCAACCACTGATTTACTCTCTCTGTCCATACATATTCATTTGTGTATATAATACTGATTCTCTATCGGAACAATAATTTACAAAATTCTATTTAGCATCTGACAAACCTTTCACTTTCAAACTAGTCATACTGTACTCTACCCCACCCTACCCAACCATGCCCCTCCTCTCAAGGTGAGGAATCCACAGCCAAGAAATGGGGCAATGTAGAGTCTACCTTTTAACCATGTTCCAGGTTCCAGGACTCTAGGATTTCTTGCCCAAATGACCCCAAGCCCAGTTCCAGAGTCTGGGTGGGTTCCCTGGGTCCATCCTCCCAGACCACCTCTAGGCATGAGAGGGGGCCAACAGGTGAGTGTCTGTAGCAGATGTGGACACACAGGATAGGGTTTGTGCCAGGTAGTATGGGAAGCATCTAGCCACAGGAAAAGAAGAGAGTCAAGAATAGAAATGGCTGGGCCACGCACAACTCTTTCTTCACTACCATGTTGGGTACAGAACTCAGAGTCGTCTCAGAATTCTAAATCAGAACGTGGCCTTGTTGAAGGTAGCTATGCCAAGACGGGAGGAAGGAACATATTGCACTAAAAAGTTACGAATCCAGCTGAGAAACCGTTAAATATCTAGGCACAGCTCACAGACCTCTACTTTATACTCTTGTCCTTCAAATATTAGCAGCAGGCCTTTCTACAAGTACACGGAAAACTAATAGTCCGAAAGCCCTACCGGGAATCTTCTTGGCCCAGCTGATCATGTGTACCAACTCCTTGTCGGCCAGCTTGGTCAGGGACATCATCATGGAGGCCTCAGTGAAGGGCGCGCTGGGGCGGCTGATCAGTACATGGGGTGGCTCAGCCTCCAGGAGGGTGAGCACCAGCTGCTCGGGGCTCAGGGCGTCCAGCAGCAGCTCCCGCACTAGGGGCGTGTGGCTGCCACTCCTCTTGGCCTTGCTGGCGCAGTGCAGTTGCTCGTCGGCACTTCTCTGTCTCCGCACAAGGCGGTACCCACATCTCTCTCTCCGGGAGCCTGAAAAGGAAAGCAGGGTCATTCAAATTGTTGGGGTAAAACCGCAGTCAAGTAAAAGAAGCTTGACTTTTATTCTTTGGAGCCTGTGGGGCACGTACCAAAGATTACTATGGTCGTGATTGTACTAGGAAAACCAACGACATAACTTTTCAGGAACTTTTTAGGTCTCCATTTCCAGGTCATCTATAGATACTGACACCATTTCTCTATAAAGAGTGCTCATAAACCTGTTTCCAAACCATGAAATTAGGAATTTTCTTCAGGTAGAAAAATGGGGATATCTCCAAAGGTATCAAATAATATACTTTTAACACATTCTTAAAATGTTTATATGCATGTGTGCATATGTATATATTTCTTTATTCATACTTACACAAGTATATTTCAAATAGCAAATTAAGTGAAAAAATCTGGAAAATATGGAAAAGAATAAATTTTGGCAAAAATTCTTTCAGTCTTTTTAATGCTTTTATATTTTTCCATGTTTTATATACAAAATTTTTTTGTTGTTGTTTGTTTTTGAGACGGAGTCTCACTCTGTCACCCAGGCTGCAGTTCAGTGGCGTGATCTCGGCTCACTGCAACCTCAGCCTCCCAGGTTCAAGCAATTCTCCTGCCTCAGCCTCCTGAGTAGCTAGGATTACAGGTGCCCACCACCATGCCCGGCTAATTTTTATATTTTTAGTAGAGATGTGATTTCACCATGTTTGGCCAGGCTCGTCTCAAATTCCTGACCTCAGGTGATCTGCCCATCTCAGCCTCCCAAAGTGCTAGGATTACAGGTGTGAGCCACCATGCCCGGCCTTTATACACAAAATTAGATTGTAGTATATACACTATTTTATTTTAATCGTATTTTTGAGACAGAGTCTTGCTCTGTTGCCCAAGCTGGAGTGTAGTGATGCAATCACAGCTCACTGCAGCCTTCCTCTCCTGGACTCAAGCAATCCTCCTGCCTCAGCCTCCCAAGTAGCTAGGACTACAGGAACATGCCACCATGTCTGGCAAATTTTTTAATTTTTTTGTAGAGATAGGGTCTTACTATGTTACCCAGTGCTCAATAGTTTGACAATCTATTTTCTCAGAACGCATTGGGCATTAAAAATCATTTTTAATGTTTGCTAATCTAACAAGTGACTAAACCATCTTGCTTTACTTTATATGTTTTAATTACTAGCAAAGTTGATTTATATGCTTGTTCTTTGTATTTATTTACTTTTTTTTTTTTTTTTTTTTTTTTTTAGAGACAGGGTCTCTGTCATCCAGGCTGAAGTATGGTGGTATGGTCATGATCACAGCTCACTGCAGCCTCAACCTCCCAGGCTCAAGTGATCCTCCCACCTCAGCCTCCTGGGTAGCTGGGACTACAAATGTGCACCAACACACCTGACTAATTTTTGTATTTTTTGTAGAGACAGGGTCTTGCCATGTTGCCCAAGTTGGTCTCGAACTCCTGGGCTCAAGTGATCCACTTGCCTTGGCCTCCCAAAGTGCTGGGATAAGCCACCACACCCAGCCCAATAAGTAAGTTTTGGTGATATAGAAACAAGGTGGAACCAAAATACCAAACAATAACATGTAAAATGAGAGAGGAATTATTTTGGTTAGAATTTCTAAGATTCTTTTTTGGGAAGACAGAAGCTTAAATTCTCGAATTAATCAAAAACACATGTTAAAAAGCAGAAATATCGTTAAAGGAATTGAACCATGGCCAAGCATGGTGGCTCACACTTGTAATCCCAGCACTTTAGGAGGCCAAAGGTGGTGGGGGAAGGCAGATCACTTGAGGTCAGGAGTTCAAGACCAGCCTGGGCAACAGAGTGAAACCTAATCTCTACTAATAATACAAAAACTAGCTGGGCATGGTGGGAGACCCTGTAATCCCAGCTATTTAGGAGGCTGAGGCGGGAGAATCACTTGAATCTGGGAGGCGGAGGGTGCAGTGAGCCAAGATCACGCCACTGCACTCCAGCCCTAGTGACACAGCGAGACTCTGTCTCAAAAGACAAAAGGGAATTCAAACAGAATGCATGACTTTTAAACTAGTAAAAGAAGAAATAGAAACAAAAATGTGATCAACTCTCAAAACGGAAGAAGTAGAAAATACATAATAAAATTTTTTAAATCACAAAATAAGGTGATAGAAATGAACCCAAATATCAGTTATCACAATAAACAAAAAATACCAAATTGACCATTTAAGAGTGACCTGAAATCGTACATATTTTTAAATCTAGACATAGATTAGTTGTAAGAGATACAACTAACACATAGGAAAACAAAGTAGACAGATAGAAAAATATATAACAGGCAAAATTAACCAAATAAATTGACGTTACTCTACTGATACCAGACAAATAAACTTTAAGGCAAAAATTATTATTATAGATAAGGAGACTTGTTGCTAGAATATTTTAAAAAGATAAATAATTCTAAACTCATATACTTCAAAACAACCAAGGCCAGGTGCGGTGGCTCACGCCTGTAATCCCAACAATTTGGGTGGCCAAGGTCGACGGATCACCTGAGGTCAGGAGTTCAAGACCAGCCTGGCCAACATGGAGAAACTCTGTCTCTATTACAAATACAAAAGTTACCCAGGCATGGTGGCGCATTCCTGTAGTCCCAGCTACTCAGGAGGCTGAGGCAGGAGAATCGCACAAACCCAGAAGGCACAGGTTGCAGTAAACCGAGATCATGCCATGCACTCCAGCCTAGGTGACAGAGCAAGACTCTGTTGAAAAAATAAATAAATAAACAAACAACAAAACACAGCGTCCAAACACAACACAAAAGTGATTGAAAGAAAAAGAGAAACTGACAGATGCACTATTATAATGGGATATTTAAACCTCTCAACAGCTGAAAGAGCGAAGAGTCAGAATGCAGAATATTTGAACCACATAATTAACAAGCTTGATCTACAAAGGCCATAGATATTTTGCAAAAATTATCACATACTAGGCAATGAAGAAAATCTTAAGTAAAATAGGCATAAGACCATTTTCTCTGACCATAAGAAAAATGGAAATCAACAACAAAAATATAACTTCCAAATCCCTATATATTTGAGCACCAAAATCTTTATAAGTTTTCACTGGTTAAAGACAAAAATGTAAAATGGAAATTAAGAAAGACACATTATAAGTAAGGATATCATTAGCATGGTTACAACTTTTATATGAATCTCCCTTTAAAAAAAAAAAAACCCTAAAAGTTGAAATCTGCAAAACGCTTAGTTTTATACTCCCATCATTATGTTTATTCACTAAATTGTTTACATTTTTAAAATAAATATTAGTTAGAAAATATGAGCAAATTTAAATTATTGGCTACCGGGAAAATTTGTCAGAATTTCCTCTTAACATTGACTAGTTATAGTAGAAGAAAGGGCTCTATTTATTCAGAACATTTGAACCAAATTTACTGCTAAAAGAATTAAAGGCCTAAAATACAATTCATTTTATTAGTAATCAAGTAGAATGCTATGGATATTTAAGGTCAATTATAAACCCAGGATAAAATGGAGCAAAATGTACATTTTTCTTAATTTTTTTTAATATACTTTAGGTTCTGGGATAGATGTGCAGAACATGTAGGTTTGTTACATAGGTATGCACGTGCCATGGTGGTTTGCTGCAAAATGTATGATTTTAAAAAGCACCTTTCTGCCAGGCAAGGTGGCTCATGCCTGTAATCCCCCAGCACTTAGGGAGGCTGAGGCAAGAGGATCACTTGAGCCCAGGAGTTCAAGACTAGCCTGGGCAACACAGTGAAATCCTGTCTCTACAAAAAATACAAAAATTAGCCAGGTGTGGTGGTGCACACACCTGTAGTCCCAGCCACTCGGGAGGCTGAGGTAAGAGAATCAATTGAGCCCTAGGAGGTCAAGGTTGCAGTAAGCCAAGATTGCGCCATTGCACTCCAGCCTGGGTTGCAGCAGAGTGATGCCCTGTCTCAAAAAAAAAAAAAAAGTACCTTTCTGATCATACATTTCTTTTTTGTAGAGTACATAAGGATAAAGAACTACAAAACAGATTTATATACCCTTTACATACCCAAAGTGAGAGATTTTGAATTTATATGTTCAAATTTACTTAACAAATTTTCACTGACAAAGTCGAACATTCTAGGTCCTGTAGTGAGTTCTGAGGATTCTAGACTCAATAAATAAAGCCCTTGACAAGGAACTCATTTTTCTATCAAGGATGTTTCTAGTGTTGTGGCTTTGACACTGTAACCTAGGCAGCTGCCTCTGAGTGAGCTTAATGAGCAGCTCCACCAAATAGGAGTGCTCCATATTAGGCAGTGGTAAATAACCCCAGCCAAAGATGATGATGATAGTAGTGATCAATGATACTAATGGCAGCTAATGTCTACTGGAAGCTTCTATGCACCAGGCATTGCATATTGCACATATTCTGACAGCTACCCTACAGTACAGGAGCTATTACTGTCTCCAATGTACAGAGGAGGAACCAAACATAAGCTCAAATACCTTGTCTAAGATGGCATAGCTAGAAAATAGCAGAAGCAGGATCTAAACCCAAGCAGCAACCTAAATCCAGAGCTGGTGCTTTTAACCACTATTTTATACTACCTACCTATCAAATCCCTTTCATGGAAGACTATACAGCAGGTGTATAAAGATATGGCACCCAAAATATGTTGAGCTATTGTCCCAATACAGGGATATAGGCCAAATACATGGCTATTCAGATGGATTTCCTGGCTCCTTACATTTCAGTGTATCCTTAAAATGAAGTTTCATCCATAAAGTTAGTCTAGGTGGGTGTTGTCCTACCGTTGTATGACCACATCCACACTTCAGTAGAAAAGGCAAGATCAGAAATTCAGAAGAAAAAGGTGATAACAGACTACATGGTTTCAGAATAAAAGAAGCGGGATGGTGCAGGAGGATCCAACACGCAAGTATAATCTCTAATCCTCCGAGACCTGATGGAAGAAAAAGTGTGCAGAGAGGGTTTTTGGGAGGGCAGATAAGAAGAGTGATGGGAAAGGACACAGAGTTAAGAAAGTTCACCGCTAATGGTCTTTCTCTGTGGTCAGTGAAGGGCAAAATATTCCATTGTATACGTGCAACAACCCATCTCATTTCTTCTGTAATCTCCAAAGAGAATACAGTCTTTTCTTAGACTTTCTGGCTAAATTCAACAAACTTTCTCTCATTCCCTTTTCTATGAAATCTTTAACTATCCCTCTGTACTCTATCTCATGAAATGGTGTTGTATCAAAACTCATATGAGCTTTTCAGGGAAGGAGAGAGAACAGAAGGAAAACTAAAATTGAGCATCAGGTACTGTGCTAAGTCTTTATATATGTTTTCACACTTATTCTTTACAAAACCCAGTGAAGCAGATATATCTGTTCAGAGATATGAAAACCGAGGGCCAAAGAGGTGATTCAGTAGTTTGAGCACAGTCACAGTCAGCAAGAAGTGATGAAACAAAAATGAAACATAGGCCGGGCGCGGTGGCTCAAGCCTGTAATCCCAGCACTTTGGGAGGCCGAGACGGGCGGATCACAAGGTCAGGAGATCGAGACCATCCTGGCTAACACGGTGAAACCCCGTCTCTACTAAAAATACAAAAAACTAGCCGGGTGAGGTGGCAGGCACCTGTAGTCCCAGCTACTCGGGAGGCTGAGGCAGGAGAATGGCGTAAACCCAGGAGGCGGAGCTTGCAGTGAGCCGAGATCGCGCCACTGCACTCCAGCCTGGGGGACAGAGCAAGACTCCGTCTCAAAAAAAAAAAAAAAAAAAAAAAGAAACATGGACTCTATGGGATCCAACCTTCATGCTCTTCCCAGCATCCACTGCCTTAAGCCATGAGGGCTACAGCTGTGCAATGGATCCTAGTATAATAAAAGCATTCTTAAGACGAAGTTGGAAATCACTTTTTAAACACACACACACTCACCTTAAAATACTGTTTAACTTAAAACTTAAAACATTTATTTGCAATCTTTCGTCAGAGTGCCAAGGCTTTCTCTTTATGCATCTGGGCCAATTAGACAAAGTCACTTTTCTGCATAAACATACCCATGAGATATTATCTCTGGATTTTCAGTTTCAGCTTCTTTAAAACAAAAACAGAGCAAGAACCTAGATACTTCTAAGGAATTCTGAATTCAGGATCTCCCAAGGTTTATGTTTTGTTTTGTTTCTTCCCCCAGTCTCACCCATATCTATCTCAATAGCTATTAGTCCTTTAAGATTTTATTCAAAACTTTCAACTAAACATCAACCCCCGCCTGACGGAGTCTCACTCTGTCGCCAGGCTGGAGTGCAGTGGCATGATCTCGGTTCACTGCAACCTCTGCCTCCCAGGTTCAAGCTAGTCTCCTGCCTCAGCCTTCCAAGTAGCTCGGACTACAGGCGCACGCCACCATGCCCAGCTAATTTTTGTATTTTTAGTAGAGACATGGTTTCACCATGTTGGCCAGGATGGTCTCAATCTCTTGATCTCATGATATGCAGGCCTCAGCCTCCCAAAGTGCTGAGATTACAGGCGTGAGCCACCGCACCCAGCCTTAACTAAACTTTCACAGGAAAAAACTTGTCTTTTCCTATTCATGTTTGCACAAATTTTAATTAAATTTTATAATGTAACAATTACAGTGAGTAGAAACAGGTTTGAGAAGAAGCTCACTGGTTTCTGATAAGGACAAAGTGAAGCGGTGGGAATGGAAATGTTCAGGTGTTCGAGAGAGTAACCAACACACACTGTGAGGCTATGGGCACAGGCAGGGTGTTCTACAGAGGAAATGAAGATCATCGGTGACTCTAGGAAGCCAGAGAAGTGTGATCAGATGAAGAGAACTTCTGCTGTAACTGAACTATAATAGCTGAGCGTTCTAATCTGTTACATATACAGAGAAAAAGAAAAGGGCAGAGAATGCTCACGAGGCAGAGCTACTAAGAAATTGTCAGGGAGGGCGGGGCGTAGTGGCTCACGCCTGTAATCCCAGCACTTTGGGAGGCCGAGATAGGCGGATCACGAGATCAGGAGATCGAGACCATCTTGGCTAACACGGTAAAACCTGTCTCTACTAAAAATACAAAAAATTAGCCGGGCATGGTGGAAGGCACCTGTAGTCCCAGGTACTCAGGAGGCTGAGGCAGGAGAATGGCGTGAACCCGGGAGGCGGAGCTTGTAGTGAGCTGAGATCATGCCACTGCACTCCAGCCTGGGCGACAGAGCGAGACTCTGTCTCAAAAAAAAAAAAAAAAGAAAGAAAAGAAAAAGAAATTGTCAGGAAGTAAAGTGATAGATTTTTGCTTTAAATTCAAATAATTACAATGAGAAATTACAGCCAACCACAGGTAAAATACTGGTAAGCAGAAGAATAAGTGCAGGCTGAGCTGCTTGGAGTACATATAAACAAGCAAGTGAGTACAGACAAGTGAACCAAAAGCTAGCCAGGTGGAGAGAGCTGGGTGTTGGCATCTTTGTCAGTTATATACTAAAGTGCTCACTTTTCTTTGTGTATAAAATATATGTGAATATATGTGAGTGTATAAAATACATATGAATATATGTGAATATATTACATATACATATGTATACATCTATTACTGTCATAGAACAAAATCTATGCTGTATGTGCTTTTCATAGTTCCATTATGTTTCTGACTCCTGCATATTTTTCCACTTCTAGAAAGCTAGACGAGGGGATAGGTATGAGCCTCCCCACGGCTACCCCAGTAACCCACAAGATATTCTACTTTTTTGTCACAAGCTTTAACCATGGACATTTACCAGGATTTCATCCTTAGAACTGAACTTTTCAAGATCACAGACAGATGGCCACCCAGCCCTGTTTGAGGATTCCAGCGGCTAGAAGTCCCCTAAACCATCTGGTGGCCTATTTATTCTGTGGTCAGACCACTTGAACTGTAGAAAGTTCTTCTCTACTTGGGGCCAAAATCTGCCTCCCATAATTTGTTCCCACTCACCCCAGCTCTGTCCTCTGCAGTTACTGTGGATAAGTCAATGCCCCCTCCAATGTGACAACACACAAATGCTTAATTACTATGTCCTAAATCTTCTCTCTTCCCAGCTACTGTCCCCGGTTCCTCAGAGGACAGGGCTTTTAGCAAGGCCCATATACAATAAGAAGGGAAGCAAGCACTCACCACACTTCACCATTCCCACTTCATAACACTTCCGAAGTCGGCAGGCCTGGCAGCTCTTGCGCCGGTTTTTATCGATTGTACACTGATTTGTAGCTGGACAAATATAATCATTATGGCCTATAACAGAGTGGGGGGGAAGAAAGATTATTGATACAATCTCTTGGTTAAATCTCTTCCTGGTCAACAACACTGATAACACCTTCCAGCTGAGAGATAGGGGACATCTTCTTAATGACCAGTATAGGTACAAAGGCAAAGTCAAGATACACTGACACCTTGTTAATGAGTAAAGGAGACCTAGGAACATTTCAATATCCTGGTTTTTGACTAATATGTTATTCTCTGCATATTCTTGGAATTCTCAAAAGAGAGATATAAAAATATATCCATTGGATATGGAAAATGAGACAGTAACATTAAATTGATTTGCTCCAAGTCACAGAACTCAAAAGTTGTAAATCAAGCCATCAAATTCAGCTTTTTATATTCTCTTACATGTATCCCTCTTTTGGGTTTAATATAGTATTTTAATGGGAATTCATAGTCAAAATAACAAAAGGAACAAAGAAAGAAATTAGCATTCTAAGTAATGACAGAAAGTACTACTATTGACAAGAGTTGTGGTGGATTACTGTTCTCAATTCTTCATTCTCTCCCTCGGCCTTGCGACCCTGCAGTGTACTAGAGTGGGCAGAGAGTAAACACTTCCCTACCAACTGATGTTGGGCTTGACCACAGGACTTTCTATAGCCAATGATATATCAATAGATGTGCTGCTCCAACAGTTTGGCTAGGCCTCTCAAGCTCCTGTGAGGTAGCCACTGGTCCAAGAAGAACGTGGGGACATGTGGAACAGACCTGACCTCTCCAAAAGCCTGGAACCAAGTTTATGAAGTGGAGTTACTCTAAACAACTCAAAGACATAGAAGTACAGAAAATAAGACTCATTGTAGTAAAATCCTAAGAGTTTGAACTTGTTAGTTATATAGCAATCTCTAAGACAATGATATTTTTAATTCTTTTATGCAAGGAAGAGCTAAGAATATTTACATTTCAAAAATCATTTCAGATGCAGTACGAAGAACCAATGAGCAAAGCTGATGAGGCCAGGAGACCAGATGACAGCCTGCTATATTTGTGCAAATGAGAGATGATGTCTGGACGGGGTGTTGGTAGGGAGGATGAGGACAGCTACATGGGTCTGAGAAAGGGTTAATAGAAATTATAACAAAATAGGTGAAAAGCAGAAGTGAAAGTGAGTAGGACATTTTGATGCCTTTCTAATAAACAATATGGCCTGAACATCTTACATTAAGCCTATAATGAACCAGAATTTCAGAGCGGAGAATAAATGAATCTCAATAATAAATGAAATGAGCAAGTCATAAAAGAAAAAAGTCGCAAAAGAATATGTAGGAGAAGACATGAACACAAAGTTCAAAAACAGAGAAAATGAACCTGCATTATTTAGGGATGCATGTGTAGGAGGCAAAACCACACACAGCAAGGAAGGCAGAAATGAGGGCTGTCCCACCTCCGCAGGGAGGGAAGTGGGTGTGGCAGGAGGGACCACCCAGAGGGATTCTGGGGAGCCATTACATTCTATTTCATTGTTTGAGCACTGGTTACACAGGGATTTGCTTTATAATCATTCTTTAAACTGGACATGTTACATGCAGAATTCTACACGTTAGCATACAATGAAAAGGTAATTTTTCTTTTTTTTTTTTTTTTTTGAGACAGACTCTTCCTCTATTGCCTAGGCTAGAGTGCAGTGGCATGATCTTGGCTCACTGCAACTTCTGCCTCCTGGGTTTAGGTGATACTCCTACTTTAGCCTCCCAAATAGCTGGGATTCAGGCACCCACCACCACACTCTGCTAATTTTTGTATTTTTAGTAGAGATGGTGTTTGGCCATGTTGGCCAGGCTGGTCTCAAACTCCTGACCTCTGGTGATCCGCCTGCCTTGGCCTCCCAAAGTGCTGGGATTACAGGTGTGAGCCACCACAGCTGGCCAGAAGAGGTAATTTAAAACCTAATTGTAACTCCAATCTTGAAACAGTCTCCACAGTCTCATATCTACATGAATCTCTCATGTTGCAAAGAGATATCTGCACTTCTATGTTTGTTGCAGCATTATTCACTATAATGTAAGCAAAGAAGATGTATATGAAGTGCAACAATGTTTTTCAAGCTTTCTTAGGCTCCTTTTCTTCTATTACACTTAAATTATTAACTACACTTCATATCTTTTTTTTTTTTTTTGAGTTTAAATGCATTTTATTTTTAGACAACCTATATGACATGTTTTTCTTAAAAACAATGCCTCCACTCCAAATAAATCACGGTCAAAATAAATGAAGAGCTCAAGATGACATCAGTCCCATTTGTCTTAAGTCCTGGTGTTGTGTGGATGACAAGCAGAAGCCAGTTATGATGACAGGTGATAGATCCAAAGTAATTGCCAAATTTGTTAACATTTTTCCATTTCTAAACCATCCTGAAAGAAAATCATATATGGGGTCACACCATCCTCACGGTAGACCAATAGAGCAACCATGCCATCTGGATTCATGTTTTCACCAATAAAGAACTGGTAGTTTTTGAAATTAGCAAGGATGTGCTTGATTTGTTCTGCAGCCCCTGTCATAAAAGGTTTTACTCAGCCAGGCGCGGTGGCTCAAGCCTGTAATCCCAGCACTTTGGGAGGCCGAGACGGGCGGATCACGAGGTCAGGAGATCGAGACCATCCTGGTTAATATGGTGAAACCCCGTCTCTACTAAAAAGTACAAAAAACTAGCCGGGCGAGGTGGCGGGCGCCTGTAGTCCCAGCTACTCGGGAGGCTGAGGCAGGAGAATGGCGTGAACCCGGGAGGTGGAGCTTGCAGTGAGCTGAGATCTGGCCACTACACTCCAGCCTGGGCGACAGAGCAAGACTCCGTCTCAAAAAAAAAAAAAAAAGGTTTTACTCTTTCTGGTCTCTGTTCTTCAAGTTTGCCTTTGATTTCATGTAATCTTTGATGTACTTCTTGTAGGCTTCTTTTGTGAAACTTGTTTCCTGCAGATGATGGTTCATGACAATATCGACACCAGTGATTACTGTGCTTTGGGTACCTTCGCCCTCTGGGCCTTTAGCAGAGGCATTTCCACCAATGAGCGAGTCATCAGTGTTACCTTCTGCCCTACTGACCATCTTCCCCTCCACCTCCAGGCACAGCCCATCCACGGTCTCCCGGATCCTGTAGATGTCGGAGAACATCTCATTGCGGCTGATGAGGTCCCGGTAGATAATCATGACGGCGACTGAAGGGAGACGACGGCGGCGCTAGCTTAGCAGGAGCCCGAAACTTGGAGTGAGCGCGGTGCAGCCCGAGCAGCGCTTGGGGGAAGCGGGGAGCGGGTGGAAAAGCCACTTCATATCTTTTATTTCAAACAATAGCATCTCTAGTATGGCCCAATTTTATTAAAGTGCTTTGATCTATCTTTTTTTTTTTTCCCCCGAGACAGGGTCTCCCTCTGTTGCCCAGGCTGGAGTTGCAGTGGTGTGATCTCAACTCACTGCAACCTCCACCTCCTGAGCTTGAGCAATCCTCCCATCTCAGCCTACCATGTAGCTGGGACTCCCACTTTTCCACTCCTACTACCCTTCCTAGCCTCTGGCAACCATTATTCTACTCTATCTCCTTGAGTTCAATTGTTTTCTTTTTTTTTGGTGGTGGGGGGGAGATGAAGTCTCACTCTGTTGCCCAGGTTGGAGTGCAGTGGCGTGATCTCGGCTCACTGCAACCTCCACCTCCCGGGTTCAAGCAATTCTCCTGCCTCAGCCTCCCAAGTAGCTGGGACTACAGGTGCATGCTGCCATGCCCAGTTAATTTTTCGTATTTTAGTAGAGACAGGGTTTCACCGTGTTGCCCAAGCTGGTCTTAAACTCCTGAGCTCAGGCAATCCACCCGCCTCGACCTCCCAAAGTGCTAGGATTACAGGCATGAGGCACCGCAATTGTTTTCATTTTTAGCTCCCACAAATAAGTGAGAACATGGGACGTTTGTCTTTGTGTGCCTGGTTATTTCATTTAACATGACTTCCAGTTGCATCCATGTCGTTGCAAGTGACAGGATCTCATTCTTTTTTATGGTTAAATAGTGGTGTATATGTTCCACATTTTCTTTATCCATTCACCTGTGGATAAACATTTAGGTTGCTTCCAAATCTTGGCTACTGTGAACAGTGCTGCAACAAACATGGGAGTGCAGACATCTCTTCGATACACTGATTTCCTTTCTTTTGGGTACATACCCAGCAGTGGGATTGCTGGATCATATGGTAGCTCTATTTTCAGTTTTTTTGAGGAAACGTCAAACTGTTCTCCATAGTAGTCATACTAATCTCTATTCCGACTAAGAGTATAGCAGGGTTCCCTTTTCTCCACATCCTCGCTAGCATTTGTTATTTCCCATCTTTTGGATATAAGCCATTTTGACTGTGGTGAAATGATATCTCATTGTAGTTTTGATTTGCATTTCTTTGATGATTAATGATGTTGAACACATTTTTATATACCCATTTGCCATTTGTATATCTTCTTTTGAGAAATGTTTAGTCAGATCTTTTGCCTATTTTTTAATGGGATTATTAGATTTTTTTTCTAGAGTTATTTGAGCTCCATCTATATTCTGATTATTAACCCCTTGTCAGATGGGTAGTTGGCAGATATTTTCTCCCATTCTGTGGGTTGTCTCTTCATTGTTTTCTTTGCCATGCAAGCAGCTTTTTAACTTGATGTGATCCCATTTGTCCATTTTTGCTTGGTTGCCTGTGCTTGTGGGGTATTACTGAAGAAATCTTTGCCGCAACTAATATCCTGGAGTGTTTCCCCATGTTTTCTTTTAGTAGTTGCATAGTTTGAGGTCTTAGATTTAAGTCATTGATCCATTTGGACTTGATTTTTATATATGGTGAGAGATAGGGGTCTAGTTTTATTCTTCTGTACATGGATGTCCAGTTTTCCCAGTACCATTTATTGAAGAAACTTTTTCCCCAAGGTGTGTTCTTGCACCTTGGTCAAAAATGAGTTAACTGTAGATGTATGGATTTGTTTCTGGGTTCTCTATTCTGTTCCATTGATCTCTATATGTCTATTTTAGGCTAGTACCATGCTGTTTTGGTTGCTATAGCTCTATGATATAATTTATAGTCAGGTAATATGATTTTTCTAGTTTTGATATTTTTGCTCAGAATGGCTTTGGTTATTCTGGATCTTTTGTGGTTCCATACAAATTTTAGGGGTTTTTTTCTATTTCTGTGAAAACGTCATTGGTATTTTGATAGAGATTGCACTGAATCTGTAGGTTGCTTTGCGTAGTATAGACATATTAACAATATTAATTCTTCCAATCCATGAACATAGAATATCTTTCCATTTTTTTGTGTCCTCTTCAATTTCTTTCACTAATGCTTTATAGTTTTTATTGTAGAGACCTTTCACTTCTTTGGTTAAGTTAATTCCCAGGTATTTTATTTTATTTTTAGCTGCTGTAAATGAGATCACTTTAGATTTTTTTTTTTCAGATTGTTTGCTGTTGGCATATAGAAATGCTACCGATTTATGTTGATTATGTATTCTGCAACTTTACTGAATTTATTGCATCTAATAGTTTTTTGGTGGAGTCTTTTGATTTTTCCAAATATAAGATCATATCACCTGCAAACTAGGATAATTTGACTTCTTCCTTTCCAATTTAGATGCCCTTTATTTCTCTTTTCTGATTGCTTTAGCTAGAAGTTCCAGTACTGTGTTGAATAACAGTGGTGAAAGTGGGCATCCTTGTCATGTTCCATATAGAGGAAAGGTTTTCAGTTTTTCCCCATGAAGTGTAATAGCCGCGGGTCTGTCATATATGTCTGTTATTGTGTTGAGGTATATTCCGTCTATACCAGTTTTTTAGGGTTTTTATCATGAAGAGATGTTGAATTTTATCAAATGCTTTTTCAGCATCAATTGAAATTATCATATGGTTTTCAACCTTCATTCTGTTGATATGTTGTATCAAATTAATTTTCATATGTTGAACCATCTTTGCATCCCTGGGATAAATTCCACCTGGCTATGATGAAAAATCTTTTGAATGTGTTGAGTTTGGTTTGTGTTTTATTGTGGATTTTTGTATCAATATTCATTGGGGATACTGATCATATTCTTTTGATGTTTGTCTGGTTCTGGTATCAGGGTAATACTGGTCTCACGGAATGATTTTGAAACTATTCCCTCCTTCTCTATTTTTCAGAATTGTTTGAATAGGATTGGCATTAGTTCTTCTTTAAATGTTTGCTAAAATTCAGCAATGAAGCCATCAATCCTGGGCTTTTCTTTGCTGAGAGACTTTTTTTTTTTTTTTTTTTTTTTTGGAGACCTGATAACACTCCATCACCCAGGCTAGAATGTAGTAGTGCAATCTTGGCTCACCACAGCCTTGACTTCCCGGTCCCAAGCAATCCTCCCACCTCAGCCTCCTGGAGAGCTGGGACTACAGGTGTACACCACCACACCTGGCTAATTTCTTTTCTTTTTTTTTTTATTTTTATTTTTTGTAGAGATAGGGATCTCCTTGTGTTGCCCAGGCTAGTCTTGAACTCCTGGGTTCAGGTGATCCTCCAACCTTGACCTCCCAAAGTGCTGGGATTATAGGTATGAGCCACTTATGCCCAGCTTGCTGGGAGACTTTTTATAACAGCTTCGATCTTGTTACTTGTTACTGGTATGTTGGAGTTTCGGATTTCTTCATGGTTCAATATTGACAGGTTGTATGTGTCTAGAAATTTATCCATTTCTTCCAAGTTTTCCAAATTATTGGCATATAGTTGCTTATGATAGCCTCTAATGATCCTTCAGATTTCTGCGGTATCAATTGTAATGTCTCCTTTTTCATCTCTGATTTTATTTGGCTCTTCTCTCTTTACTAAAAAATATTAGTCTGGTTAAAGGTTTGTCAGGTTTATTTTCTCAAAAAAAATTCATATTTTGTGAATCTTTTGTGTTGTTTTCTTGGTTTCAATTTCATTTATTTCTGCTTTGATCTTTTTATGAATATTTCTTTTCTTCTATTAATTTTGGGTGTGGTTTGCTCTTGCTTTTCTAGTTAAGATGCATCATTAGGTTGTTTACTTCAAGTTTTTCTACTTTTTTGATTGATACAGGCACTTAAGCTATAAACTTTCCTCTTAGTACAGCTTTCACTGTATCCTATAGATTGTGGCATGTTGTGTTTTCATTATCACTTGTTTCAAGAAATTTTTAATTTCCTTCTTAATTTCTTCATTGACAGACTGGTTGTGTTCAGGAGTTTAATTTCCATGTTTATGTAGTTTCCAAAATTCTTTATTGATTTCTAGTTTTATTCCGTTGTGGTCAGAAAAGGTACTTGATTTGATTCCATTTCTTGAAAATGTTTTAACACTTGTTTTGTGGCCTAACGTATAGTATATCCTTCAGAATGATCCATGTGCTGAGGAAAAGAATGTGTATGTTGCAGCCACTGGATGAAATATTCTGTAAATATCTATTAGGTCCATTTGGTCTTTAGTGCAGATTAAATCTGACATTTCTTTGTTGATTTTCTGTCTGGATGATCTGTTCAATGCTGAAAGTGGTCCGGGCGCGGTGGCTCAAGCCTGTAATCCCAGCACTTTGGGAGGCCGAGACGGGTGGATCACAAGGTCAGGAGATCGAGACCATCCTGGCTAACACGGTGAAACCCCGTCTCTACTAAAAGAAATACACAAAACTAGCCGG
>NW_012101943.1:3477667-3492484 GCF_000951045.1 Mandrillus leucophaeus
CCTTGAACCTGGGAGTTGGAGGTTGCAGTGAGCCAAGATTGCATCATTGCACTCCAGCCTGGATGACAGAGTGAGACTCTGTCTCAAAAAAAAGTTGTTATAGTTACTGTTTTTCATTGGTTCTTCCTTTAGGCTTTCTACTCAATATATGAGTAGTTTACAAACCACAATTAACAGTGTTACACTATTCTGTGGTTTTCTATGTACTTACTATTACCAGTGAGTTTTGTACCTTGAGATGATTTCCTATTGCTCATTAACATCTTTTTTTTTCAGACTGACGAACTCCCTTTAGCATTTCTTGTAGGACAGGTCTAGTGTTGATGAAATCCCTTAGCTTTTGTCTATCTGGGAAAGTATTTCTCCTTCATGCTTGAAAGATATTTTCACTGGATACACTATTACAGGGTAAAAATTTTTTCCTTTATTACTTTAAATATGTCATGCCTCTCTCTCCTGGCCCGTAAGGTTTCCACTGAAAAGTCTGCTGCCAGATGTTGGAGTGCTGTTGTACGTTACTTGTTTCTTTTTTTTTTTTTTTTTTTTTTTTTGAGACAGAGTCTCGCTCTGTCACCCAGGCTGGAGTGCAGTGGCAATCTCGGCTCACTGCAAGCTCCACCTCTCAGGTTCATGCCATTCTCCTGCCTCAGCCTCCCAAGTAGCTGGGACTACAGGTGCCTGCCACCACGTCCGGCTAATTTTTTGTATTTTTAGTAGAGACAGGTTTATCTTGCTGCTTTTAGAATTTTGTTTCTTTCTTATCCTTGAGTTTAAAGATGAAAGATCATGTAATAAAATCATTCTAACATTCCTATGAAAAAACAAGAGAAAATGGCTAGGACATTTTTTAACTTGTACCAGCAGGTGTTATATACATTATAACACTATAATAGTTCAAATAATGTAGAATCATGTAAAATAGTTCTTATACAAGAATGAAGAGAGAGATCGATGGAACAGTCAGAATAAAATGCTAGTATACATAAGAACTTTGTATATCATATTTATACATACGTAGAGAAACAAAATCCAATGGAAACATGAAGAGATGCACAAAATCATCATCAGGGAAATGGAAATTAAAACCACAATGAGATGCTACTGCATACCATTAAAAGGGCAAAAATTGAAAAGACTGACAATATCCAGTTTTGGCAAAGATGTAAAGCAACGGGAACTCTCTCATACATTGTTGTCAAGAATGCAAAGTGGTCCAGCCACTTTGGAAAACAATTTGTTAGTTTCTTATAAAGTTAAACATATACTTATCATACAACCAGCAGTTTTACACGTAGGTACCCAAGAGAAACAAAATCATATGTCTGCACAGAGAGATATGCATGAACGCTCATAACAGTTTTATTCAAAATAGCACAAAACTTTAAACAATCCCAATGAATGAATGAACAGTGATATATCTATACATTGCAATATTATTCAGCAACAAAAAGGAATGAACTACTGATACATGCAACAACACAGATAAATCTCAAAAGTATCATAAGTAAAAAGCCAAATTGAAATACAGTATGACATTCTCAAAAAGGCAAAACTAGAGGGACAGAAAACAGACCAGTGATTCCCAGGGCCAGGGAAATTCAGGAGACATGGGTTGCAGTGGACATAAGCGAATTCTGGGGGGTGATAATAAATTCCCATCTTAATTATGGTGGTGGTTGCATGACTACACATATTTTCAAAACTCATAAATCCATATAATTAAAATAGGTAAATTTTATCGTATGCAAATTGTATCTCAAACTCAACTTTTTAAAATTGACTCCCATATTTTAAAAATCAATGAAAAATGAATGGATTTATTCAGTAAAATGATGTGGAGAAAATTAACTATTTAGAGATAAATACATTTGATTATTTCATTCAGTATGCCAAAATAAATTCCTTTTGAATTAAATAATAAAATGTAAAAACAAACTATTAAATAACAAAACATAGGCAAAAGTTTATATAATGCCTGGGTGTGAAAGGACTTTTTAGGCTTAAAAACTATATACAAAACTATCAAAGTTGGTAATATTTGACTATTTAAAGATTAAATATTTCTGTATGTCAAAATCAGAGTCAAGTGGAAAAAATATTTGTCATACATGTAATAATAGGTTAATATATGAAGCACACAATTTAAAAGGAAAATGTCAGAACCCCATAGAAAAATGGGCAAAAGCTCTGAATAAAAAAGATAAAACAGAAAATACAAATGACAGATAAATTTATGAGAAAACATTTACCTCACTAATAAAGAGAAGCAAATTAAAACCACAAGATACCAATGTAGCAAGGTTTTTTCTTTTTGATAAGAGTCAATGCTACCAAGAGGTTGGTAAAAGAGACACTCATGCTGCTGGCAGAAGAGCAAGTCTGTACAACCTTCTTGAGACTTGAACACTTGAAAACATCTGTCAAGAACTTTAAACATTAATATACTCTGATCCCACAGATTTGTTCTAAAAATATATCCAGAGAAACTATTAGAGATTTTTTCAAAACTTCATTAACAAATAAATTAACCACAGCATTGTTTAAAAAACTGAAAATAATTGATAAGGTCTTCAACAATAAAGAGTTAAATAAATCTGATAAGATAGAATATTACACAGTTGTGAAAAAAGTCTCTGGAAATTTAACCACAGAAATGCTTATAAGACAATATTAAGTGAAAAAGGATACAGAACTCTGTATAAGCCCAATTAATTTTGAAAAATCATATGCAAGGAATTGTTAAGTGCTACTGGTGAGCAAAATGGACAAAAACCCTGGTCCTCATGGAATCTATAATCTGTTGTCTTGCTCACCACTGTATCCATAGAGCCCAGTACAGTGCTCAACAAATATTTGTTAAAGGAACACCAACAGGAAAGAGAACAAAAAGGAAAGGATAAGCTTGAAAAATAAGCCGCGCCTTCATCTGGACCAGACAAAGTGATGAGGTCGCTCTCCCTATTTTCTCCTTCCTCTGTGCTCCATAACCCAGGAGAGAAACAGCAGCACTTATCAGTCTGATGGCAACTCATTGTGTGAGGAAGCCAACAAAGTATCAATGGAACAGCAAGCACAACACAGCTTTCAGTGCATTTGTACAGTGAAGGGGACAGATACATGACTAAGATATGGTCAATTAGCTTATAAATCAAGTTAGCAAGACAAGTTCAAAATCATAAAAAATAAAAGAATGGGCCAGACGTGGTGGCTCACGCCTGTAATCCCAGCACTTTGGGAGGCTGAGGTGGGCAGATTATGAGGTCAGGAGATCGAGACCATCCTGGCTAACACGGTGAAACCCGGTCTCTATTAAAAATACAAAAAATTAGCCGGGCACAGTGGCAGGTGCCTGTAGTCCCAGCTACTCGGGAGGCTGAGGCAGGAGAATGGCATGAACCCGGGAAGTGGAGCTTGCAGTGAGCCGAGATTGTGCCACTGCACTGAGCCTGGATGACAGAGAGAGACTCCGTCTCAAAAAAAAAAAAAAAAAGAAAAGAAAAAAATGCAAGGAATTTCTCAGTACTGTACCGTCCTGGCCTATTTGAGACAATTTTAAAAAATGAGTGGCCACTTTCAGTTACTGCAGTGCAAAGAAAGGATCATTTATGCACTACAACTGTAAGAGCTTTAACTCTTTCCTCTTTGCACATTTAGAATTTGACATTCCTGTCTGATACAGCAGGAAGGAAGAAACAACACAGAGAAGCAAGGAAATTTACTTTCAACTGTTATTAGCTGTAGTCTCAGGGGTCAAAGATGTTTCAAGCAGACAGATGTTTCCCCAACAGAAAAAAAAAAGAAGGATCTCTTTTTAAAAGATACGGTTAGTAGTAATAGGTCCAAATGTTCTTAAGGGGTAAAATCCTAGAACCTCAGCAAGATAGAAAATAGTCATCATATCAAGTTCAGAATTTCAGAAAATCCAGATTGTTCTTATCATATAGCAAGAAACTGGACCTGGCCTTATAATCTACTGTTATAGTTGTCACAGATAAAATATTTGAGCACTGAATATGTTTTCATATCAATCAACCTCATTTCATCTTTAGAAAATCCCTATGAGTATCTCCATTTCACAGAGAAGGAAATCGGCTGGGAGGTGAAGTCACCGAGCTAATAAGTATAAAATCCGGGACAAAGAGGCTCCCATTCATACAGGGTGAATTTCAGGGGACAGGCAGGAAGGTGACTCTTTACCAACATTTCACTCCTCACCATATCCTGGATTCTATCAGTATTTCTCTGATTGAGGTAAAACATCCTCTTAATCTAGAGTTATCAGTTGGTGAGTTAATTTAGTAAATTGCTATTTGCCATTTGCACACTACGAATTCCCTCAACGCTGCTTTTCTTAACTGGCAAAGAACAAAGAGCTGGGGCTTTGACAGAAAAAGGAAGGGAGCTTTCAGATGGAAACGTAGGGTGTTGCCTGGGAGGGGGTGATTGAGGGACAGGCAAAAAGAGAAAACAAGAGTAAGCAAGAAAGTGACTTCAACAAATCAGGGCTGGCAAGGGAGAGAGAGTGTAGCAAGGACACATGCAGGGAGATGGGCTGACCAGCCTTGAAATCAGGGGTGCGCAATTTGAAGTTTATAAACCAAAAAATAAAATCCTAAGGCCCCTCAACCATCTGAATGGGTCCCTCCTCTTGGCCAAGGGCATTACAAAGTTAACCCAAAAAATAAGTTTAGGCCATGATGGGAAGAGGGAGCCAGACATGGTTCATTATACCCTTCTCCCTTTTGGAATCACTGATAGAACAGACCCTTTAAGTCCCCTAAGAAACATTTACAATCTATTCTCTCTGAAGCCTGCTACCTGGAAGTTTCATCTGCATGACAAAACCTTGGTCTCCACAATCCCTTATTGTAACCCAGTCATTGCTTCCTATTGATAATAACTCTTTCAACCAACTGCCAACCAAGAAAATCTTTGAATCGCCTGTGACTTGGAAGCCCCTGCTTTCAGTTGTCCTGCCTTTTCAGGCTGAATCAATGTACATCTTACATGCGTTGATTAATGCCTTATGTCTCTCTAAAATGTATAAGACCAAGTTGTGGCCTGACCACCTTGGGCACATGTTCTCAGATCTCCTGAGGGCTGTGTCACGGGCCACTTGTCACTCACATTTGGCTCAGAATAAATCTCTTCAAATATTTTACAGAGTTTGATTTTCATTAACAAGTTGATTAAAACAAACAAACAAACAAAAAAAAACAGTCCAGAAGGAATTTAGAGAAAGTTAGGGAAAAAATCTAAACTCAGCTCAGAAAACAAGGTGATCGTGAACTGAGACCCTCCTAGACTGGGGGAAGAAATGTGTCTAATCAATTCTCAAAGTCCACTGCAGCTGAATTCCTGATTTCTGACCATTTCCATAAAATGTGTTTATTCTCTCTTCCTCAGGAGCCAGCCCACCATCATGACTGTTAAGCATGCTATATATTAAATTTAAGTAAAAGAAAGAAACAATCTTTGCGACTCCTTGTGAGCATATTTTTTCCAAGAGACACCTTTACAAGGTTGTAACTCGACACCTTCTATCCAACACCCATGTGAGTGAAAGAGGAGTAAGACCCATTCGAGTTGGCTGTATAATTTTGGGGTTCTGGGGTAGAAATCTGCAATTCCACCCCACCACCCAACCCACTCCCAAACACACATGATCTTCTGAACTGCTCATCAAATACTTTGTGTGCCAAACAGGCCAGTGGTGACATTTCTGCCAAGTCATCTCTGCAAAATTGTTTGAAAGCAAAAGTAGGAAACTAAAGCAGTTAACAATTCTCTTGTACCTTGAATGCTTCTTTTAAAAAAGGCCTTACATCCTTCACACGACCAGACTCCATAGTGATATCCCGACGCATAATCACTGCAGACAGCGCAGAAGTGAGCGTCCCTCTTTGAACTTGGACTAGTAACAGGGCTGGTGCAACGGTTCCCACTAACCTTCCTTTTCAATGTCTCTCTAGGGAGCAAAGAAAATATCCATTGAACAGAGCATAAAAGGGGAAAAAAAGGCTTTCTAGGGAAAAAAAAATAGCATGAACATTGCCTAATTTAATCTCTTTTTCCTCCAGGGTTCATGGTAAATATATTCCCGGAAATCTGATAGAGCAAAGCTTTTGATACTGATACCATATCTTCAAAGAGCCACGCTGTGGGGAATGACTAATGTTTGAAAGTGGGTAGGTGAGTTTATGCCTATCCACGTGATGCTGATGAGCATTTGTCACTGCAGAAGACCAGTCATAGCCATGGGGTGGGGGGTCCATCTCTAAGTGTAATGAAAGGAGTGGCTAGATCAAATCTTACCCACAGGTCTGAACCATAGGCAGGATATGCATTGGTCTTCTGTAGTTACTCGAGTTCACAAACGCTGCATAGGTGGGCCTGAAGGGACACAACCACTTTCAAACATCAGCCATTCCCAACAGCATTGCTAAGCAGCCCTTCAGACATTTTAGGTTCCCATTTAAATGGAGAACAAACATCTCACTCTCTGCAATTTCAGATAAAGGTCTAGATTTAAAATAACTTTCAGGTCGGGAGCAATGGTTCATGCCTGTAATCCTAGCACATTGTGGGGGCCAAGGTGGGCATATCACCTGAGGCCAGGAGTTCGAGACCAGCTTGGCCAACAAGGTAAAACCCTGTATCTACTAAAAATACAAAAATTAGCCAGGCATGATGGCACACACCTGTAATCCCAGTTACTTTGGAGGCTGAAGCAGAAGACTGCTTGAACCCGGGAGGCAGAGGTTGCAGTGAGCCAAGATTGCACCACTGTACTCCAGCCTGGGCAACAGAGACTCTGTCTCAAAAAAATAAAATAAAAATAATTTTAAGAGGAGTAACAAATGGACTTTAAGTTACCTTGAGATGAATGGGAGACAAGAAAAAGGGGGACGAGAAGAGAAAGGGAGAGACAAAAAAGAAGAGAGAAGAGAAGAGAGAGAACAAGCAAGTACCTGGCCTGGAAAGGCTTGGAAGGAAGCAGAGGCTTGAGGTTCATAAAGGAACAGAGAGTCTAGCAAGGGAGCCCCAGGCAGGCCCCAAAACACATCTGGCTAGTTCCTGATGTTGCCAGGCATGGTTCTTTTAGAAAGAGAATGGTGAAGGTATTATTGATTTATAAATGAAGATAATTATATCATGGATTAATTTGCCCCAAAATTAGCAGAACTTTGATTATAATTCATGCTCAGAAACAAAATATGTCTTCCTTTAAAGAAGGAAGAAAAAAAAACCCATTACTTTAAAAAAGTTATCCACAATGTTTATATTCTCTTCTTTATTCTACCAATGAGTAAAATGTTTTTAAAAGAAGGAAAAAAAGAATTATGGTGCAATGTTACCGTCTCAAAGTTTTATGATAATATTTGAAAGTAACAAATTTCAATATCCAATATGCCCTTAGTACTTTGTTTTAGATGTTTATCTCCCTCCCCCTCTCCTTTCTCATTATACCATCCCTTCCCTTCATACCTATTATCATTAGAAATGTTAATAATTAGATGGAAATAACCCATAACATTACCTTGCATTTAAAGAGTACACATATCCTTTATAACTTCAGGGAATGTTAACTGAAGCCTATACTTCAATAGTTTCTACCAATCTTTATATAATGTTATTATTTTAGTTCATGGTTAAAAAGCTTATACCAATCATCTGTCTTTTCAGGCTTTGCATGTCTAGAATTTCATTTAAGTTGTAACACTGCCACAGTTACTTTTATCCTGGAAACAATTTGTCATTAACATTAAATTGTGATTTCACTATAAGACGACTCTAAAACTGAAAGTAAAGTAAAAATCATTTTTCAAATCCAAATAACTCCGTTAACAGTTACTTAAGTTCAGACCAGGCGCAGTTGTTCATCACGTCTATAATCCCAGCACTTTGGGAGGCCAAGGCAGGCGGATCATTTGAGGTCAGGAGTTCAAGACCAGCCTGGCCAACATGGTGAAACCCTGTCTCTACTAAAAATACAAAAAAAAAACAAAAACAAAACGAGCTAAGCATGGTGGCATGCACCTGTAATCCCAGCTACTCAGGGGGCTAAGGCACTAGAATCACTTGAACCCAGGAGGTGGAGGTTGCAGTGAGCCGAGATCGCGCCATTGTACTCCAGTCTGAGTGACAGAGCGAGACCCTGTCTCAAAAAAAGAAAAAGAGTGACTTAAGTTCAGTCTTTACTGTATAAAGACAATAGTCATGATAGCAAATTCTCCCCACAACACTGATGTACACATACCACTTTTTAATGAGAACTAAAGTATCAGAATAGAACAGGGCATCCTGTGTTTTGGGTGCTCTAAGTAAACTATGTAATTAATAAAACAAAGAACTTAGGCCAGGCACAGTGGTTCACGCCTGTAATCCCAGCACTTTGGGAGGCCAAGGCGGGTGGATCACGAGGTCAGGAGATCAAGACCATCCTGGCTAACACGGTGAAACCCCCTCTCTACTAAAAATACAAAAAATTAGCCAGGCGTGGTGATGGGCACCTGTAGTCCCAGCTACTCGAGAGGCTGAGGCAGGAGAATGGCGTGAAATCGGGAGGTGGGGCTTGCAGTGAGCTAAGATGGTGCCACTGCACTCCAGCCTGGGCGACAGAGCAAGACTCCATCTCAAAAAAATAAAAATTAAAATTAAAATAAAGACCTTGTCTAACATATTATTTCCTTCTCACTAAACCATAAAGTGATTTGAGAAATGGCCAGGAACTATAATTCAGAATGAAGACTGGACTTACCTGTTTACAGGTAAGGTGTGTTCTAGTGATCTTGCTTCACACCAGGGACTCTTTTGAGGTTCTGCATATAGATGTGATAACTGGCGATGGACTGCTAAAGGAGAAAGGTGTCCAGGTGTTGGCCACAACACGTTTGGGCTTGCGGTCTGCCGACCAGGCCCACCTTCCAAGTTAGTGACATTGCTGGGAATGCTGTAATTCATCACAGCAGGGCTATAGAATGTCATGGCTGGATATTCATGGTGGCTCTCTACATAGGAGGAAGGTATGTATATAGAGCCATGCTCCAGGGGTAAGATGGATTGACTGCAGTTGTAGGAGGAAGGAGAATTAAGGCTAGATGGTGAATTTTTTATATCCATGTCTTGAGATAACAGCTGAGAAAACACCTTGCAAGAAGAGGCACAAAGGTCATTATAATGTTCTCAAAGATTCGTGGGCAAGTATAATGGCTGTAAAGAAACACAGAGGATATTGCCAAGTTAGTTAGAGCTACAGGTGTAACTACAAAAATTTAAATATTTTCATTAAAAAAATACACACATTTGTATGAGATTACAAATACATCCTGAAAATATATATATGAAAATATTAACCTCAGAGGAGTGGGAATGTGAGGCATGAAACTCACATTTTCTGCTTCATTCATCTCTTCATTGTTTGTTTGTTTAATCAACAGTTTAAGCACAAGAGTTTAATCATGAAAATTTATTATAAAATAGTCTTTAAAACTAGAAAACACAGGATTAAATAAAAATGAAAGTTGTTATGGAAAAATAAGCAAGAATAACCAAGTAAACCCTAAAAGAGAAGATCAATGAGCAAGGCTAGTCTCAACCAATATTAAAATACACTGAGGCCAAGTGAGTGGGTTACGCCTGTAATCCCAACACTTTGGGAGCCTGAGGTGGGCGGATCACTTGAGGTCAGCAGTTCAAGACCAGCCTGGGCAACATGGTGAAACCTCATCTCTACAAAAATTAGCCAGGCATGGTGGCATGTGCCTGTTGTCCCAGCTACTCAAAAGGCTGAGGCGGGAGGATTGCTTAAACCCAGGAGGCAGAGGTTGTAGTGAGGAGAGATCATGCCACCGCACTCCAACCTGGGTGATAGAGTAAGACCATATCTCAAAAAAAAATAAAAAAGAAAGAAAACACGTTATGAATCTTCAATAATGAAAGACGATGGGTATTAGCAAAAGAGACTGACCAGTGTAACTGTGTCACTTATCAATCTGTTGCCTCTAGGTTTTGTTTTGCTTTTGTCTTTTTTTTGTTTTTGAGACAGGATCTCACTCTGTCACCCAGGCTGGAGTGCAGTGGCGTGATCTCGGCTCACTGCAACCTCCTGCCTCCCAGGTTCAAGCGATTCTCCTGCCTCAGCCTCCCAAGTAGCTGTACTACGGGTGTGCACCACCATGACTGGCTAATGTGTTGTATTTTTTAGTAGAGATGGGGTTTCATCATGTTGGCCAGGCTGGTCTCGAACTCCTGATCTCAAGTGATCCACCTGCCTTGGTCTCCCAAAGTGCTGGGATTACAGGCATAAGCCACCACGCCTGGCCTACCTCTCAGTTTTGAATGTGCCCTTCAATTTTTGCTCTACAGTAAACAACATAATTTTTGTATGTAAAGTGAGCACAAAGCTGGGGGTACTGGCTCATTACAGGCAAATTTTTTTTTTTTTTTGAGACAGAGTTTTGCTCTTGTTACCTAGGCTGGAATGCAATGGCGCCATATCAGCTCACTGCAACCTCTGCCTTCCAGGTTCAAGCAATTATCATGCCTCAGCCTCCTGAGTAGCTGGGATTACATGCACATGCCACCACACTAATTTTTGTGTTTTTAGTAGAGACAGGGTTTCACCATGTTGGCCAGGCTGGTTTCGAACTTCTCGCCTCAAGTGATCTGCCTGTTTTGGCCTCCCAAAGTGCTGGGATTACAGGTGTGAGCCACTATGCCCGGCCACAGTAATAGACAATATAATATCTGAGGTATAATTCATCACTTTCTTTCCCAAAACCACTCATTCCCTATTTGTGTTAATAGAAAAAGCCTATTATAGTTACCTTTGACTTCTCCCCTTGACTCAGTTAACTTTAATCACCAAGGCACGTTGGTTTTTTTCCCCAATGCCTTTTTTCCACTGTCTGTCTTTTGCTGCCATCTTGAAGTAAGCTCTCATTACTTTTTTTTTAGTTTTTTTTTTTTTTTTTTTGAGATGGAGTCTCACACTGTCACCCAGCCGGAGTGCAGTGGCGCGATCTTGGCTCACTACAACTTCCACCTCCCGGGTTCAAGCAATTCTCCTATCTCAGCCTCCCAAGTAGCTGGGATTACAGGCGCCCATCACCACACCCGGCTAATTTTTTGTATTTTTAGTAGAGGCGGCATTTCACCATGTTGGCCAGGCTGGTCTCGAACTCCTGACCTTATGATTTGCCCGCCTCAGCCTCCCAAAGTACTGGGATTACAGGTGTGAGTCACCGTGCCTGGCCCAAAGTTTTTGTGTGTGTGTGTATTAAAATACAGGTAACATAAAATTTACCATCCTAGCCATTTCTAAGTATAAAGTTCAGTAGTGTTAAGTATATTCACATTGTTGTGCAACCAATCTCTAGAACTCATTTCATCTTGCAAAACTAAAAGTCTCTATCTGTTAAACAAATTCCCCACTCCTCCCTTCCCCCAGCCCCTGGCAACCACCAGCCTACATTCTGTCTCTATGGATGTGATGACTCTAGGTACCCAGCAGTGGTGAAACCAACTATCAGACCACACCAACAAACGACAAACGCCAGGATGCACCTAGCCAATCAATCAGGTGCATGGCAACTTTGCTTAGAAAATACAGATCTCACGTCTCAACATATCACCAATCAGCTTGTGTAGAATTTCCACATACCCCCAGAAGGATGATAATTACAGTCAGAGAACTGACTTCCGGAGAGTCATTAAAAGGCTAGGTGCTTTTTGTTTGGATATATTTCAGATATTCCAGATTCATGTGATTCACAGATTCACTCTTTGTCAGTGGCATCTTGAATAGATAGGAACTTGGTAGCCAAGGCAAAGATTTTTTCTTCCTAAGCAGAGCCACAATAAGGGGAAGGAATGATGAACTTACACCATGAACTTACACCATCTGGTCTTCTCTACCAGAGATCTATAAAAATAAATCAACAAACCCATTCTGGTTGAGAAGCCCTCCTCTAAAACAGAGATATAAACTGGTCAAAGGAAAGACTCCCCAAAAGATTTAATTTAACATTGTAGGGCAGCATTTTCCCAACACATCGTTTGAATGTTCAAACATGGCCTCAGTACAATGTTCTGGTACAACAGGAAAAAAAAAGTCTCTACAGAGTTTAATTGTTGGGCCTGGCATGGAATTTCACCTGACCAACCAAAGAACCAGTACCCAGACATCCTGATTCTAAGAATTATTCATTTATTTGCATGTCAATTTTCTTTAATTAGTCACCATAACCTAAAATAGTTGGTCCATATCCTGGGTGGGGAACAGCCCTGTGTTCTGCCCAGAGATTTCTCTCACTCCCCCAGCACATACCTCTGTGTTTGGCCATCTCAGGTCACATCCGAATTCAGCCAGAAAGCTTTTTGTACACATGGGATCATGCATGGTGTTCTAACATACTGGCTGGGGAACATACTATGGCTTTTGAATTTAAAAAAAGGTATTTAAAATTCCCAATATTGACAGTGATTCATGGAGAAGAAAAAGGTTGGCCCTAGAAATGGCAGAAAGGGCCGGGCGCGGTGGCTCAAGCCTGTAATCCCAGCACTTTGGGAGGCCGAGACGGGCGGATCACAAGGTCAGGAGATCAAGACCATCCTGGCCAACATGGTGAAACCCCATCTCTACTGAAAATACAAAAATTAGCTGAGTATGGTGGCGCATACCTGTAATCCCAGCTACTTGGGAGGTTGGGGCAGGAGAATTGCTTGAATCTGGGAGGCGGAAGTTGCAGTGAGCCGAGATCATGCCACTGCACTCCAGCTGGGCGACAGAGAGAGATTCCATTAAAAAAAAAAAAAAAAAAGAGAGAAATCAGTCACCTGGGCATGGGTGGCTCATGCCTGTAATCCCAGCACTTCGGGAGGCCGAGGTGGGCGGATCACCTGAGGTCAGGAGTTCGAGACCAGCCTGAACAACATGGAGAAACCCAGTCTCTACTAAAAATACAAAATTAGCCAGGCGTGGCAGCGCAGGCCTGTAAACCCAGCTACTCAGGAGGCTGAGGCAGGAGAATCACTTGAACCTGGGAGGTGGAGGTTGCGGTGAGCTGAGATCACACCACTGCACTCCAACCTGGGTGACAAGCAAAACTGTCTCAAAAAAAGAAAAAAAAACAAGGTCAGCCACCATCAAGCCTGTTCTTATGCATATTCTATCAACGGACAGAGCAGAACAATCATTCTAGCCCCAGCTCTGCCTGAAAGTCAGGCAATCTTAGACAAATCCACAAATTCCCTGAGCTGCCACATCTTCTTCAGTAGAAACAGGTACCTATTTGGTGCTGTATCTTTTCACAGTGCTCTAAGGATGAAATGAGATGTCTGTGAAAGGATTCTGAGGCCGGGCGCGGTGGCTCACACCTGTAATCTCAGCATTTTGGGAGGCCAAGGTGGGCAGATCATGAGGTCAGGAGGTTGAGAGCATCCTGGCTAACACAGCAAAACCTTGTCTCTACTAAAAATACAAAATTAGCCGGGCATGGTGGTACATGCCTGTAATCCCAGCTACTCGGGAGGCTGAGGCAGGACAATCACTTGAACCCAGGAGGCAGAGGTTGCAGTGAGCCAAGATCGTGCCATTACACTCCAGCCTGGGCAACAAGAACAAAACTCCATCTCAAAAAAAAAAAAGAAAAAGAAAAAGAAAAGAAATGATTCTGTAAGGTATTATTACACATCCAAGAAGATGAAGCCAGTCTATTGGTATGTCATTGGATACACATACAGTGTTGGTTGGAATTTCCAGACAAGTTACAATGTCTTTATGGCCACCCTGAAGATTTCTGCCTCCTAATTTTACTTTTTGACTTCCGTTCTACAGAAATCCATCACCTCTAGTCCAGATAGCTGGGCTGCTGGTAGCCTGCCAACACTGTGTGTGTGGACAAAATGCCACATATTCCTGATGCCATATTCTCAAGCTTGCAGACTAGGAGGACTTAGACAGCTCATCCCTATTCTTCTTCCACCTGCCCATCACACTTTCCCAAGCATTCAGTTCAAATGCCCCACATTTTTGTGCCCTACAGAAGTAAAAAATTCACACTCACAAAGCAGCAACTAGAAGGAAATTCATGGAAAAGATTTTAAAAGATTTCTTAAGCAGCAAGCATCCTTGATGTGCCTAAGCAGCTGTTTGACAATTATTCGCTTTCTTTTTTTGTGAGACAAGGTCTTGCTGTGTAACCCAGGCTGGAGTGTAGTGGTAAGATCATGGCCCACTGCAGCCTTGACCTCCTGGGCTCAAGGGATCCTCCAAACTCAACCCCCCAGGTAGCTGGGACTAAAGGCATGCACCATCATGCCCAGTTAATTTTTAAATTTTTGTACAGATGGTGTCTCACTGTGGTGCCCAGATTGGTCTCGAACTCCTGGCCTCAAGCAATCCTCCCACCTCAGCCTCCCAAAGTGCTGAGATCACAGGCATGAGCCACCACACCTGGCCAATTATTATCTTTAAATGTATTCTATTTATTTATTTATTATTTATTTAGAGATAGAGTCTTGCTTTGTTGCCCAGGCTGGAATGCAGTGGCATGATCTCGGCTCACTGTAACCTCTGCCTCCCAGGTTCAAGCAATTCTCATGCCTCAGCCTCCTGAGTAGCTGGGATTATAGGCATGAGCCACCACGGCCAGCTAATTTTTTGTATTCTTAATAGACAAGGTTTCATTATTTGGCCAGGCTGATCTCGAACTCCTGGCCACCTAGGCCTCCCAAAGTGCTGAGATTACAGGCGTGAGCCACCATACCCAGCCTTTTTAAATATATTCTTTCGGCCGGGCGCGGTGGCTCAAG
>NW_012101943.1:3492717-3516654 GCF_000951045.1 Mandrillus leucophaeus
AAAAAATATAAATAAATAAATAAATAAATAAATAAATAAATATATTCTTTCAAAACAAAATATTAAGGCCCTCAATTAATTTATTATTAGGAAGATAAAACACTCCAAAATCACCATAGAATTCATCATTAACAACTGATTTGCATGTAATTCTTAAGAACATGTACATCAGGAAACCCTGCTTCCTTCCAAAATGAGGAAAAGCTAATTCTCCTAGTAACCAATTGGCGCTTATTTAGTTGAATAGGAAATAGAGTTTTGAGGGCTTGAATAGGGCAAGAGGACCAAGCCTCGAAGGCGGGGGTAGGAGAGAGTTCATCAGTCTTCTTGAGTGTCTTCTCTCTCAACAGCAAGTCTCTGCTCTTGCCTAATACCAACAACAGCCACAGACCATGCTCTGTAGGAACTGGACCAAATTCAAATATTCATTTGGGACAGGGTTAAAGAGAATTCTGAGTGAAGAGATTCAAGATGGCACAGCCAATCCAGAAGTTAGGTTGAATGCTCTCAACTCCCCTTCCAGGCCTGGGTTTGACAGTAGAACACACAACAATTTATTAACAAAATGCTGCAGTCTGGCTTTGAGGAAACATACAAGGCCAGCAATCTATCTTTCCAGGTCACCCTAACTCTCCTGTCCTCTCTCAAGTACACCCACACAGATTCTCCACTAAATGCCCTTCATTTTTAAGACCTGTCATAATTCCAGCTAGGAAGGCCAACTATCCAGTTTGCTGGTTCCTCATAAACTTGCCACTCTGCATATCCTAGTTACTACCACTGTAACTGGGTATGCAAGGTAAGTTACATATTCAAAATACAGGCTGTTTTTCATAGAACAAAGGAAAAAGGAAAAAGACATCAATTTTATATATGTATATTAGCAGTACCTACCAATAACAGGCTCCTAACTGCATACTGAATTGAATACTGTATTAAACAGTGAAAACTATTAGTTTACAAAAGATTTTGCATCTCCACCCACCAGGAAAATCTAGACTTTAAGACATGAGCAGAGAAATTTTTAAATCCTGACATCTACAAATAAGTTGGGTACAGACCTAAGCCCCTATGAAGATAAATATTTTACCTTCAGCAATTGTAATCACTCTGCATTTTAAATGTCTTCAATTTGTCATTTTCAAACCCTCTTTTGCTTCTCACTATTTGATAATATGCAATTTCAGGTAGCTTTCTTAATCTCAGGTATAATGAAAGTAGTTTTTTTTTTAATATAGAAGTTTTAAAATTCAAAGATTATACCAGAATGATGCATTCTACTAATATGATATAAATAACTTTTAATGGCCTTGTATTTCAGTTCAGGATAACTAATGATATATGCCATAACCAAAGGTTTAAACCACAATAGAATCTAAATCTGCGAAGAACTAAATCTATTAGCCCTATATGAATTTAACACTTAGTCCAAGTCTCTAGTTTCCCATTTGCAAGTAGCATTGTCTTTGCCTTGATTTATCCCAAGGTACTAGAATTCAAAATACCACAAACTGACTCATCCTATAAAAAGGGAAAAACAGGTTTTTCTTTCAAAAAAAAAGTGAAGGAAAATATGTCTAAGTAAAAACACACTAAAGAGCAAAACTACATATTTATTATGTAGTTTTGATCAGTCATTTTCAGGGGCAGTGGGGTAGGTGGAGGTACAAAGGGGACTTTTGGGGTGATGGAACTGTCTTGTGTGTTGTCTGTGGTGCTGGTTACATGACTGTGCATCTGTCAGAATTCATAGAGGTACACTTACAGAGGCTAAATTTTACTGTATGTAAATTATACTGCAGTAGCCTAATTTTTTTAAGTGCTATTACATATAAAACAATGTGCTAGACACTGAATTATGACATCTAACGTTCAAGTATACAATTCTCAAGGGTTCTAGATGTATTATCAAAAACTTACCATTAAACACTTCAAGTTCAGCCTTCAGTATTTTATATTTTATCCACATTTATATTCTATAAAATGACTCAAAACATCACCTAAACTTATCACAAGATGAATTTTGAATCATTATGTGTTCAATACACACTTAAAGAAAATCTCATTGTCTTATTCTTAAAAGTGAGCATATCAATATCTATTAAATGTTAATTATATGGTTATGGGTTGAATTTGCTACTAAATTTTACCTTTTCTGAATTATAAATACATTCTGAGAAATGCAAACTGTGATTAGATTTATTCACATCCCTCAGAACACTGTGAAATGTGTCCTAAACATGTTAATTGATTTCAGCGACTTCTATGTCTTGAGCAAGACTTCAGTGTTAACAAGTATCTGATGGCTTTTAAAATGAGAACATTTCAGAAATTCATCTAAAAAATTGCTTGAACGTAAAATGCAATCCTAAGGTGTATACTCTAATGCCTATTGATAAACAGATCCTTAGTTTCCTTCTAGAACTCATGTCAAAATACATTTTCTTCAGAAAAAATAGGAGTCAAAGATGTTAATCATGTTCTTTTCATAGTCACATTACATTTGCTTTTTACAACACTCTCAGAAAAGTCTTTCCTTTCACATGTTCACTCTTTAAATGACAAACATCTTTCCTCTCACTAGACACTGAGTCACGAAACTTAGAGCAAAAGTAAAACTTTCTAATGGAATGCCCAAGTAAATACTAGAAATAAAACAAAATAAGGCAAACTCTTTCCTTCAAAATGTTGCCTACCACACCCAAACACAATCCTGCTTTTTAAACAGCAAGTAAAATTAAATCAACCTTATTTTCCTAAATAGAAGTCCACTCAAAGTTTTTTTCACAAATATGACATTCAATTGACTTAATATTATCCTTCCCAGAAGAATTTAGAAGGCAGTTGTTGGACTCCTCTTCAGCAAATAAAGGAGACCAGATAGAGCTTAGCTTGGTCTGCCCAGGAAAGGAGGAAGGCAGCTTGCTGATATGGCTAAGGAATGCCAATTAATACATTTTAAAACCCCTATCATCTGCCTGAGACGTGTACTTCTTCCTAGGCCCTCAAATTTCAATCAGAAAGTGTGTTCAACTCCACTGTTATTTCACCCACAGTGGGGAAATCCATCGAGGAAAACCATAGGAAAAAAAAAGTTTTTCAGACATTCATATTAGCACAAGCAACCCAGAGCTCACAGCACAAACTAAGTAAGTTAACTTGCCGGTGTCTCGAACGAAGACATTTAATCAAAGCATACATTTTCCATCTTTCCAGTAGCTTTCAAGACAGTTGGTTTTGGTGACCGTTTTTTGGTCTTTTATTGTTCTCAACATGACTGGTTTCTCACCGCAGGATTTCAAACAAAATGAGACAATTAAATGACATCTCGAGCGAAGGGGCGCTTACCTTGCAGATAAACACACGGGCCTTGCCTTCTCTAAAATGCGGACACGTGCTTTTCCAGCATTAGGGGGCTCCCGGCGCGCGCCCCGCGGCCACCTGTTGAGGAAAGCGAGCGCAGCTCCTGCAGCCCAGGCTCCGGGCGCCAGCCCTGCCCCGCAGCCCCGGGGCCCGTCGCAGCTCGGGTGGTCCCTCCCCGGCCCAGCGCTCGCCGCCTGCTCTCCGCCCTGCAAGTTTCAAGAGGCAGTTATTTCTCGCAGCCACGGCGCTTGCAACTGCCTCCGGGCGGGGGAGTGGGTGTCCAAAAAGCCAGCAGCTGGAGAAACTGAAAAGATCACAAGCGACTAAACGATAAGCCCCTTCTTCCTTTTAAAGACCGAGAGGAGGGTAGAGGGGAGTAGTGCCTGAGCCCACGTGACCACCGAGCCTGGGAGCCCGGCGGTCTCAGGAGCGCCCGGCGCCGCGCGTGACCCCAAAGTGGGAGCACCCTCGAGCCGCCTCCTGGTCCACCCCCAAGGATAGTGGCGCACAGATGGCGCTCCCCGCAGCCCCAGTCTCAGATTTAAGAGGTCTGTAGTAGGGCCTTAGAACATGCATTTCCAACCAGGTCCTGCGGGATGCCGACACTGATACAGCCAGTCTGGGGACCACACTTCGAGGATCACGTCTCCCAGCCCCTGACTCACATAAGTGTCATTCAGTACAGAAGTCTGATTCTAAGGTGCCAGTGGTGAAACCAGAGAGGCTTTGGGTTTGTCAAATCCCCAGCAGCAAACGTTAACTTCGGGTCCTGGAGTGGCAAAGCCGTGGACTAGAGGTGGAGGGCGTGGGTTCTCAGCTCTCAAGAGCTCGCTAGGAAGGCCTTTCGCGTTAGATCAAAGATCCCAGGTACTTCCTCGAACTCGGTGGAAGTGGCACTGGGGAGACCTGTGCCTCCGGCCGCTGCGCCCTTCTCGGCTGGAGGTACCTGCCCACCCCTCTCCTCGGGCGAAGGCCCCTCGCGCCTCCTGGTGGCCGCCCCAGTTCCCCCAACTTAACTGGGTGTTCCCCTCACCCAACCCAGGAGGAGCCCCAGGGTGTGAGACTACGACCACCATCTTAACTGGCTTTAAGGCAGCTGCTGCTGATGAAAATGAAAAGGAAAGTAACATGTGACCCACAGGCCATTGCGAGAACCCAGTGTCACATCTGTGCCTAATTAATCATCAAACCATCTACTCAGGTGGCATAAGGGACATGGTTTTTGAGGGTTGTGATCCAGATCTCTAACAGAGGAAGGCCAAGGGGGCATTTGGAGGGAACCTTTTACAGTACCAGCCTCAACTGTTTGGTGTTTAGCCAAAATAGACACAAGTGTGCTCCGGGTTGATAAGGATGAGGTCCACAGGTAATGAAGACAGGCTCCAAAGATGGAGAAGCACCTGCTTCATCAGCGAAACAATAGCTGTGAAAAGTCTCCACTGCCCCACACCAACTCCAATTTTCATTAAAGCTGACCTGGTTTCTCTCAGGTTGAAAGGCAGAGTCTCCCGGTCCTTGAGGCAGAGAAGTTAGTTTGGACAGGAAGAGTGTGTCACTGGCAAATAAATGCAGTGGACAACATGCCAACCTCAGCCTCCCTGTCCCCTGTCCTGGGGTCTCTCAAGGTACCCAGTTCCCATATACTCCTCCTCATTGCCACCTTATGGAGAAAATGTTAAATGATGGTTTAAAAAAATCAGCTTCATGGCCAGGCATGGTGGCTCACACCTGTAATCTCAGCACTTTGGGAGGCTGAGGCAGGTGGATCATGAGGTCAGGAGTTCAAGACCAGCCTGACCAACATGGTGAAACCTCATCTCTACTAAAAATACAAAAATTAGCTGGATGTGGTGGTATGCACCTGTAATCCCAGCTACTCAGGAGGCTGATGCAGGAGAATCGCTTGAATCTGGGAGGCGGAGGTTGCAGTGAGCCAAGATCGCGCCACTGCATTCCAGCCTGGGTGACAAAGACTATGCCTCAAAAAAAAAAAAAAAAAAAACAAATCAGTTTCATTTGTTAACAATATATCTCTGGAAATGGAAACCGTCATGAAGGAATTTCAACCATAAGCCAACAGGCAGAAAAAGACGGGTGAGGGTGAATAAAATGCATCTATCAATATTAACATCATACCTGATGCTGTGCTAAACACCTGCACAACATCTCATTTAATCCTCACACCAGCTCAGTGAGATATTGACTCCACTTTTCAGGTGAAGAAATTGAGGCTCACAGAGCTTCTATCAGCTACCTGAAGCCACATAGTGAAAAAGGAACCCAGTAACAACAGTGGCTTCATAGACAGCTACCACTTACTGGACATTTATGCCCCGCTTTCTGTCAATAATTCTTATTTTATATGCAAGCCTATAAGGCAAATTCTATTATCCCCATTTTATACTTGAGTAAATGAATGTTCAGGAAGGTTAAACAACCTCCCTATGGTCACATGACCTATCAGTGGCTAAGAAGGACTTGAATCCAGGAGAGAGGCCAAGGACCCATTTACCTCCATACCATGCCTGCAATCAATCAGAAATGAAGATGGCTTGACTCTCTGCTCTACGCAGAACACTGCAGACAAACTCCTGCCACCTGTGAGCCAAGCTTCTGCTCTGTGTTCACTGTGATGCTTCCTTCAGAAAGCATTCTACACACAGGAACAGCATGTTCTCTTTTTAGAGCAGCTCAAACACCCACAGAAGCTGTTTATTATACAAGGAAACCTCACTGCAGGAAATAATAAGCAGAAAATGAATGGGAGTGAGTACGTTTCCTTCTGACTCACCCTGTCCGTCAAGAAAGACAATGGTACCCAGGGATGGAAACTTTGCCTGGTTTAATGCAGAGGGAGAGGTTGATTATTCCAGTTCTACCTGAATTGTGACCACAATGACGAAGGGATTATTCTTGAGGAAGTTTATATCAATGGCTGGACCAAAAAGCACCCTGAAGCCTGGTATTGAGACGATGCCTGCTATATAAATGAGCAGGGTCCCAGCCTCATTTCCACCTCACCCCTGACCTGCCTAAGGAAGCACCCACATATGACATTGAAAGGACTGCCTGTCTCCAAAATAGACTACAATGGGGACTGAAATCTTCACCATTAAGTCATATTTTGGGGATAAAGCATTGAACTGTTAAAATTAAGTCATGTTATATATGATGGTTAATATTAATTTGCTAGCATTTATGATTAACAAGATGAGCTTGCAAGATGAGCTAGATGTCACCTGGGAAAGCAAAGGAAGTCAATGTAGTACAGGTGTGGTTTGCTGTGAAGAGGAAGGAAAGCTTCTCCATAAAGGTGCCCCTTCCTCATCTTCTCACCCCACCCCTTCTCTATCTAGTGAAGTCTTACACATCCCAAAGCAAAGAGACCGAATAAGGTGAAGAGCACATTAGCCCAGTGGAATGTGCACATTGCCTCCTCCACAGCCCTCATCTTACCTGCCAACACAACGTGCGCTGCAATTGAACAGTGCATGTCTTATATCTCTAGCATTCTCCATGGTCCATAACACCCACCTAGCACAATCCAGGCATTCAACAAATGTTTGCTGAAGGCTTTGACTTGGAAAGATCAGAGGGAAACAGTAGGGAGAATTTTCCATAGGAAAGAAACTACCAAGAGGCAAAACAAAACCCTGTCAAAGGCAAGAAAGCAAAAGCTAATACAAAAAATGGAGGGAAAGAGGAACCCTACAGATGTCTAGAAGGGTGTCATGCCAAAGGGTGCCTTTGAATTTTTGCTTTATTCTCTGAGCTTGAGGTCAAGTAGGAGGATTTGGGTTCTGGGATACTCTTATCTGCTCCAGAGTATTATAGGAACAAGCTTATTTATATTATGTGGGTACAAATTGGTCTATTTTAAGAGAATCTGAGAGATAAAACCCTACACTTATGGAATTAATAAAGGAAAGGGGAAAGATTAATTGAACCTGCAATAACACCTTTTATTGGTGGTGATGAATGAAAAAGATGGGATTACTAATTAATATGTCAGAGATCATCTCAACTGAACATAAATCAAAGTTCACAAAATGTGATTTGATATTTGAAATTTGAATTTGGATAGAGCTCTTTAGGATCACATCTTTTGTAGAAATAAAAACAAACCTAATATTTATTGAGCATCTTTCTAGCCTGGACACCACAGTAGGCAGGCTTGAATAGGTTGATTCACTTTTATTTCATTTAATCCTCGTAAATTCCCTGGGACTGTCTATTTTACGGATGGGAAAACTGAGGCTCAGAGAGCTAACATTTCTTTAATAAGTCACCCACGTGCATTTGGTAGGGTGAAAGTTCCAACCCAACTTTACCTACCTACCTGCACATCCCATGTTTTCTCTGCTGTTACTGAGATGCTTTTCTTATTTGTTGCATAAATGGAGGCATGTCTGTCCTGTAGAGCCCAAATATTGTTGAATGAAATGTTGTCAATTTCTTGTCTAGGAATGACCACCTATGAGCATATTTATGTAACTTATTCTTTATTGATCTGTGTTGGACTGGGGACCTCAGAGGGTAACAAGGATATAAGCAGCAAGATAGACCTAACCTGATACCTGGGCACCAGGACCAAGAGACAAGGTTACTCTGACCTGCAGTTTAAATGAACCACTTGAGCAACCAGCACCTGCAGCCAACTCTTTCTAAATCACCCTTATTTGTCTCAGTCTTGATATTTGCTATTTGTAAACAAACAGGTAAAAAATAACCTTTTGTCCTGTCCACAGGCTCTTGAAGGTACTTAAATTCCACACAAATCTCTTGCATAACTTCTTTCTAATTTTCTATGCATTTGAAATCAAACATGAAGAATACACATTTTTTTCCTTACTTCCAACTCTGAAGCAATTCTCTTGAGCTAGAAGAGAAACTAGCCCATAGAGGTCATTGGCATGAATGTGAACACCCAATTAAGAGAAAAAAAAAGTTATAGGACTGTTAGAAATGGCAGCAAATTGTAATATGCAATTTCACAAATGACTCAAATACAATTCTGAAGATGCAGCTTCCTTACCTTTTCTGGCTCAGAGGAAGATATTAATAACAGGTCAGCCAGTGTAATATTCCCTGAAATGAGATCAAAAAAGAAATAAGGTATAGACAGACATGGCTTAAGACCATAGATAAGACTGTCTGACTCCATAGAGTTTAATATTTCAAAAAATGTTTCAAAAATTTTGACTAGAGTTTTTTCTACATCTTCTTGTAAATGTATCTAACATTTTCAATTTCTTTGTTCATATCATGGAAAGTTACTATGAATGCCTCATATTGTCCTTTAGACCCATAGCAGCTAACTCTCCAGTGACGCACATTGCAGAAATGGCTTTTTTTTTTTTTTTTTTTTTTTTTTGAGACGGAATCTCGCTCTGTCGCCCAGGCTGGAGTGCAGTCTCGGCTCACTGCAAGCTCCGCCTCCCAGGTTCACACCGTTCTCACACCTCAGCCTCCGGAGTAGCTGGGACTACAGGCGCCCGCCACCAGGCCCTGCTAATTTTTTTGTATTTTTTTTGTAGAGACGGGGTTTCGCCGTGTTAGCCAGGATGGTCTCCATCTCCTGACCTCGTGATCCGCCCACCTCAGCCTCCCAAAGTGCTGGGATTAAAGGCGTGAGCCACCGCACCCGACCCAGAAGTAGCTTTTATAAAAATACAGACCTGATTTTTTGTGCATAGAAAGTGCTTCTTTCACGTATATCACTGTTTGATCTGATGAACCTAACCAGAGAAAGGAATCGTTTTCTTTTCTCTTATTCAGTCCTCTCCTTTGCTGGGAATTATAACCAGAAAATGAACTTCTCCAAGTAGTTCATGCAGCTACTTAAGGATCTCCAATGCTGTTCCATGGACCAGAATCTCTGCATTCTCCTCTCCCCTCACATTGTTTCTCCTCCTTTTACGTCCTCACGTATTATTTTTCTACTGTCCAGGCAGTTTAGCTAACTAGTTTAATAGTTCTGCTCATATTCAAATCAAGTGCTACCTCAGCCTGCTCCACATAGTCTACCAAGCCACCAGCCATAGCTTACTAGGAGACCTGCTGTCCTAGCATATTGGCTTCTAGTTAACAAAGCACTTGCATGGCCACATCATGCTGCATGTTCACACCAACCGTATGAGGTTGATTTTATCACCAATTTACTGACAAGGAAACTTGAGTTTTCCAGATTTGCCCTCATAGAAACACACGTCATCTGACTTGTATATAAAAGTACACCTGCCTCCTTGCAAAAGGTTCCGTTTCTGTGTTCCTAGCACTGAGGCTGTCAACGTCCGCCATATTACAAAACTGCTGGTATTTCATAGGCCTTTCAACCGGACCCCATCCCTTCCCTCCCATCCTACCTCTACCCTCCCTCATCTCAGTCTAAAATACCACTCAAGGGAGAAAATTCTTAACAACTTCTTTAGTTATTTTCACCTTAAAATTTTTCTGACAGGCTGGGTGTGGTGGCTCGTGCCTGCAATCCCGGCACTTTGGGAGGCCAAGACGAGAGGATCGCTTGACCCCAGGAGTTCAAGACCAGCCTGGACAACATGGCGAAAACCCATCTCTACAAAAAATACAAAAATTAACCAGGTGTGGTGGCACCTGTAGTCCCAGCTACTCGGGAGGCTGAGGCTGGAGGATCACCTGATCCCGGGAGGTTGAGGCTTCAGTGAGCTAAGATCACACCACTGCACTTCAGCCTGGGTGACAGAGACCTCGTCTTTAAAAAAATTTTTTTTCTGACACTCAGCATTACATTTATTCTTTCATAAAACACTCTTCTTTGAGACTGCCTCTTGCCCTTATGCATTCCTTAATGCTTGCAATACCTTAAGTGTCTACCTGAGACACAGGAAATATGAGGGTGTTTGCTTACAGATGAGGAGGAAGAGGCTATAACTACCGTTCATTCAGCAGTTGCTTGTAAATCCTTTGCCTGTACTATTTCATTTTATCCTCAAAACAATCCAATGAGGTAGGTACTACTTATGTTTCCATTTTACAGATGAGAAGAAAAAGACTCAGAGAGTTTAAGGAACTTGCCCAACAGCTATTAAGTAGCAGAGGGTTCAAACCAGATCTGTTTCACGCCAAAGCCCATTCTCTCTGAAGTGCTGGTCTCCCTAAGACTTTATACACCAGCTGAAGGGAGAAGACAAACGCATAAGATGACCTGCAATGCCTGTTACAAATGATAAGTGATAAATTAATGGTGGCAATCAGGAATTTTGTGGACTTTCAGAAGGTGAGAAGTCACGTTCCTGCATGTTTGGGTTCCTCTGAGACAGTTACAGTAACTCCCAAAGCTCCTTACCAGGGCTAATTGGAGGGTGTTGATCTCCTCTGCCATAGCATCTGAATTCCACAGGTGCATGGGCCCATCCTTAAATCCTTCTCTTGGAGTCCCTTGTTCTTCCACTTTAGCACTCTAGAAGCTTCATTCAGGGCAGCTGTAGGCTACAAACGACCTCCATCTGCTCTGTTTTTCAACCTAACCTTCTGGTTGGGAAAAGAGAGCCCAGGATTCCTACAGAGAGAACAGAGAACACAAGGAAACTAGCGCACACAGATCAGAATTGCCCAGTGCAGGGATGGAACCCAGGCTTGGAGTTCCAAGCCTTGGACCTGGGGTGGGTTTTCAGCCCAAACACTTGCTAGTTGTGTGCCCTTGGACGTTTACCCGACTTCTTTGATTTTTCTCTGTAAAATGGGAACAGCACAAGAAGCTACTTCACAGAAATGACAAATTGTTGTAACGTGCCTGACGCTTTGTAAATTCTCAATAAGTAGTAGCTTGAAAACAACCCAGAGATCCTTGGATTGAAGGATTTCCCAGGTGTACAGATGCCTTGGCCTAAGAGATGGCAATGAGCAGGTTTTCTTCTTTGGGAAGTTTGAGCTCTGAGGGTAGAGGAGATAGTGAAGGGGTTAAATGCTTGCCTGGAGTGTGTTGTAGAACTCTGCATACATCTCTTCAAGCAGGCCCAATTGTGAAGTTGGAGAAAGACCCCCTGACACCTGACCCAATTATAAGAGTAAGTTACAGCAGTGTTTCTCCCAGTTCACTAGGTCATAAGAGTCACCTGGGTCCTTTTTTTTTTTTTTTTTTTTTTTGAGACAGAGTCTTGCTCTGTTGCCCAGGCTGGAGTGTCAGCGGCGAGATCTTGGCTCACTGCCAGCTCTGCCTCCCGGGTTCACACCATTCTCCTGCCTTGGCCTCCTGAATAGCTGGGACTACAGGCGCCTGCCACCACACCCGGTTAATTTTTTGTATTTTTAGTAGAGATGAGGTTTCACCATGTTAGCCAGGATGGTCTCAATCTCCTGACCTCGTGATCTGCCCGCCTCAGCCTCCCAAAGTGCTGGGATTACAGGAGTGAGCCACCGTGCCCAGCCTCACCTGGGTTACTTATTTAAAATACAGATTCCCAGCACACTCCCCCAAAATGTTCTAACCCAGGTGCTCTAGGGCAGGTCCTGGGAATGTTCATTTTACACAAGCCACTGGGTGATTTCATGACCAAAGAAGTTTAGGAAACATTGCTTTAAGCATTCAAAGAACTTATGTGTCCTCTATGTAATAGAATCTACATAATGAGCAGATTTATCATCCCCACTTTATAGGAAAAGTAACTAAGACCCAACAAGTTTCAGCAGCGTGCAAGAGCCTGCTCAGGCTGGCTCAAGAGAACCTACTGTTGTTGTTTTGTTTTGTTGAGATGGAGTTTCACTCTTGTTGCCCAGGCTGGAGTGCAGTGGCACGATCTTGGCTCACTGCAACCTCTGCCTCCTGGGTTCAAGCGATTCTCCTGCCTCAGCCTCCCAAGTAGCTGGGACCACAAGAACCTGCCAACATGCCCAGCTTTTTAGTATTTTTAGTAGAAATGGGGTTTCACTGTGTTGGCCAGGCTGGTCTCAAACCCCTGACCTCAGGTAATCCTCCCTCCTTGGCCTCCCAAACTGCTGGGAATATAAGCATGAACCACCTCACCCAGCCAAGAGAGCCTACTGTTAAATATTCAAGGAATGTGCAATTTGGTGATTAAACCCTGAGTGGTTTGAATTTGGCCATGGTGGAATAACTACACTCCAGATTTCTCCTGGCCAGAAAGGAGCTCATGGGTGCCCAGGTCGGCTTCTTTTTTCAAGCAACACAGGGCACTGATAGAAGTGAACACATCTTGGCTGTTCTCCTGTTTTCAGTCCATGGCTCAGTTTGAATATTTGTCTTTTTCTCTACTGAAATTCATAAAGATTACATACAAATCAGCAACCCAAGTCTATTTTTTTTTTATTTTTTTTTTTTTTTTTTTTTTTTTTTTTAAGAACTGTTTTACTAGCACATCACTGAGTCAGGGTAAGTAGTGTGTCTGAGTGTTAGCAAAAAAGCTGAAGTTCACCTGTGTTCTCGCTCCTTAATCCATGTGCATTCTCCTCCTGCTCCCCTTATGGTCCCTCCAGCCTCCAGTCCTGGATGGAGTTAAGGGCTCAAATTCTAACAAGGATCACCTGCTAGAGAGTTGGTTCAGAATTTCTAGACTTTACGTGATCGTTCTTTTCCACAACAGGTTGATGTCTCCCTCTAGTGGATAGGAAAGAGTAAGACAAGTTTTTAGATCGTTGTATATACGTAACATGTTGAAATGTATAGAGGAGAGCTAATTTCCAATAGCAGCACAAAAATTTCCTTTTTATTCATTCAATATTTCATTCACTCAGCATTTATAATTTGCTTACTATGTGCCAGATATTGAGGTATAAAGATTAAAAAATGAGAATAGTACTGAGAAAGACTGCCAAGATACATTGAGGAGAAAATCAGAGTGCAGAGCGTTATGAAAAATATATTATCATTTGTTTAGAAAGGCAAAAGAAAGAATACATACACACGCATTCGCATAAGGTATCTTTAGAGAGACACACAAAATAATGTTAATATTAGTTGGTTTCCCCCTGGAAGGGAAATAGAATATCTAGTAAATAGGGGTAGGAGAGTTTTCACTGCATTCCTTTTACGTGTGTGTGTGTGTGTGTGTGTGTTTAAAATTTTTTTCTTTCAAGATAGGCTCTCACTCTGACCCTGTGCTGGAGTTGTAGTGGCACAATCTCAGCATGCTGCAGCCTCAACCTCCTGGACTCAGGTGATCCTCCCACCTCGGCCTCCTGGGTAGCCAGGACTACAGGCATGCACCACCATGCCTGGCTAATTTTTTGTATTTTTTGTAGAGACAGGGTTTCACCATGTTACCCAGGCTGGTCTTGAACTCTTGGATTCAAGCGATCCGTCTGCCTTAGCCTCCCAAAGTGCTGGGATTATAGGCGTGAACCACTGCGCCCCAGCTCCCTTTTATATTTTTTTTTATTGTGAACCACATGAAGGTATTTCCTAATCATAAAGTAGACATACTAAAACTTAAGAAGAAATTGAGGAGGCCAGTCCTGCTTCAGTTTCTCGGAAGGAAATTCATACACATATACAGAGAAGTGTGATCAGGCTGTGTTAGAAGCAGGCACAGTGCACTACAGAGCACCAGGCAGAGGTCCCTACCCAAACTGGTTGCGGGGACGGAGTGGAAGCAGGAAAGATCAAGAGAGACCAGGTTAAGGAGGACGTTGCATGACAAGCTAACGAGCTTTCACTTGATTCTGTGGCAACAGCAAGCCATTCAAAGGCTTGAGCAGGAGACTAACAGGTAGATTCTCATTTCAGAGGATCATCTGGCAGCAGTGCAGGGGAGGATTCGAGGAGGTCTCCACTAGAGGGAAGGTAGAGTCATGAGACCTTTTTTGTAATTTCTCTTCTTCAAAGATGTGTTCTCTAGGGTCAGAGGATTCAGGTTAAGAACAAGAATAGTGAGTCTAGGTTATAAATGCTTTATGTGGTCTTTATTCAGATGACTTGTTCTTAGTTCGGGGAGAATAATTTATGTGTAATCCACTTGCCAGTGGGGTAGGAACACTAGCAAGTCCTTTACAAATGACACTTCATTAATCTTCACAATAATCATAGAAAATGGGGGCATGATTATTCTCCTAAAAAGTACAGATGAGAACATTGAGACTAAGCAGATTAATCAACTTGCTCAAGATTAATAGCAAAAAAATAACCTGTCAGATTTAAGTCCATCTGTCTGATTGTGAAACCCATATTTTAAAGTATCGGCAAGAGTCTCCTCTAAACTGTTCAATAGAAAACCACTACCCCTCTCTGCCAAAACCAAGCTTCTAAAATATTCCCTTTGGCCAGGCGCAGTGGCGTGACTCACACCTGTAATCCCAGCACTTTGGAAGGCTGAGGCCTGCAGATCGCATGAGCCCAGGAGTTCAAAAACAGGCTGAGCAACATTGTAAAACTCCATCTCTACAAAGAATACAATTAGCCTGGCACAGTGGTGCATGCCTGTAGTCCTAGCTACTCAGAAGACTGAGGTGGGAGGATCACCTAAGCCCAGCAGTTTCGAGGCTTCAGTGAGCTATGACTGCCACTGTCCTGCAGCCTGGGTGACAGAGCGAGACCCTTTTCACAGAAGACAAGTGCATATGCCACAGCAATTTGATTGGTTACAGATTGCTAAATTCCGAGAAAGAATACTCTATTACTCTAAAGGAGGGGTAATGATCTGAGGGGGTCTTTCGTGCTGTTTGGTCTTAATTATCTACAGGAAAAACAAGACAAAATTTGCAGCTGCATGCCATGCGACTCAGGCTGCACAGTCACACTCCTCTCAAGGCTTAGAATAAAGTTCCAACAGCTTTAAGTTTGAATTATTTTAAGTTTGAATTATTTAATTTCACATATTTATTCAAAAGTAAATTAAAAGCTGGGCATAGTAGCTGATGCCTGTAATCCCCAACACTTTGGGAGGCTGAAGGAGAGGATCACTTGAAGTCAGGAGTTTGAGATCAGCCTGGGCAACACAGTGAGACCATGTTTCTGCAAAAAGAAAAAAAAACCTTTTAAAAATTAGCTGGGTGTGGTGACTCATGCCTCTAGTCCTAGCTACTTGGGAGGCTGAGGTGGGAGGATGGCTTGAGCCCAGGAGTTTGAGGCTGCAGTGAGCTATGATTGTTCCACTGCACTCTAGCCTGGGCAACAGAGCAAGACATTGTATCAAACAAACAAACAATAAATAAAGTATTAAAATTTAAAACGTTAAAACTGGTTTTAAATGTTTTCAAAGAGCTATTTTCTTCTAAAATATTAAAAGCAAATTGCTTATAAAAATTAATAGGTGGCCGGGCGTGGTGGCTCACACCTGTAATCCTAGCACTTTGGGAGGCCGAGGTGGGTGGATTACGAGGTCAGGAAATCGAGACCAGCCTGGCTAACACAGTGAAACCCCGTCTCTACTAAAAATACAAAAAATTAGCTGGGCATGGTGGCAGGCGCCTATAGTCCCAGCTACTCCGGAGGCTGAGGCAGGAGAATGGCATGAACCCAGAAGGCAGAGCTTGCACTGAGCCGAGATTGTGCCACTGCACTCCAGCCTGGGCGACAGAGAGAGACTCTGTCTCACCAAAAAAAAAATAATAATAATAATAATAAAATAAAAAATAATAGGCAAAATACAAGTCATAATTTAGAAATATTGCGATTTTAACTCAAAAATATTTAAAGCTAATTTTAAAAATTATTATACTAGGCCAGGTGCAGTGGCTCATGCCTGTAATCCCAGCACTTTGGGAGGCCAAGGTGGGTGGACCTTGAGGTCAGGAGATCGAGACCATCCTGGCTAACACGGTGAGACTCCATCTCTACTAAAAATACAAAAAAATTAGCCGGGCGTGGTGGCAGGCGCCTGTAATCTCAGTTACTCGGGAGGCTGAGGTAGGAGAATGGCATGAACCTGGGAGGCAGAGCTTGCAGTGAGCCGAGATCGCACTACTGCACTCCAGCCTGGTTGACAGAGCAAGACTGTCTCCAAAAAAAAAAAAATATATATATATATATATACACACACACATACACACACACTATATAAAATACTTTATACAAATTAGTCATAATTCTACCATTTAATGTCCATCTGGTTGATGCAGTAAAGAAGCATAGTATGTCTAGAACTACCTATACACAGATTTAAGTCAATGTGAGGTATTTAACACTACCAAATGTTCCTCAACTTCTATGCATAGCCATTGTAATACTGTGCTAACTCCTGAATAACTCTGAAGCAAGAAAACCGGACTACAGAAAAATAGACCGGGCACGGTGGCTCACGCCTGTAATCCCAGCATTTTGGGAGGCCAAGGCAGGTGGATCATGAGGTCAAGAGACTGTGACCATCCTGACCAACATGGTGAAACCCCGTCTCTACTAAAAATACAAAAATTAGCTGGGTGTGGTGGCGCGTGCCTTCTATCCCAGCTACTCGGGAGGCTGAGGTAGAAGAATCACTTGAACTCAGGAGGCGGAGGTTGCAGTGAGCTGCAACCTCCCTCCAGCCTGGGCAACAAGAGTGAAACTCTGTCTCAAAAGGAAAGAAAGGGAAGGGAAGGAAAGGGGAGGGGAGGGGAAGGGAGGAGAGAGGAGGGGAAGGGAGGGGAGGGAGGGGAGGGGAAGGGAAACTACATTGTGCAAGAAACACCTGCATTTTGGCTCTTAAGAAGAATTAAACAAGTTAATTTGTCTTTTTTCCCATCTAAATGCTTCTGCTACTCCGCTCCGTCCTGAGCTTAACAGTAATGTTTATCTCGGACATCAGCAGCAACACAAACCTTCATGGCATTTGGACATAGTTGGATTTTGTTTCAAGGACTTGGAACTCAGAAAAAGACAAAGGACCCTATACCTAGTTTGCTGAGTTTTTATTAGGAATGGATGTTAGATTTTGTCAACACTTTTGGTGGATCTGTGGGGGTAATCATATGGTTTAATTTTATGTTAATGTAGTGAATTATATTGATTGGGCTTTGAAATGAAGACTTACATGCCTGAAATAAACTCCAGTTGGTCTTAATGCATTGTCCTTTTTACATACTGTTAGGTTGAATTTGCTAAAATTCCTTGAGAAGTTTTGCACCTGTGTTCCTGAGAACTACCGATCTGTAGTTTTCTAAGAATGTCTTTGTCAGGTTTTGGTATCAGGGTAATGCTGTTATCCTAGGATGAGTTGGGAAGTATTCCATTGGCTTCCATTTTCTGAAAGAGGTAGTAGAGAACTGCTGTTATTTCTCCTTAAACATTTGGTATAATTCACTACCAAAGCCATCTGGGCTTGGAATTTTCCTTGTAGGAAGGTTTTAAACTACAAATTCAATTTTTTTTTTTTTTTTTTTTTTGAGACGGAGTCTCGCTCTGTCTCCCAGGCTGGACTGCAGTGGCCGGATCTCAGCTCACTGCAAGCTCCGCCTCCTGGGTTTACACCATTCTCCTGCCTCAGCCTCCCGAGTAGCTGGGACTACAGGTGCCCGTCACCTCGCCCAGCTAGTTTTTTGTATTTTTTAGTAGAGATGGGGTTTCACTATATTTGCCAGGCTGGTCTAGAACTCCCAACCTTGTGATCCACGTGCCTCAGTCTTCCAAAGTGCTGGAATTACAGGCATGAGCCACTGCGCCAGCCTTTTAACCTGTTTTTTTGTTTTGTTTTGTCTTGTTTGTTTGTTTTTGAGACGGAGTCTCGCTCTGTCACCTAGGCTGGAGTGCAGTGGTGTTATCTCAGCTCACCGCAGTCTCCGCCTCCCGGGTTCACACTATTCTCCTGCCTCAGCCTCCCGAGTAGGTGGGACTACAGGCGCCCACCACCACGCCCGGCTAATTCTTTTGTAGTTTTAGTAGAGACAGTGTTTCGCCACATTAGCCAGGATGGTCTCGATCTCCTGACCTCGTGATCTGCCTGCCTCAGCCTCCCAAAGTGCTGGGATTACAGGCGTGAGCCACCGGGCCCGGCCTAGGGGTTTATTAATTTTATTGATCTTCTCAAAGAACCAGCTTTAGGCTTTTTTTGTTTTCTATTTCATAAGTTTCTGCTCCAATCTTAATTATTTCCTTTTTCATTTTATTCTGTTTAACTTGCTCTTTTTCTAATTTCGTTTTTTGTTTGCTTGTTGTTGTTGAGACGGGGTCTTGCTTTGTCACACAGACTAGAGTGCAGTGGCATGAACATGGCTTAGTGCAGCCTCAACCTCCCAGGCTCAAGCCATCTTCCCACCTCAGCCTCGAGGAACTAGGACCACAAGTGCATGCCACCCTGCCCAGCTAATTTTTGTATTTTTTGTAGAGAGGGGGTTTCACCATGTTGCCCAGGTTGGTCTTGAACTCCTGAGCTCAAGCCATCACCTGCCTCGGCCTCCCAAAGTGCTAGGATTATAGGCATGAGCCACCGCACCAGGCCTCCCATTTTCTAATATAGGCATTTAGTGTTATAAGACTCCCTCTAAGCACTGCTTTATTGTATCTCACAAGTTTTATTATCTTGTGTTTTAATTTTCAGACAGTTCAAAACATTTTCCAATTTCTCTTTTTTTTTAAAACTAATGTGTGATATAGAAGTTATATTTTCCAAATATTTGGAGATTTTCTAGATATCCTTTTTGTTGATTTCTAATTTAATTATACTGTGGTTAGAAAGTATATTTTATCACAGAAACAATTTTAAATTTATTGACAAAAATAGTATGGCCTATTTTGATTAATGTTCTACAGGTACTTTTAAAAATGTGTATTCTGCTATTGTTAGAGTGCTCTATAAATATCAATTGGGTCACATTGGCTTTTTTAATTAATTATTTATTGTGATTTTATATAGTAAACTTTATACTACATGTTGTTTGTTTAAAAGGTCATTTATCTTTTGAACAGATATAAATTTATTTTACTTATTTTTTAGAGACAGAGTCTTACTCTGTCACCCAGGCTGGAGTACAGTGGCACTAGCATAGCTCACTGCAACCTCAAGTTGTTGACCTTAAGTGATCCTCCAACCTCAGCTTCCCAAAATGCTGGGACTACACACCTGAACCACCATACCCAGCTCCCTCAGTTTCTTTATTTGTTAAAAAAGAAGAGAAGAGAAAAGAAAGAAAAGAAAAAGAGGAATAATACCTGGGTATTTGGTGAGGATTAAATAGCATACCTAAAGCATATGACACAGTGCTTGATGTGCAGTTGTTGTTCAGTAAATGGTAGCTATTATTGCCAGATTCTTCTATCACCACAAAAGTGGAATTATCTGGCATTTCTAGAGACCCTAAAGAACGCAAGGAGAGCCCCTGTAACTCATACTCATTTACTGCTTAAGGGAGTATGTTATCTAAGCAGATGTTACATAGGCCAAGCACACTGTGGTATATTTTAACAGGTTGTTTTATTCTCAAGTAATAGAGAATCTTAGGCCAGGCACAGTGGCTCACGCCTATAATCCCAGCACTTTGGGAGGCCGAGGCAGGTGGATCACCTGACGTCAGGAGTTTGAGACCAGACTGATCAACATAGTGAAACCCTGTCTCTACTAAAAATACAAAAAATTATTGTACTGGTGGCGGGCGCCTGTAATCCCAACTACTCTGGAGGCTGAGGCAGGAGAATTGCTCGAACCCGGGAGGCGGAGGTTACAATGAGCCAAGATTGTGCCACTACAAGCCTGGGCAACAAGAGTGAAACTCCATCTCAAAAAAAACCAAAAAAGTAGAGAATCTTGCGTCAAGTGAACTAAACAGAGGGAGATGTAACATCTCACTTAACAAGACGGGGTATAAGCTGGGCATGGTACCTCACACCTGTAGTCCCAGCACTTTGAGAGGCCGAGGCGGGTGGATGGCTTGAGATCAGGAGTTCAAGACCAGCTTGACCAACATGATGAAAGCTCATCTCTGGCTGGGCGCGGTGGCTCACGCCTGTAATCCCAGCACTTTGGGAGGCCAAGGCGGGCGGATCACGAGGTCAGGAGATCGAGACCATCCTGGCTAACACGGTGAAACCCCGTCTCTAATAAAAATACAAAAAATTAGCCAGGTGGGGTGGCGGCGGGTACCTGTAGTCCCAGCTACTTGGGAGGCTGAGGCAGGAGAATGGCGTGAACCCAGAAGGTGGAGCTCGCAGTGAGCCAAGATCGCGCCATTGCACTCCAGCCTGGGCGACAGAGCGAGACTCCATCTCAAAAATAAATAAATAAATAAATAAATAAATTTTTTTAAAAAAGAAAAAGAAAAAGAAAGAAAGCTCGTCTCTACTAAAAATACAAAACTTAGCCGAGCATGGTGGCAGGCACCTGTAATCCCAGTTACTCAGAAGGCCGAGGCAGGAGAATGGCTTGAACCTGGGAGGCGGAGGTTGCAGTGAGCTGAGATCGTGCCACTGCATTCCAGCCTGGGCTACTAAGTAAGACATCATCTCAAAAAACAAACAAAACAAAAACAAAAACAATTCTGGGTGTAGAGCAGCTTCAAATTTGATTAATTCATAAGCTCAGTATTGTCATCAAATCTGTTCTTTTCACCGAATATGTAACTATAAAGATTCTGTTACCAAAGGTAAAATTTTATGAGTGCAGTTTGCCTTTTTCAAAAAATGCTGGAGAACTTTATTTTTAAGATGGAGTTTCTCTCTTGTTGCCCAGGTTGGAGTGCAGTGGTACGATCTTGGCTCACTGCAACTGCAGCCTTCTGGTTTCAAGCGATTCTCCTGCCTCAGCCTCCCAAGTAGCTGGAATTACAGGTGCCCACCACCATGCCCAGCTAATTTTTGTATTTTTATTAGAAACAGGGTTTCATCATGTTGGCCTGGCTGGTCTGGAAGTCCTGACCTTGTGATCTGCCCGCCTCGGCCTCCCAAAGTGCTGGGATTACAGGCGTGAGCCACTGAGCCAGAGAACTTTTACATACAGTACTTTCCTTTGCTTTAGTGGGGTCAAACAGTAATGTTGCATCTCTCCTTCTTGACTGTACCCTTAAAAGTCCTTATTAGGTACAACAAAAATGGCATATTGATTTCAAAATATCATTTCTATCTTATTTATAGTACATTCAAAATACTTAACAATTCAATCTGTCTGACCTACTCCTATTTCCGTGTTCCTGGTCATTTTCTGTCAATTATCAGTACATCTTTCCCTGCAAAATTGAGTCATTTTATCATATTAGATTTTTACTCACAGTTCTCTGAAATCATTTCAACTTATAGCTGTGCTTAGAAGACTTAAGGATGCTGAAATTACAGTGAAAGAATATTAACTTAGGGGTTGGTTTCAAAACAATTATGGAGCCCTAGTGGCTTACAGTGGGTTAAGCAATACTAAAGAAAATTATTAATATATTAAAATACATTCAAAGGAGAACTTATATTACTTTACAAAACTCTAACTTAAATTTGTGTTTGGGCCTCCTCACGTTTCAAAACCTACTGTTTGATTCACTGCTGGTAGAACAATTTTGCTTTACATTTTAAAAGCCTACAACAGACTGGGGATGGTGATTCATGCCTGTAATCCCATCACTTTGGGAGGCTGAGGCAGGCGGATCACTAGAGGTCAGGAGTGAGACCAGCCTGGCCAACATGGTGATACCCTGTCTCTACTAAAAATACAAAAATGAGCCAGGTGTGGTGGCGTGTGCCTATAGTCCCAGCTACTCAGGAGGCAGAGGTGAGAGAATTGCTTGAACCTGGGAGGTGGAGGTTGCAGTGAGCTGAGATCACACCATTGCATTCCAGCCTAGGTGACAGAGGGGGACTCCGTCTCAAAGAAAAAGAAAAAAAATTAGCCAGGTATGGTGGTGCATGCCTGTAGTACCAGCTATTTGGTAGGCTGAGCAGGGGGATTGCTTGAGCTCAAGAGTTCAAGACTGCAGTGAGCTATGATCACACTACTGCACTCTAGCCTAGGTGACAGAAATACTCCATCTCTTAAAAAAAAAAAAAAAAAGACTTACTAAATAATGAAGTTCTCCAAAGAGAAAGAAAATGATTTTTAAAAATGAAGGAATCTTGGAACATCAGGAGAAAGAAAATACAATGAGCAAAAATGTAGGTAAATACAATAGGCTTTCCTTCTTCTCTTGAGTTTTCTAAATTATGTTTGATGGATAAAGCAAAAATTATAACACTGTATGATGTGGTTCTAAATGTATGAAGAGGAAATAGCTAAGATAATTATATAAACAGGGAAAAGTAGAGACATAATGGAAGCTAAGAGTTCTATACTTTGCTCAAACTGGTAAAATGACATCAATACACTGTATTAAGTCATATATAAAAAATGTAATACCTAGAGCAACCACTAAAAAAGCTGTATCAAATATATATGTTTATCATCAAAAACTATAAATAATTCAAAATGGAATTCTAAAAAATGTTTCAGTAACAAGCATGAAATTAGGAAAAACAGAAATTTAAAAAACAGAGAAAACAAACAAAATGAAAAGGAAGACTTAAGCCCTAATATAGCAATAATTACATTAAATGTAAGTGGTCTAGATACACCAATTAGGCTGGGTGCAGTGTCTCACACCTGTAATCCCAGCACTTTGGGAGGCCGAAGCAGGCAGATCACTGATGTCAGTGAAGGAATTAAAGAAAAAGGAGAGAAAAGAAAGGTGGCTTGCCAGTCAAGACAAGTTTATTTTAGAGAAAACAAACCTGAGAAGGGCGTCTGGCCGAGTTAGGTCAGAGGCACGTTCTCTTACAGACTAAGAGTTTTTAAGGATTCAGGGTGGGAAAGTTTATCAGAGGCTTGGACTGCTTCTGTATCTCTTTGTTGTGCTTATTTGGGAGGGAGAGTTGTGTGTCTGTTCCCATACAGTCAAAAGTTCAAGACCAGCCTGGCCAGTCTCTACTAAAAATACAAAAAAATTATCCGGGCGTGGTGATGCACACCTGCAATTCCAGCTACTTGGGAGGCTGAGGCAGGAGAATTGCTTGAACCCGGGAGGCAGAGGTTGCAGTGAGCCAAGTGAGAATCACTGTATTCAAGCCTGGGCAACAGAGCGAGACTTCATCTCAAAAAGAAATAAATAAATAAAAATAAATAAATACGCCAGTTAAAAGACAGAGTTAGCAGAGGGGATTTAAAAGATGATTAACTATATGATATCTATAAGAAACTCTTTAAATAATAATAAAAGGAATTTGACAGTAAGAGGATGGAAAAAATATATTATGCAAATATTAAAGGAAAGCAGGAGTGGCTATATTAGTGTCAAACAAAGTAAACTTCAGAGCAAAAAAAATTACCAGACACAGAGAAGGACATTATGTAATAACAAAAGGGTCAATCAACCAAGAAGACATAGTAATCTCAAATGTCCCCAAACAACAAAGTTATAAGATATGTGAAGCAAAACCTGATAGAAATGAAAGAAAAAAGGCCAGGCATGATAGCTCATACCCATAATCCCAGCACTTTGGGAGGCCAAGGCGGGTGTATCACCTGAGGTCAGGAGTTTGAAAGCAGCCCGGCCAACATGGCGAAAACCCATCTCTAATAAAAAATACAAAAATCACCCGGGTGTGGTGGTGCATACCTGTAGTCCCAGCTACTCGGGAGGCTGAGTGAGGCAAGAGAATCACTTGAACCTGGGAGGCAGAAGTTCCAGTGAGCCGAGATCAGGCCACTGCACTTCAGCCTGGGC
>NW_012101943.1:3517774-3518526 GCF_000951045.1 Mandrillus leucophaeus
AAAATGAAAATAAAACATATCAACACTTGAGGGACACAGCTAAAGCACTGCCAAGAGGGAAATGTAAAGCACTAAATGTGTGCATTAGAAAAGAGGGAAAATCTCAAATCAATAATCTGTGCTTCCACATCAAGAACCTAGGAAAATAAGAACAAAATAAATCCAAAGCAAGCAGAAGGAAGGAAATAATAAAAGTAAGAACAAAATTGATAAAATGGAAAACAGGAAAAAAAAGAAAAGAAAAACCAATGAAACAAAGAACTGGTTCTTTCAAAAAATTAATAAAATTGGTTGGACACGGTGGCTCACGCCTGTAATCCCAGCACTTTGGGAGGAGGAGGCGGGCAGATCACCTGAGGTCAGGAGTTCAAGACCAGCCTGGCCAACATGGTGAAATCACATCTCTACTAAAAATACAAAAATCAGCTGGGCCTAGGCAACAAAAGTGTAACTCTGCCTCAAAATAATAATAATAATAATAATAATGTATTAATATTAAGTCAATTGTAACAAATTTATCACACTAATGCAAGTTTGTTACTATGAAGATGGGGAAGGAAGTTTACGGGATCTCTGTATTTATACTCAATTTTTCTGTAACCCTAAAATTGCTTCAAAAAATAAAGTATTCTTTTTTAATGTGGCACACAATAGCCACCACAATAGAATACCATTAAATAATAATAATAAAAAAAAACACAGTATTCGGCCGGGCGCGGTGGCTCAAGCCTGTAATCCCAGCATTTTGGGAG